>NC_080670.1:14803162-15136496 GCF_030247195.1 Topomyia yanbarensis | reverse complement strand
AATATCAGTTTTATTATTGTTTACAACAGTGAACGAATAAATAATCCTGACTCTAAAATGATAAGAGGCATTGCATGAAACTGTTTAACCTCATTTTTAGACAATTTAGAGAAAGTGTTTTCATGGATTGATTTCACCAGAGTACGACGAACTGAAATTGAAACCCTTCTAAACTCTAATACCTTGTAAACAAGCTCGTTTAAATGTTGGCTGGTTGATGATAGCAATATTTACATGTTGTGGTTCTAGCTGTCATTTCCCAAATTTCTTTTCAATTGGTTGCGTCGCGCATTTAATATCACAATAACAGATACAAATAAAAAAATAAACAAATCTCATCAAAAAAAACATATGATTACGGCCTAAAAGCCAATTGTCAAAATCCACTTTGAATGGAAATTCCGGACAAACCGTTACTAGCCGAACACAGTTCACAACAGTTTATGAAAGAAAAAATATTTTTCTTTCGGTTACTGTAAACATCTCTGATTGGCGCGTAACGGTTTGTCCGAAATTTCCATTCAAAGTGGATTTTGACAGTTGGCTTTTAGGCCGTAATCATATGTTTGTCGAGAAATGTGGACACCGATACAATCTTAACGATCACCATGTTATCAAGACTGTCAAATACTACTCGTATTCCACAGTACACTCAAAACAGTCAAAAATACTTCAAGATGGATGGATTTTCATATAAAATTTATGAAAAAATATATGCAAACTTGAATCGCTTTGGGGCACGCGGTAAAACGGTCCAATTTCGCTCAAATTTTGCCCAATTTTTTTTTTGTTTCCTTGATTCATTTGTTCACCGGCGATGGACAAAATTCCAACATCGCAAAAATAACTGCCACCCTAATTTACACGAGGATTTTCGTTTCAACGTTGTCACATTTGATGCCTTATTCCATGAAGTTTTCTGCTTCGGATAAATTTAGGAATGTTATGTCAGTATACAATTTCGCACGTGATGTTGTTGTACAAAATTGACTTCCTTGAGCTCTATTTTTATTTTAGTAATTGTTGCACCTTGTGCTCTGTAACTCTTGTACGAATTTGTTTAGTTTATCGAAATAATATTTGCCTGAATTAGCAAATTTATCTTCTGTTGCTCACTCATTTCACATTTCACAACCAGGTGCAACGATACTACACTCTTCATGTAGAGAGATAAGAAACAAACCGGTAGTTAGAATTGATACTTCGCTAATAGTTAAGGCGAAACGGTACTCCTAAATTGATTGAATCCTGGTTTAACACACAAGATACGGAAAGCATAGACAACCGAAGTGCCACATGGCTATAAAAGTAGCTTGCCAAATGTGATTTGAACGATTTTAACGACCTTTTTGCTTTTAATCAGAAGATATGGCATTTTGGGTTTATTACCATCTTTTCGAAGCCTTACGGTTTCATCGTTAAGGCAAGAAACGGTAACAGTATTATCTTAGTTATTTTATTTTTAACATTTAGACAGGGAATTTGTTTGAATATACAAAGTAAAACTTGAATGGTTTAAAAATTGTAAAATTTCCGCAATGCAGTAAAATCTGGTTGCTAAATCAATTACTTTTATTTCCGACTGAGTAGATGCCAAGATTCGTATTTTTGTAGAATCCTGGGGTGACATCCCACATTTCGCAACATTAATCATTAAGCCCCGAATTCCACCTTCAGACTCCCAAATTTCACTGGTTACCGAAATTGTCGGAAGCTTGTTTGTTGAATTCCTGATTTTCTTCATTTCTTAAATATATACGAAATCTCGATTCCTGAATAGCAAAATTTAAAAAAAAAATCGGGACTTATTGAGGTCTGATTTCACTGAAATAGTTCCGCGCGCTCTCCAATAGGGCCAACATAGACACTTTACCCTACCTAATTCCTAGGAAGAACACTGAATTCTATTCCAGAAATCGTGTAGCCCAGAATCCATCATTTGAATTATGAAATATCACTGGTTACTAAAATTGTCTATCACAAAATATGGAGAGGCGTATTACTTTTTACTCATGATTCCATTCGCAATTATTCGTGACAAGGAATCGAATGTTCGCTAATAATACTGACCGGTATAAATTGGATACTCGCATTATCATTGAGCGGAACTTGCCGGCGGCAAAATGATCTTGAAATGTACCGCAGAGTAAAAATGGTGGAAAATCGATAGAGCTAACACCTACTACGTCCCGAGAGTAAGTTACTTGCATGGGATGACCAGACCAGTTTATTTTTCTATGATAAATGCCACTGTCGGTCAGTGGCATTTGGAACTTATCTCTGACATCTTGATTCCCACCGGTGCTGCAATCCCCAAATGGTGAAGCAAAACATTTTCAAATCTAATACTGTAACTTAGTTGAAATTCTGTTGACTTTCTGTATTGGATCAAGTTTTTACCAGGTGAAAAATTTGTGGGGGGTAAAATGAAGTTTGGGATTACGACAATCGCATATATGCAGTTCCATCATATTAGACACACTGTACTGATAACACCTCTTTACATTTTTTTGGAAAATCGCGTTAAGCTAAGAAAGAAGGCTTTTCTTAAACAATTACTGCGTCGCTGCTTAACACGAAAAAGATGTGCAATTACATTACCAAAGAAGCGCTTGGGAGTTTTTTTTACATTTTAGGTACTTTTAACAGTTGCTCGTCAATGTGTCGTGAAAAAAAAATCCGATCAACGTAAAAGAGCTACAGTTCGAAAAATGATGTGCCCTTTCCAAAAATGCGCAATTTGTGGTAGGTTAAATATAAATTTATTACGGTTACAAGCCGCCTTTCTGAAAAAGAACACTTCTTTGAAAACAAAAAAATGAGTATTGTTTTCGTGTTTAACAATCCAAATTTAACCTGGAAAACACTTTTTTTCTGGAAAATGTAATGTCAGATTTAGTCAGTTCGTTGTGCATAACTATACTGACAACTGCAAAATCTGCGTCCAGTACCTCCAAATCAACAGCCTTCGTGCGAGGAAGCTAATGCACCGAAGATGGCCCTCGTAACAAGGGTTGCCACACATTCACCGATTGTTCTGTGATGTCTCAGATTGATTAAACACTTTTTGGACACAGATGGCAATTTTTCTGGTATTTTTTTTATGAAAAATTCACGGATTCCTATAGATTTTTGTGAATGTTTCAATTTTTTTTGTAAATTTCGTACAGATTGGTTCAGTAATTTTTTTTACTAAAATACAGACTTTGTTTTGGAATTGCTGCTCGTGAACCGTAAATGCACGGTGCAAGGAAGAACATTTCACCGCGAACACCATCAAAACACCATGACCGACGATGACTCAAAATATAGTAAAAAAAAACGTTTTCCAAATCTCAATGCGCCATAGCTATATCTTATGGACACTATCCCACTATTTGTTATTTTTCACGCGTAAATACATAAGCGATCCAAGGGCTCCGTTAAGCTCACGCATGCGGTGTGTCAACTAGTCGAATTATCAAATAATCAAATTATTTGGTGCTACTCATATTCGACTCACATCTGCTAATGGAAGGTGAAAATCCAACTTTTGGAAGCTAAGTTACGACGAAAAGACAGCGTTGCCATATTCACAGATTTTTTTACTGTAATGTAGCAGAAAAGTTAAACAACTTTTTGACACAGACTGACTGTTCTTCAAAGATGACAGGTTTTGGGCATTCTTTTGAAAATTTTCGACAGTTTTGCACATATTCCGAAATTTCATAGATTCGTTGAAATTTCAATACAGATTTTTGTTATGAAATTTTGTGCATCGCAAAGGGTAAAAACAGGATTTTTTGACTGAAACAAAGGGGGGAAACTTTCAAAGAATTTTTGTAACGATTATTCCACCCAAAAACTGATTATCTGACAGGGTTTTTGCAGCAGTAGCTCTGCGTTTGTGACCAAAACCGAACGTTGAAGCTATCGAAGACGGTTATACGGACCCTGTTATGGAAAAATAAACAGGCTATAATCGGGAAATACCGCAGCTCCCGTCTTCTAATGGGTGATGAAAAACGAAACTTTTTGAAGTTACGACACGGAGGCAGGGCTGCCAGATTTACAGATTTTTTTTCTGTAATGTCACAGATAAATTTAAAAATCTCGGATTGTTCTTCTTAAATGACAGATTTGGATTTTTTTTCGAAAATTTCATTGATTTCTACATTTTTTTGCAAATATTTCGATTTCACAGATTCGTTGGAATTTTAATACAGATTTGTTTTTTTGTCTTTAATGCATCGCAGATGGAGACAGTTTTTTTACTGAAACCAAATTTCGATTTGGCGTCCCTGCACGATGGACGCTCCCAATGAATTTTGTTTTTTTGTTTCGATAATTTTATCTCGAAACTGATTATTTGGCAGGGTATTTGTAGCAGGAGCTACTGTTGTGATCAAAACCGAACGATAAAGTCGTCAAGGAGGGCCATACGGGACCTGTAATAATTTTTCCGCTTTTGAGGAATTGGTAGTTTATAACCGGAAAATGCTGCAGCATCATTATGGCGAGAAATGTCCTTGAAATTCTGCTTTTACTAATTTTGTGGATATCGATTTTGGATCATCGTGAACTAATTACGAGTTTTATTGAGCAATCGAGCTGCAAGGTTACGCGGAATAGCGATTCTTCACAAATGTTTAAAAGTTCGCGAATCAGGCAGATCATATTCATCCGGATTCCTTTTGAATCACACTTTTAGTTTCGGGGTAATAAACCAATTTATTTTATTGATTCGTTCGCTAATTGTTGAGAATCATTTAGAAGCCATTTAGAATGTTTAATAAGGCATACATACTAAATCAAGTTTCCTGTGCCGATCGAGCAGTCAGTAAATGTGGAAACTGATAACGAAACGAATAATCTTCTCTATTACTGAAACCTGAACTAGAAGAAATGTGCTACAAATCACAATAACTAAAATTTGGTAAGTGCCGAATTCGCGTTTCGACTTCTGTCTCATCAGTAATATGGCAGATCGGTTTGGCCTCCAAATAGACGCAAAATTCAAAAAAAAATGCTATATGGCGACCAAGTCGGTATGTCACGATACTGATGTGACGAATTCGAAACTTAACTTCCTCGACTTTTTAAAGTTAAGGTCATTAGCAAAATGATATAATCCAATGTTCTTCACGAAAACAAATAGCATAGTGATACACGCATCGTCTTACTAGCCGAAACCAGGATTCGATTTTGCTTTGTTTCACATTAGCAATACGACACTTGCGGCACTTCACTCGTTACCCGTCGTTTGCTCGCGAACGGATGTAGTCTTCCATTCTTTTCTTTGGATTCTGTGCCAAGTCGGCCCACCATGTTACTGATGAGACGGAAGTTGTAACGCAAATTCATCGGCTTGCCAAACAATCATGTTTTTGTGGGTGATTCAGCAACAAAATTAAGGTTGTAGCTAATAAGAAAGGCCTAAGGGAAAATTAGATCAGTTGGCGCATTGATGGTGAAGCTATCGTGTTCATCCCAAACGCTATTAGGGCTCAACTGTGAAAGCCTCAAAAAGCGCCCATCTTTGAAAAATTAAAAAAAGCATTTTAATAGGCAATCCTTTACACAATCTTCTTGCAAAGCCATCAATGAATTCGGGCCATTGTTAGTGTACTAATAATTGGTTTTCCTGAAGATGTCGTCAACGGTGTGCAAAACACCGCTTTTTCGTTTTCAAAGATGGCCGCTTTTTGAAGCCTTCTCAGTTGAATCCCACTACCTGACCGACTTTTTTAAAACATTTTTTATTTCATTTACGTATCCTACAGTCAATAAACTATTCAAACATCTTATGCACGAAAGTATATTCTCAGTCGCATCGCTTGCTTGAAGCGAATCCTGACTAACAACCCACCCACTACCCAATCTGTGGTACTTATGGGAGTGTCACTGAGTCGGGGCCTTCCGTTAAGTAAGAACTACATCAACACTTCCTTTCTCATCCCAAGTTACGGTAAAGATGGTCGTGGCCCGCAATGGTGGCTCTCAGGCGAAATTCTTGCTTGGACTGGATCAATTGTTATTCCCAAACGATGCTCCTACGCAATTTTTCATAACTATTTTTCCATAGCAAAATGGTCATGAAACAAGAAAAAAAACAAGATATGTTCAAGATATGTGCTTCTTTCGCAGTGCTACAAGCTGCTCAATTTTTATATTTCAACGCTTAGTATAATTTTCCTAGAATATTTGCAATACTTCAATTGCGTCGAAGACGGGTTCAATTGATAGGTTCTATCAGTTTTCAATAATATTGAAAGACAACAAAGTTTTATCAAAACTTCATTTTGCACCCTTCACTAAAACTATCCTTGGCTGCACTGCTTCAGCGGAATTCAATCAATTGAATTGCAATAACTTCACTTCTACTGATAATACTAACAATTGTGAGTGCTATAATGAAAGCTGAAAGCCCCAGTTATCAAGCTTACTTGTTTTTGTAAACAAATATTTTAGCTGTTTTAAATTATGGCGCTCTACAGACACCATAAACGAGAAAGGGTTAATAAGAGACGTTAAGGGTAACAACCGTAGCCCCGGCCAATTTCACATAAGTGTTTTTACAAATCCATGCAAACATATTCTATTAGATACTCCTTAGCTGGGTAATGTGAAACTTGACGTTGAGAAATCACAAAAAAACACTTCATTTCACCTCAAAGCTCAAAGGTACCTAACCCCTTAATCGAGCAAACTATACATTAATCGACATGTCAGAAGCGCATGGAGCAACCCCACAACGATCGACGCAATGGTTCCACGCAATATCGTGCCACAAACATAACCACAACGAAGGATTCCAGACATGTCCTCCGGACACTTCAAACTCATCAACCGTTGAGACGCGCAGATAGCCAGCGATCATCATCGACGAAGCTGCCACACAGCAAGAGAAAAAACGCAAACAAATTAATCGCTCCTTCCTCCACGCTATCCACCACCATCCAATCCGTACGAAAAACGGTCGCCCTTTTCCAGTAGCACGCAATCAGCACCTCTACCCCTCCTCCACACTCCCCCATAGACTGCTTCGCGCTAAATTTAAATTCTAATACTGCATGAAATGCCTATGCAAATTATGTTCTGCAAGCGGCAAACCGAAAGGGACGACGCAGCGCGGGCGGAACAATTGTAGTGCGGCATCATCGTCGTCATCAGCAGCAGCAGGCCGAGTGCGGATGGTGGGTAGTACATAGGGCAATTTTTGTTGTTGTTTTGGTCCAAGGTCTTCGGTGTACTTACCTAGACCCAGACAACTACGTCAGAACGCTCCACAGTACAGTCTCTCCGTCATCGCGTCTACCAGTGTTCGGACGAAGTTAGGTTAGAAAAGTATAACCAGAAAAATATAATTAACTAGCAACCTGTTGAATGCGGGCACCACCGTGAGGACCTGCTCCGGGAAGGGAGCACGAAGAAGAACGAACAAAAAAAAACAAATAAATCAAATCGTAAAAATATACACATAACTTTTATATCACGCTGTACTCTTCGTTTTCACTCTCGGTCGGTTGGCGCCCGATTGAATCGTTTTCTCGGTACAGAATCTACCGTAGTGTGAAGGCATGACTTCCATACACTAGCTGACCGAAAAAAATCATTGAAAGGAAAAATGTTCCCCCGTTTCTCTTGTTACGGCCACCGAACAAGATTGTGTTACTACATTCTATCACTATTATGTGCAGTACAGAGTACAGAACAAAACTACGTCATTGATTGGCATCATCCATCCACAAACACATACACATAGACACATAATACATAACCTAACTTTTTTCCCGCTTGCAGTCCCTTAGTGCAAAGCATTAAAAAAGAAATAAACAGACTGCTCCCCCCTTTTCCTTCTGCTCCGAACCAACCATCCAACAAAACTCCTAAATCCCATTGATTTTTCTTCTCCAGAAGCTTTGTCAAGTGGCCAACCATGACAGTACCGGGCTGGGTAGAATAGAGGGGGAGACGCAATCACATGCAGACTAGTTAATATTTAATGTGCTATGATCATCGTCTTCTCTTCGGTCTTTTGTTGTGGTTCCTTCTTCGGAAAGATTCTCCGGATTCGGTTCGAACAAATGATGTTTGGTTTTGTACTCTCCTACTACTTCTTTCCGCTGTGTTCCCGGCCGGCCAACCAGCCAGCCAGTTATAGCAGCCAGCGGTTTATAGTTTGTCATATTTATTGCCGAACGATGGATGGGATGGCACTTCCGGAGAAGTGGTCTGCACCGGGCGAAATACTGACCTAGAACAAATTCGTTTAGTGTATAGGTTCGACAGGGGTGGGGGAAGGTTCGTGGCTCAACTAAGGGTTAGTGGAACTAGATCTTGTAACGAGTACATTATTGTAAATATGTAAATGTATATAGTTCTGTAGTTATAATTTAACTTAGTTTTGTTTAATATTATTAATATTTAATTTTCGTTATTCATGTTTACCGCGTTCATAAAATCGAGCTGCTACGGTAGCGCGAGAGAGACTTCTTTAAAATAGACTTGCTATAATCCACTTGAGTTACCACCGTTCTTCGCACGCGCCAATTTGTAGTTTGCTTTGCCTAGCGTCGCTACCGATGGGAGTGTAATTTGGCTACCGAAAGAGGCTATCGACCTTATCAAGAGTTCACGAACCCTTGCATCCTTCGGTGAAGAGTCTGTTTCACTCTGATGGCTGGCAAGCGACGGGCTGGCACACTTGAAGCCACCCGTAGAAATGAGATGCTGTTATGCAGCTGGGGAAACTCGGGACTGTTAATGCGAATTCGAGAATGTCGCTATTGTCCACTTCGTGGAAAATACGTCAGATCCGCTAGCGAAGACCTTCAAACCGCGGTTAATCTGAGGATTTTCAAAGCCCAATAAACCACTTTGAACTAATCAGTGGAAGAGGCAAGAGTGGTTCGTCATTTGTTCGCGCCGTGATGTGTTCAGCGTGGTAATTAAATTCGGCCTTAAAAGTTTCACCCAGTTCAATAATCAGTTTCCCTTCCCTAACAGAATAGCAATTGATAGTGAAACCCAAATTAGCTTGGCGATTCTTGTGTGCGCACCGAAGAAGATTTTAAGGTAAACCCGTAATTTTGGTTACCAAAAAAATGTGCTTGTGCTTATTTGTTCCCGTGCAACGGCAATCTATTTCACAGGTTCGTGGCAGCCGTCGAACGTCCAAAGCATCACATCTCCTCGTTGGTAACCACTCTTGACCCCACGGTTCGTCTCAAGGTTGGTCCCGGTGGTACACGTGACCGGAAGAAGGCAGCATCCGTCAAACCGCGCCTTGGCAGGACCATTCGACTACCGAAACGCAGTACCAGCACACCCAGTACATTTTCCGGTGACGACCGGGAGATTTGGCGGCACTACCCCGCCAGCAGTCCACGAATCGGCGGTGAAGATTATCGTCGTACACTAGGCGCGATCAGGAGTGATTGCACATCGCATCAGCAGCAGCAGCAGTAGAAGGAATCGCCGTCTCCCGCCCAACATCGTCACGTAAAACCTAGGTCGTGAGTAGAGTGTTTTTATGTTTGTGATGTCCATGCGCATGGGGTCACCATAGACGGCCGTACCCTACCGTCAAGTTTTACCATCCGTGGCTCGCCCATATAGATTGCCGTTCAATTAGCACAGCACTGAACAAAGCACACCTCGAGAGGACGCACAATAGGTAGTATTGCGTCGCACAAGATAGGAGAGAGGATGATTGAAGGGAAGGGAAAACTGCCTAGCTAGGTTGAAACGAATATCGGAATGAGAAACTGAAGGAGGATTGTATAAATAAATGTATTGATGTAGCGAAAATGTGCTGTTTGCGATATAGCAGAAAAATGCATCCCGTAGGGTAAATGTACTGATTGTCGTCTTGGTGAAGTTTTTCAGTTCTAGTTAAATCGTGTCGTGTTAGTTTTTTTTGGTTGTTTGTTCTTTTACTGGGGAGGTTGGCCCCGATACCATCCGGAATCACTCTCTAGTCGAACTCTGATTGATCGAATTGGCGGTTTGGACTTTGCCAGTGATGATAACAACCCGCGAGTGTAATCTTCGTTTCGGAATAAATTCGCATTAGCCGTTTCGGATTATCTTTGGCTCGTATAGCACGCGGATCATCGACGCGGACGGACTGTGTCTCCAGCTAACTTGCTTCCTTCCTAAAGAGAGGAAAACCAGAACCTGCTCCCGAGGGGTCTCACTAGGCCGGCCAGCTCTATAACAGGTGGGTGGTCTCTCAACTGAGAGTGGCGCATAAACCACCCACTTACCTACCTCGGAGGCTCGTTAGGCTGGCCAGTTACAATCTGGCGCCGATTAGTAGGGCAAGAATTGTACGGTTCGCATCAAACTTGCATTCTTCGGGCTAGCGATCGTGACGCTTCTGGATCTTTGAAGTCTTCACAAAAAAAAAAATTCGTCCCAAGATGCTGCCTCAAGGCACGGCGGGAGAGTGTGTGAACTGTTTCACAATGGGCTGTCAATTTTTTTTCCATTCTCATCATTCAATTGAAGCGTATTCTTGGTTGAAGTTATGTCACCGATACTTTTGTTTGAATCTACATGTTGACAGGCATCTCACTAAACTAACGGGGTCACCCTGTAGCCTAAATTGTTCGATGGTTTTGACTTTCCACAGTTCAAATACAACTAACACGACACACTCCAACAGGTACCGGCTCTTTGGTGAAAAAAACAAAAGCTACCCGTAACCCAATCCGCGTACCCCTCGTTGAATCTAACGTTGCGTTGCGTTGCGTTGTGACGATGATTTTGGCGGATTGCACACTGACTTCATCATGTTTGACTGCTGATTATCTAATAAGAGTTGCTTAGGAAGTGGTAAGTAGGAATTCATACCAATCCGACCCATATTAAAACCTCAACAGCATGATAGCCATCATTGCCGGCCGCCCCCATCTCCATCGTTCACGGGGAAGGATAAAGGATAAGGTAGACGGGAAGTGTTGATGCTCCACCTACTTAACGGAAGGACGACGATTCATCAGACTCTTCCATAGGTGTCGCGGAGTTGGTGGTTTGGAAGGGTATCAGGTCTAGGATTCGCTCCAAGCAAACGATGCGACCTGTAAAGCATGTTTTATTAGGTAGTTGTTTAGTTAGTCTTCGAGTGCACGATCACTCGAAAAAGAGATGATCTTGTTTAGTTTTTGGTTATTTTTAAACTCTGGGCAGCCGGCTACCGAGAGTATACTATGTTCCCTAAACAAAAGCAATTTGAACTCCACACGGCCGACCGTGGGAGTATTGCCTAGAAAAGCTAATCTTATCCGCGTAATGGGCCGGATCACTATTTATTGCAACAGTATTTGGACAGAATTCGCTACTTCTTCTCTACGATATATTTATTGGCTTGAAAACTACCGAGTGATAACACATTATACAGGCAAAAATAGCGAGAGATGTTATAAATCAAGGAAAGTATTTCTTATTTTCCATATCGGATTGTTTGTGGAATACAAGTATACGAGCGATAATACCGAACACTGAAGGGAAATATAAAGGATTGTTAACCTGATGCACGGGCTTGTTAGCAATAACGGAGCTTTAAATTAGGTTCATAAAAACAGACGCGGCGAATTTTCAATACGTATTGACCCGTCTTCATAGATACTAGTCAGATTAGTCGTATTGGGGCTAATTTCCGATCAACTATTCATTTTTACGGCAATGTTTTCTCGACTAGATCTGTTCGCACCCTCTCATTCTGTTCGCACCCTCTCATTCTGCGGTCTAAGGACCAAATATCATCAATAGACTTAGACTCGCGTGGAGGCATGAGATAGGAAACTTGTAAGAATTTTGCTATCCCACCGTTTGACTACCAGAATGGATGGGAGAACAGTAATACTAGCAAATACCGACTACCATAAGAGCGGTGCAAATTTGAACGAGTGACGTAGAGTACTGCACTGAAAAAAGGACCAGGAGTGCGATTTTACGAAGTTTTAGCTTCCGATGGCCCTACATTTTCTGACAAAGTGAAGTTCTTGAATGTTGAGATTTTTATTACTGTTTAGAAAAGCAAAAGTATCATAAAGCTAGTGTCAGGCCTTCATGAGACCTCAAGGAGTCACTTTTGGAGGTATTCGTAAATGTAGATTTGTCAGTAGACGGTTACAAATATAATAGAAAAATACCTAATTTAACACAACTACAGATCACTTGCAACATAAAAAGCTTTTTGTGAAATTCGACAGCTCCATCTTAGGCCAATTCAATAAATTTCCTACATGAAAGTTTCCATTTTTTAAAAACGGTTTTTAAACCAAAGCTTTGGAAGTTAAACCTTGGCGTGGAAGTGCCGGTATATTAATATATTCTGTTACTTAGTGTAGAATTAGATTTCGTCATTTACGGCTAATATACAACCGCCAGAAGAAACTTAAAACGTTGGTACACAATCAAGAAAGGCGAATCAGAAAAGGTGAGTATATGTCAGTGATTCACTAAATACAGACTGGAAAGAGGGTAATATGGAAAACCTTAAGGTCCGTCCAGATTAAGTCTTCGGTACGGAGCAAAACGTCGGCCTAGGAACTCCTAGCATGTTGTTAGTCGCCTCTTACGACATGGGAGCAGTTCCCAGAGGTTCTATTCTTGGTTGAAATAGTGCAAAAAGATTTCAGCCCGCCGGACACCACACGGCTTCGCGTACCCCTCGTTGAATCTAACGGACATAAAGCCATCCCTCACTCTCCCACTCAATTCTCAGCAGCGCACTCGTCGTCGTCGCCATATTTCGCAAACATATTCAACCGAGCAGGTAAACTCTGTCTCTAATAACCAAAAATTAGAAAATTACGGTTCAACACATCATGCACCACTACGAAAAGACAGCTCGCTCGCGGACAAGGCAGTCGAACAAAAAAAAACTGCAGCTTGTCTAACCCTCGCGTTTTCAAACAAGCCATCACCGAAGAAGGCAGTTCATAGCAGGCGATTGCGACCGCAAAAAACTACAAACCTACATAACGGTTATTCTTGCCCAAAAATTTGAACCCCGAGGGGATATCGCGCTAATTTTACCCTCCGTCACACAATCCCTTCCCGGTGGATTGAGCCTTGCACAGGTAAAGGTTTGCAACGTGCATCGAAACACTTGAGGGGGGGGGGGAGAGGGTGCTTTTATTAGCTAGCCAGAACCACTGTGGTATCGAACCACAGTATAAGGAAAAGGCACACTGTTGGATGATGACGACGAGGATCCCGGGCGGGCACCGCGGCAAAAGTCGCGACGAAATTAAAATCAATATTCGAAAAAAAAAATAAGGGGACTCAAGCTGACGGTCAGTCAGTCAGTCATGTGGTGCGGTGTGTGCGTGTGGTACAAACTGCAGCTCGGTGCTAAGGACGAACGCGAAACGAAAGAAACGGAAACCCACCACAGGATAGCCGTTGTTCCACACACTCCGATACGATTCAACAGCGGGTTAGGCCGGGAGGATAACAACGTCAGCCGCCGCGCCATGCAGTTAGTCGCGTTTTGGCAGCCGGGTCTCATTTCGCTTCTCGACAGGTTGAAAACGGTTAATTATAATTCATTAGAGTACGTGTTCTCCGCCCGAATAGCCGACAGGGAAACGGTTGCGTGCCAGGCTTGGCCTGGCCGTCCAAGACTCAAACTGCTAGTGGATTCTAGATTGATGGGACGCGACAACAGCAAACAGCAACTTCGTCGTCCTGCGGTCAAAATTGACTGTCTGCGGATTTTTTTTCCTTTATATCTCTGTAGGTCGCGCGATGCGATAGCTACCTGCAGGCTATGGTTTCTGGAAATTTAGGCATCATTAGAGATGCAAATGAGGCTGCGTCGGATTTAGCAGATACCGTTAGTGTCTGGGCTGAGATTTACCGTTTTGACTGTCGGGAATTATCCTGTGTGGCGAAACTTTTACAACATCGTTCAGCCTTGAACTGACCTCCAACCGATCGAAGAAGCTAAACTCCTCCAATTACCGCACATGAGCAGACACAGACAATTCTTTCCCCAGCGTGCAAAAAAAAACTCCGTACGTGTCCTTTTCGGTGGCGAATCGATTTTCTTCCGTCTTCGTTGTCCCTCGCGGGATGGCGATTCTGGGTGGAAAAGGTCCTCTTGCTTAACTACACAAACGACCGGGACGGACGGTCGGACGCAGAGGCAGAACGTGCTCAGGTGTCCACTACACACCGCAATCTCACAACGCGCGCGCGGTTGGAATGTCGGATGGTGGTTCCGTCCGGCGCGGGAAAATTCTTAGGTTGCAGCCAAGTTTACTGCAGTGTAGTACTGCTCTACCACCTTCAGCGACCGACCGGCACCGGTGTGGAAAACGCCTAACCAACCCCACATGCTTGATTTCGAAGAATTCGCGAACCAGCGGGTGGCGTATGTATGTGTGTGCGTTTGTATGTGCGCTATGACCGCTGCTGTCAGCCAGTCAAGCAGTAAGATTAAATAACTCATGAGGAGTGCGGAGGTTTTCTTTCGCCCTTTTTGCCGTTGTTCGTCCAAAATCACCCTCATCTCTTAGAGAGCTGCAAAATATGCGCATACAGACACACGTGGGCACAATTACACACATACACACACGTGCGCCGCGATGGCCATTTACTTCAATTTGTGAATTTTTCCTACATTCTGTGTCAAGCAGCAGAATTTTTTTTTGTTCCCGTGAGGTTTTGCTTTCTTTTTGGCGTTGAACCTATCCTGCTGCTGCTGCTGCTGACCGATGTCCATCTTCTTAGTAGAGTTCAGGCTACGTTCCCTTGTTCTCTGTGTCCAGTGTCTGGTGTCCGTTCCTTTCACAGCGAGAAAACTATTTCCCTCTGCTTCTTCTTCTTCTTGGTGGTGGTAACGGCACTGACTGATGAGTGAGAGAGACCAAACTGACCAAGTTGGATTTGGGAATGGCATTGGTGGCGGCAAAATGCTTGTTGACCCATATCGTGTCGTGCCGGGATGATACGGGATGGGCTGAAAAACGTTGATCTTTTCTTTGGAAACCCCATCAGTTTCGTTTCGAGGACGGCGTGGCCAATAACCAAAATGATGGTAGTCGGGCCAAAAATCGTAGTCTATTCGTCGCAGGCAATACGATGTAACATCGGCGAAGCTGTTCGGTGGTAACACTGAATCCTACTATTTTTCATTGGCGCCTCTCTCCGTTAAAGTTTGTGGTGAAGACATACTTCGAGATTAAGTTCGATTCTATCTTTTAGCCATTACGGATGTCGTCACAGTCGAAAGCTAAAATAAAGAACAGTTATTTCAGTTGCAATACGTGATCAACGGGATGGAAACACAAACGACTAAAACAAAAATTCGTTGGTCTTATCCCTATTAGTAGAATAGTGTACATCAAGATGAGTGTATTGCAGGAGCGTTCTTAGCTCGAGCCGCTACGTTTATGCACAGCAACGGTTGATTTCAAATGATGTAAAATGTGTCCCTCTCCTTGACTGAGAAAACAAAGTTGACTCCTATGGAAATCACCTGTGTCCAATTGCATCATAATACAGGAAATATTTATGTACAGAGCCGATATTTATGATTTTGTTTTCGTTGCAACTTGAAACACGTTGTTGAGTATGGGTAGCACTTCCGGTGAAAATTTCAACGTGTCGACATGTTGGTTTTCACCGAGTGCTAGATAATTCGCTTTTTTCACCTTGATTGGGCGAATTACTCGTGCTGTGGTGGACCAATTTTGTGGCGCTGCGAGTTTATCGTCGGTTAGTCACAAAAAGTAAAGTCCATTGGACTATAAACGAAAATTAACTGGCAATATAGCTTTATATGCTGTGCCATTTTGGGCTTTGTTTCACAAACAAGCCAAACAGAAGCGAAGAAGAAGAAGAAGAAGAAGAAGAAGAAGAAGAGTATGGGTAGGCCAACCCACTCGATTACAAGATTTGTCACCGCTAACGACAGCTACAACTGTGAAGGAGTGAAAAGACAACTTTTAAAAAATCAATTTTTTATAAGCTTCAAGCGATCCACAATTAGCAAATGAGATGTCGTTGGCAGGAAAAGCCGGTCGTTTAAGTTGGTATTTGTACAATTCTCTAGTTAATCGTTCTCAATTATGGACTAGTTATGTGTAGAGAATACAATTGCTTGTTCGCGATTTAACATCTACAACTGTTCAGACCACGCAGTAAGTTACAAACTGAAACGTCAGTCGATTTCGAGCAGCTGACGGCACTTGTTCGTGTATACTGAGTTAAATACCGGTATCCTGCACATTGCGTTAATGGAGATGTCTCGGTCCAACTACAATGTGTTAATCTTGAAGCATTGTTTTACAGCGGTCATTGACTTTAAACCTTCTCGAACTAGTCTGTCGCGTCGCTGCGAAAAGGGGAGCGCTTGCTGAACGAGAAAAATGCGTATCGCCAGGGCGTGCGCATAGCGTAGTTGGTAAGTCGATTTTCTTGTACGCAACGCATCTGGGTTTGATTCCCAACCCTGCACTTAGGGTTACAGATTTTTGTAAAGAAATTTTTCTAACCCGAAGAAGAGGCGAATGGCCCTAAGATTGAAACCTCTACAATCGAAACAAAAATGTCAAGGCCTCAAACTCGAGTGTAACGACTATCGACGCTTAACGATTCTCAATGCCATCTATAAGGAACTTTTTCGTTTTCTGTTAAGTATTCTGTTGAATCCCTTTTTGGGCGGGTTTCGAAAAGAACGATCAACGACGGCCCTGATGCTTTTACCCTAAGACAAATCGTGGTTAAATTCCGGGAGTATAACTAGTTGACTCGTCATCTGTTTGTGGATTTTAAGGCGGCGTACGATTCAGTGAAACGAAAGAAAAAATTGGGGCAGTTAATGCTTGCACAACGCTCTCGGATTAAACTGATTCCTATGACGCTATATGGATCAGATTCGAGTGTCAAAATAGCCGAATATGCATCCGGTACCATTATCAGGAGATGCTTCGTCGCTTCGTAGACGACATCGACGTAGCGTTACAGTGGAATAGGTATTTGTGCCTTTTACATAAGAGGTGGCGTGAATCGTACTGACGATAAATTGTACCAAAACAAAGTACATGATAGCTGGTGGAGAGCGATACAGTCCGAACGGTGTTAGTTCCTAGGAGGAAATCGATGAGAAACGATACGAGGTTGTCGAAGAATTTATATTTTTGGAACACACATGACATGCGATAACAATATTAGCCGCGAAATACAAAGACATGTTCCGATTACGGACTCTAATGTTTGCGTAGACAGCTAAAACCCTAAAACTAGCCTACAGACGTGCACAAAAATTACTCTATACAAATCGCTGATACTCTCTGTTGCCCTGAACGGCAATGAAGCGAAGTCATTGAAAGAGACAAACTATGCTCGGGCGTCTGTTGAGAGAGGTTTGCGCTTAATATTCGGTAGCACAATCGAGAATGGCGCAGGCCCTGAACCAAGTGTACAAACATAGTGACATTGGAACCCGAGCAAATGAAGAGCCCATAATACCCCCATGAACTGGTCATCTTTCACTCTCACCGCATGGTGTTTTTATAGTATTTTCAAGTTTCCTATAGATCCCATATAAAAGCCATATTTTGGTGTATTTATGTGTTATGTGAAACTTGGCGCGGACCATATTTATGGTCTTTTTAAGGGGTTGTATGGTGCTTGGACCCATAAGAATTTGCTCGGAAAGGCAGAGAAAAACACGACCGGCTACTATGGGCTATCATACTTAGTTGCGTTTCGGCTTCGCCTCATCAGAAACCGACACTAACTTATTGTCGGGATAGATTAGCGCCGGCTTGACGCAAATCCCTTAAAACTAAAACACACTTTGTGTTTCAATCGAACGACTGATCAAACGTGATGTCCCGTTCGAGCAGAAGTTCTGTTTATGTCGATGAGACACAGTGAAGCCGCATAGGCCTGCTAGGCCAAGACAAGTTTCGGCTTCACTGTGTCTCATCGGCATAAACAGAACTTCTGCTCGAACGGGACATCACGTTTGATCAGTCGTTCGATTGAAACACAAAGTGTGTTTTAGTTTTAAGGGATTTGCGTCAAGCCGGTGCTAATCTATCCCGACAATAAGTTAGTGTCGGTTTCTGATGAGGCGAAGCCGAAACGCAACTAAGTATGAAATAAGGATTTGTGCCCTCCTGTACAAAGACTGGTTTTACCAACAAATTTTCACCCTAGTGAGCAATTTTGGTTTTTACCAAATTTTCCTCCTTAGGGTGAAATATAGCATAGTACTATAGGCTAGATAAGCAGCGCAAAAACCGGAACAGAGTCCAACTAAAGCTATGTTCAGCAGTGAACCTGGAAAAGGTCGGGGCTGATCCCGCAGTCACTGGTTGTTTGCCATCGAAATGCATGCTGCGGGCCTTCAAGGAGACTGGAAAACAGCGGCCCATATCGAATAACTTGGAAGTCTAAAATATATTCAGTCATAATTCAGGGCACCCGGATTGCTCGGACTCTATGATGATGATCACTTAACAACCACAAAGTTTCCTCGGATTCTGAGAGTCCTGCAAATTGCTGATCAAATTGATGCGAAAATCGCCAGTATTGTAATTATATAAAGTATCAAAGACTCCGTTAATCTCACGCTTTTAATTCAGTCAAAAAACCGAATTGGAAAAAATACTGTGAGCTTGTTTGGCATCTCTAACTGAAAATCTTACGAGACAGTGCTAGCCGAAATCAGGTTACGATTTCACTGTTTCTCATCAGCAAACAAAGCTTCTGTTCTTGCGGGACATTACTCGTGACCAATTGCTTCAATATGAAAGCAAATAGTTTTTCCATTTCAGAATGTAGTAGCTATCGGGCGAGTAAGTCGATACTGAAGGAACGATCTCGAAACGCAAATTCCTTGACTTATCAGCGAGATCATTTTATAGGCCGATTTAGTTCCATTTTCTCGGCTGCTTTGACGGTTTCAATCCCAAAAGATTACAGAGATCTGACCCTTTCAGGAAAAACTCTGTTAAAAACCAATCTATAAAGATGAACTGAACATCACCTATTTTTAGCAAATATGGCCTAGAATGCGTAGAATTTCAACATAGACTTCCCATGAACATCGACAAGTTTTTACCGGTGTTCAAAATTACGTGCACGCGTTAAGCCTCAAACATGCTTTGTCTCGACGTACAGGTTCGCCTCGAACATCGAACCCAAGCGAACGATGTACAAACTCTAGTTCAAACATCCGTGTACGTACACCGAGTGCGCACACGAGAACGATTCGCATAAGGCAAAAAGAGTCAGTACTAGTAATTATGAGAGTAAGAAAGCGAAAACTGGTGCCACGAATATATGAGAACGCACACCGTGTACGCACATGGGGTTCGGTTGTGCAGGCGACCACGTGCACATGTTTTGGTACGAAATAGCGTGTTTGAGCTCGTATACGAAATGTGGGTTTCAATATTTTTTGGGCCGTGTGCCCTGTCACCTCGTGTGTATGAGCTTCAAAGGGAGAAATATAGCATAGACTATCTGGTGGCAAGTCTGAGTCAGATACTGATGAAACGAAGTCGAAACGAGCTCCACATTTTGATTCGCTAGCCAAAAATAGGATTTGGATCGCACCTTCTCACCAACAAACCAGAACTCATTTTTTGTTTTGGTGCCGCAACGGTACCAGTTACTGACAAAAAGAATCTGAAACACAAAATCCAACTTTCTGGTGCACTATGCTATATTTCTCCCTTAGAATTCCATAACTAATTCAACTTTCTAGTGCGAAGACGGTACATACCAGAGACTAATCCGACGAAGTCCAAATGCTATCCTTGGCTTACTAAGTGATTGACATCAGTCGCTCTTGTAGCCAACCGCAAACTACCCTTTTCACCGTTTCTTAAAATAATAATTCGAAATGGTCTCACAAAGATGATAACTATATCGAAAAGCAGAACCACACTTTTAACAAACTAACCTAAATTGTAGGTAAGGAAGAAGTCTTACCCGTCTCACAGCTCACAATGACCTTCGCTTCCTCCGCACAAAAAAACGGACCCTTTTTTCCACAAGCCCCAGATTCCAGGAACCGCCAATTTTATTCCGCGCAACTCCGCGACCTAATTCATCGTCCGTATTCCTCCCCAGAGCGTCTCTATACATAACCGTTCGTACTGCGTCACCGTCATGTTTGTGTTTTGCTTTGGAAACAAAACGAATCTGTACCCCTACTTTTAGCAATTTTACCCAAATTATGTTGGGTTATTCAATGTCCATCCCCGTTCGATTGACCTTTTTCAATTTGGACTATAGACTGAAGTCTCATTAACGGCGGACGCATGCGTTAATTTACCATTAAATGCAAGAGAAAGCTCTGAAATTGTTTTTTCGATTACTTAAAAATCAAAGTAGGAAATTTAAAATAAGAAACGCTTCACTGAGAAAAGCGTACTGTAATAAGTCTAGTGATTCTGTTGAAATAACAAGTACACGGATGAGAAAAACTATCCAAAATTGAGTTTTTTATAAAACAAACTTAATTTGCATAAGCAATTCCAAGGAAATCACGTTAAAAGTATTGCCTAAGTAACGACAAAACTCACAACTCACCGCTAGGTTAGATCGAGTTAGAACTTTGGGTTAGGTATAATCATTTTTTTGCGAAATTTGCCTAATTTTGGGTATCTCTTAAACAATTTAAAATAATTGAACGAAAGATCTCCACTGAGTCAAATTTCTTGTTTTGGTTATGACCGTCAAAATGAGTGCCAAAATCCAAAATTATCAAATTTTTAATTATGTGTAATGTTAATTTTCCGTGTACATAGAACTAGACTGTCGCAGAACTACTTTCCGAATAGTGTCCTCGTATTTTATCAAACTGAAAGACGTTCTACCTCATCAAATTAACCGGGACTTACTGTTTGCCCTATTAGCGCTTGTAGGATGATCGCGGCGATTCGATTTCCGTCCACCGCCACCGTTCTTGGAAGGGAATGACTCACACCGTGGTGCAAGATGCAAAAAAAACAAAAGCGAACATATTCACCGAAAAAAAATATCGAAGGAACTCCGAAAACGATGAGCCGATTGGAATCACGGGGGGAAATCGTTTCATTTTTTCGGGTTTTATCGTGTTGTTTTTTTCAACAAGATGTAACCATCCCGAACCAACCCGAGCAAAAAAGTGCAATTCGGGAACAGTCTGTTTTTCTAAGTTAGGAGGTACTGGGTTTTAACTCTCCAAGGGGGTCCGAACCTAAACAGATCGAATCTTTTGTTATTGTTATTGGTTGTGTCCCCGCGTGTCGTTATGGATCTGTCGATTCTTCCGGGTGTTTTACGGGTAGTAGACTGGTGTGAGTGGTGTACCAGAAGCTTCCCGAAACGTCATAGCGGCTTAGGCGAATATGAAATGGCATAAAATAAAACAAACAACAAGAAAGAAGACAAAACGCAAACGCATTTGTTTGTGACAGGTACACAGGGCTTTTCAAATTTCTGTGGGTGACAAAAGAGATTACCTAGTGCAGGTACCTACAATGGGGATTCTTCGAGAAAAACGGTGACGCTTTTGTTTTTGGCTTTCAACTGCAAAATCTTGGAACACTTTAGTTATGCGAGAAAGTACAAGACTGGTAATTGTTTGGAATTTATGGTCCTGATCGTTATCCGCAAGGTCGGTGCTTGATAGTTTGATAGCGTAGATCGTAATAAAAGATCAACCACTTCCAAGAATTTTTTCAACTATTGCTTTCGCAACGTATTTGAGGTTATGAAACTGACAAAAAACAAACATTTATAATTCCAACAGATACATTTTTTTGGTTTAAAAACGTCGTTTTCAGCTATCAATCAGCTCAGTGATTGCTGATGTAACCATGCTCGCGTGTTTTTTTTTTTGAAAAGGGCCAATAAGCATACTGACTAAACTCACTACGAGGGAAACATTTTATGAATGATACAAGTTTTCTCTTTCGTCTACTGTTGTGACCTATAATCGGCATCACACCACACTGCGCTTGATCAGTTCATCCAGAATTTCCTTTCGAAGTCAATTTTGACGGTTTTGATGCCCTTGTCCTAAGTTAGTCGAGAAATGAGATTCCCTAATCGGTTACTAACTTACTTCTCCGTTGATAACTCAGTCGCTAAATCCGTAAACAGAGACACTTACTCGTAATGAATGTAAAATCTTAATAAACGAAAAAAGATGTGTTTTGCCCTGCGCTTTACACAATATTCAAAAAAATCAATCAATGCATTCGGGGCATGGGTGTACTATCTTTCTCTTAAAAAATTTAACAGATAACAGATTTTTGTTTTGTTTTTAAGGATGGTCGTTTTTCTAGGCTCTCTCAGTAGAACCTTAATTCCACCATGTTTTAGCTACGATTTACACACGATGCAGTTTGAAACTTATGGCCACAGTCTTGCGGTACACGAAAGAAAGGGAATACCAAATTCGTGATTAATTTGCCACGAATTCCAGTACAATATTTAATAGCGCGAACTTGGGGCCAATTACACGCTAAAACCAAACTAGAACCAAATTGGCACTAATTAGACGTTAAATTCAACCAGTCATGCGATTTGCGTGAACCCCTAAAGCAACTAACTGATCCCGAATGATGGTTATATGCAAAAATTGATTCAATCCATGTTTCCCTTTAAAGAGTAACAAAATTTGCATAGTGCCAGGCGTTTCGTCTTCGATATCTCATCACCAAACCAGAGCGGTCGCTTACCGATAAAACTTGTTTAGGCAAGAAAAAATAAAAATCGATTTTACATATTGGACTATAAGTATCTTCGTATCATATTTTCAAAATGTCGAAACATACAGCTTTGCTGAGAAAAGAGTAAGCTTGAGCTGAACTAGATCAATTAAAGTCCAATTTCATTAAAATAACCGAAAACACTAAACCTGATCGATACGTACTCAGAGCACGAGAGACTTTCCTCGTCAAAAGTAGCATCCTTTTTCCAATGTGTGCCATCTACACTGGTTATAGAAAGCAAGAAGAATATGCCAAATTTGTTGAAGAAAATGATAAAAAATTGTTTTCTAGCTGATCTATGAATGTAAACAGTTGTCAAAATGGGGACGGGCACAGTGTAGTTGGTGAATCGTTCGATGCTCTCCTTGGTTCAATTCTCAACCGGATAAAATGTTGCATATTCTCAGGCGTTTGGCGCTTATACGCCAAAAGGGAAGAGTCCGTTTCGCTGTACTCGTAAGCGATCCAGAGCTTGTTGTGTGCTTGTCTAACCGAGACATCACTCGGTACTAGCCAGTAGCTTTAGGCGTTCATATATGTTGTGTGAACTGTTTGGATTAAGTGTCTAACTAGCGGCAATCTAATGTTAGTTTGGATATATCGTCTAACTGGCAGTAAGTCGGTGTCAGTTACTGACGAATGGAACACGAAACATTCAAGACCGACTTCTCCTAACTATGTTTTTGTCTTGCTACTTGATTGAGTTTACAACTGGCATTGCATTTTAATTTTCTGTTAAATTGCAGTTCATTTCTGATTTTAAATATGGTCGCGTCTGTTCTTCTACTCGCGATCTGCAGCTGTAAGGTGAATCAAAAATTCTTCTATTAAATACATCGCTTTTCTAAGCGTAACAAAATAAATATTCAACCATTAAAACTACAGAACGATTTTTAGCAGTCAACTACAAAAATTTAACCAGGTTCTTCTTGTGGAGCTACACCAACACGGGGTAGAAATATTGACAGTTGTTTACCAAGCTAAATGATAAGGTTTAAAGTGGTTGAACGAAAGGTGTAAGTCTACTAATTCAAGTTTAAATTTTTTTTATTTCTAGTATTTCACGTGAAAATAATTAAAAGGAACTAATAATTCAATTTTTTTTTGGTCTTTTGGCTTAAGTGCCAATACCTTATTTAGGACTGGTGGTATCCAACGGGGAAAAACGATCGGAAATGGTGAGTGAAGCTAAGCAATCATGTGAAAAAAAATTTTGAATTATTAGTTTAATTCGAACGGGCGGGTTCGCTCCCGTCATACCTCTGTTCACTGGGCAAGGGACCAGAAATCGACAGTCTTCATTAGCTCTGTCACCCACCGAAGTACGATGGGTAATGAACTAAAAATTAGACATCAGACGATTATAAAAACCCGGGCCTTGGTATCTAGCGGGGAAATTAAATAGATCAAATGTGTTGGGGTGATCAGCTGCCGTTGTGTGTGATTCCTCGCTTTGCAGACAGGGTACGATCACCGTCGCCAGTGGGATAATCATATGTTCTTTCTGGGATGTCACCATACCCAGGGATAGCATAAGGGTTAGTGCATTGGGCCGGAGTCTCAAAGGTTGCGGGTTCGAGTCTCGCCTCTCTGGGTGGTGAATTTTTTTCACATGATTGCTTAGCTTCACTCACCATTTCCGATCGTTTTTCCCCGTTGGATACCACCAGTCCTAAATAAGGTATTGGCACTTAAGCCAAAAGACCAAAAAAAAAAAAAAATTGAATTATTAGTTTAATTCGAACGGGCGGGTTCGCTCCCGTCATACCTCTGTTCACTGGGCAAGGGACCAGAAATCGACAGTCTTCATTAGCTCTGTCACCCACCGAAGTACGATGGGTAATGAACTAAAAATTAGACATCAGACGATTATAAAAACCCGGGCCTTGGTATCTAGCGGGGAAATTAAATAGATCAAATGTGTTGGGGTGATCAGCTGCCGTTGTGTGTGATTCCTCGCTTTGCAGACAGGGTACGATCACCGTCGCCAGTGGGATAATCATATGTTCTTTCTGGGATGTCACCATACCCAGGGATAGCATAAGGGTTAGTGCATTGGGCCGGAGTCTCAAAGGTTGCGGGTTCGAGTCTCGCCTCTGGGTGGTGAATTTTTTTCACATGATTGCTTAGCTTCACTCACCATTTCCGATCGTTTTTCCCCGTTGGATACCACCAGTCCTAAATTAAAAGGAAGTTCGACTACGATTTTTTAACGTCAAACTGCGTATTGTATATGTACTGTATATGACCTAATGACCCAATTTTAGACTTTTTCTTTGTAGCTGTCGATGACGGAACATAGCTGTACTATTTTTAATTTCTGTAAACCCATTCAATTGCCATGGCCCCTCTCCATTTGCTAGGTTAACCTCCCAAACATGCTAGCCCATGTGGCTAAAACCATTGCCAAGAAAGACAGATAGTGTCAAACAAGAGAGTAATTCCATTTTCGTAGAAAATTATTTAGAAATTGAGTAAGATCGATTTATGAAGCAAAACGAAAAATTTATTTTTCAATTAATGGCCCAATTTAGGATGAAAAAAGTTACACGAGTTCAGTTTCATAATTCTGTACTGATACCAATATTTTAGCCAAGGAAGGGACCTTTTTCGCCTAACAATCTAATATAAAATGTCTTCAGCAATGTTGCTCCAAAAATATTACATATTTTATCATATTTTTGAAAAAAATGTTTTTTTTTATTTTGCTTAGTAGAAATATTTTCAAAAATAGTAGATCTATCTTATATTAGGGAGACTCTCGCAAAAGAAGCGCAATACATTTTGGTAGAACTTTCTTGAAGAGGCACGCAAAAGTAAGCTAGCACAAAAAAAAACAATTTAAATCAAACTTTTTACAAATTTTTGGCCACCACCGTCATCTGTCACCGCACACTTAGGGTACGTTAATTGCAAGTATCATATCTATATTTGGAGAATTGAGATTTCTTCCCAGGTTTTTCCAACGGTGCTCGGTGTCGGGAGCATCGACCTATTCCCTTTTGTCTGAGTCTACCATACACAAACAGCAAGGCGGTTATAGTTCACAGACTACATTATGCACATATCAAGACCAGATTCGCACGTGTCAATGTCAGTTATTAGACGGAACACTACATCTACTGTAACCAAATCTAACGCACAGGCTTTAACATCATCGCCTAAATCACGAGTGATTGCCTAACCAGGCACCAGGTGTTCATGCTGTTAGTGGGCTGTCATTTGAATGCGAGTGGAACTAACTCAAGAGATATAAGAGAATCCGAAGATAAGTGATAAAGCTCAATAGACAAATAATATAAGACACATTATTCGGGTATGATATGACATTTCAATCGACAATGCAATTGCGGTGATTGATACGCGATCTACGGCTACGTTTCGATCCCTTTACTGGACCGTCATCGTGCCCAAAAATTCACCAAGGGGCTGATAAAAACGGGTCTTCACTGTAGTAAACTCAGGAATAGAAAATCATAGTAACGCAAATAAAAATTACGAAAATCCTAAAATCGTCACGGAAACCATAGTAAACTAATGAATAAAATATCATGGTAATGCACAGATAAATTACGAAAATCATGACTCACCTCCTGAAATCGTGAACTAGTTAATACAAATCAGTGTATCTTCAAATTAAGAACAATAATATAAAAACAAACGAGATATCACCAGGAAAATTTCAATCAGAATTAAACTTGATTTTTTTTTAAATATGAAATCACTTTTTGATGAAGAATTAAAATCGTGATACAGGAAAAACGTCACTAGCCATGATCCCAAATAAACATTCGAATGTAGCGCTCCATGATTTTTTTTTGCGTGAGCGAGATTTCTGGAAACAGAGTGTTTTAAGAAGGCGAACATAATTATTCATTGTATAAGGTCACGATTTTCATAAAAGGACAACTTTTTTCTCTAATTTATTAACAGATTATTTTCATGTATAGGATGTCAGGGTCCTAATCTAATAGATCAGTTGTCTTCCATAAAGTTCGATTGTTATGTTTCGTTTTCATCTCATCAGTAACTAGCACCAACTTGGGAGTCACACGATAAATCTAAACAACCACTTTTATGAATGCCTTAACCAACTTGGCTGGATCTTAAATGATGTCTCGGGAAGCAACCACTATGCAGTTTGCTGATGATAAAACGACAAAGAACTCTTGTTTATTAGCCTCAGAGCCAAACTCCTGGCATATTTACTCCGTATATGGAAAAATTTGATCACAGCGAAGACCCGAATTTTTTTTTCATCCCCTGTTTTTGTCTATACCCGATTCTATCAGCTTTTTAACCCGATTTAATTGGCCTCCCGTGAAAATCCATTTAATGGGCTCTAGCAGACGAACCAAGTCGAATACGAGTAAATCCTTTCTTGAGCATATTCTTCTTATCTTATGAATGCTAAATAAGTAAAACTAAAAATTTCAATTTATTTCAAATTTTGCAGCGGAAGAACCCTTTAAGAGAAACGTACACTAAATAATCAGAACATATTGTGAGGCTACGTCTAGGGTCTAAAGAATAATATTTTCACAGCTTCGGTTTATTAAAATTAAAGAGAAAAAAAATGTCTTGATTTTGTCAATGTCAGCCTAAAATACAGCCAGGGGTTGATAAAAGCGGGCCTTCACTGTTTACCAATTTGTACGCGAGGCCACAACACCTAACTTAGATGGAGTAGGATTTTTATGCTTCAAATTCATTCGATCAGTCACTGACACCAACTTGGGGTTCAGAAAGAAGATAAATTCAAACTAGTAACAATTTGGCACTTGTTGGATACGAATCTCGGATTACAAACATGGGCTAAATTTCAATGGCTGTCCAACGTTTCGGTGCTGCTTGGCACCATCTTCAAGGTAAACTGGTTTGTAATGTAGTAATTGGTTTAGCTTTCTTTCAGATACAGATTATACATGTTTGTTTCCATTCACCAACTGTACACACTTAACAACGCTCAAATGAACGCCTGGATAGCTGCATACAATTATCATTACGGGAATGAAAGACAACTCGTGTCTAATTTGATCTAGACCTATCCTTCAATTCTGAACCAGCTATTGACTGTTGTTTGGTTTGTTCTGTTTGCTTGCTTAAATGACAATATAGCTTGTCCTTTGTCTAATTACTTCCCAAAGCTAAACATCGCCAATCAGCATCGAAACTTAGAACAAATATTAAGTTGCGCTCAACTATTTTTAAAAGACTGACGAAATCGTTTTAATACTATATTTTATAGTACATGCTAACGGTTGAACTCTGCACATACAATTATAATTGGTATTTTGTATAGGCTCTTGGTATAGAAGTTAATTTTGAATATTTAAACTGGTTTGAAGCTTTTTATCTCAGGATTACAGTCTACTCAAGTAATGCTTCATTTTTGAATAAATATAAAAATAAGCACTGAATAGCAATTTCTGCATCAGTTTTCATGGCAGTGAAATGATGGAAGTAAAAACAAAATAGCAAGGTAACATTTGTTGATGTGGTCCCACTGAAGACATCCCTAATAAAAAAAATTATACACGAACTTTAACCCATATAATTCAACGATTCCACATATTGTTTGGATTATACCCTGAACAGGTCGTTAGGCTCTTGGATCATAAGATGTTTATTAGGGATGGACCTAGATACTCGTAAGCATTTGCACTGCAATTCTCTATTTTTGAGTTCCCTACGATTCACAGACGAAGTAACCTCACTTTTGAGTATTGATTTAACCTTCCGACTGTCGTGTAAGTCCACTTTAGAAACTCTAGTAAAATCGTCATTGAATCCCGATCTTTTCAGTAGCAGTCAAAATCCAGTAATTTTTTTTCCCAGTTCTTTGATTTTTTCGAGTTCGATGCTTTTTTGGGATCACTGAAATTCATGAACATTTTCAAGCGCACACACAGTGAATCCTTCTCACCTCCTAATTTCTAACATGTAGTCCTAAAACCTAAGAACAACTTTTCCCCCAACACATTCCCGCACAATTCCAACCCCTCCCGTCCGGCTTGCAGATCCGTGATAAATTCCACCGCACAAACAAAACCTCGTCCAGGACGCACACTTGTCACACTGAGAAGGGGGGAGCTCGGTGTGAACACCTTTGCAAACTACCGACTAAACTAGCCACCAAAAAAAAAAAAACAAACGAAAACAATAGCGACTGAAAAAACCCCAACAACCCCCACAGGAAGAAACAGAAAGTACTTTTTTCCACTTACATAAATTACAATCCCAACCGGCACGAGCTGCTGGGGACTGCTGTTGTTGCTGTTGGAGTTGCAGGGTGCTGGTATACGACGACGCTGCTGCTGCTGCTGATAGTGATGCTCGTGAAGATGCTACCGGGGCTGCAGCGGTAGTGGTAGAGGAGGACGAAGAAGCAGAAGCCGCAGGATGATGGGGAGCAGCACGGTGATGCCTTTGCGGCTGATGCTGCTGCTGGTCCACGATTAGGGCTTCTGGGCTGAAGCTCTGCGGCAGGGATGCAAAGGTCCCCGTGCAGAAGGCGGCAGCCTTAACACGCGCGCGAAAATCTAACGACAGCACGAAGCTGGGATTGGACCTGGGCCTTGCTTGCACCAGGACACGACGAGGACACTGAGCACCAATTTACTTAAGCACACACCGGGCACAAAAACACACGGGCCCTGCGTTTTTCTTCTTTCTTATTTATTTTTTTTCTGTCGTTATATTTTCTCGAGGGTTCGCGCGACTTTCGCGGATACGGCCGGTTCGTACCGAAAAAAAAAATGTTATTTTTCGCTGCTCCTAAGTTTTTTCTTCAACTGACGCGTACTACCGCAGGGAGTAGGGGGGCCACACTTCACGATTTTTTCTTACTTCACTTTCTGTAGCTGTTGTTGTTGTTGTTGGTAGCTGTGATTATATTGCGGCGAATTTTTTTCGCCGAACCCTCACGTCCTCGTGACGAGAGTCAACCGAAGCACCGTGAAGCGCAAAAAGGACGACCAAGACGGTAAACGTACGTCGTTGATGTAGGGCAACCGTAAGAAGGCTTGTTTGTTTCGCAGTCCAAACTTACTGTACAGTAGTTACTGAACTGTGGGGATAATCCTTGGGAGACTTTTTTTTAACAACTTTCTTCGCCGAAATGGTCACTTGAGAGCAGTCAGGATTTCTTGGCAAAAGCTCCTTGGTAAAAAAACACTCGTATCACACTTCTTAAATTTCACCGGTATGCTGTAGTTTACTAATCACACAAGAAACGTAGTCCTTTTCAAAGTACATCCAATGCAAGCGATTTCAAGATCTTCGGTAATCCACTCTGTGCAGCGATCACAATCGCGCGATAGAACAAAAGGACCCGAACGATCCTCGTTCAGCGAAAAACGACCGAAAAAAAATCCGCATTAATACACAATCAGCTAATTGTTTCCGTTCCCTTTGTCCGTCACTACTCGCTCGCTGATTGCGGTCGCCGTTTCTTTTGGTTTGGCTATTCTTCAGCTGTTGGCTCTTCGGGGGCCGGCAATCGCACTACTGGCTTACTACTGCTGCTGCTGACCAAACATCCTTCGCGTCACGTTTCTCGAACACAACTAAGTTGGAAATTTAAATAAGCGTACCGAAATGACGGGATGATGGAAAAAGATGCGTTTTGCACTTTCCAACGCACTCCAACGTTCCGTTCTCGCTCGCGTCCGCCGCGTGTCTTTCTCTCGTGCGCGCTCCTTTCGCTCTGCTGCTGGCCGCTTGCTTCTGCCTGTCGTGACGATGCCGTCGTTCGCTTTCGTATACGGTTATGCGAGAGCGAGCGGTATCCTTTCGGCGGTAGGCTCTCGCACACGCGAAGACGCGGTCGATGTTCATCAGCGATTGCTGCTATGACGGTGTGGCGGTGCCGCGCACATACACTTTCTCACTCCACTTTGCAGTGCTACGAGCTGAGTCTAAACAACTTCAACACACTCGCATATCTTTTGCTCTCTCTCTCTCTCTATCGCGCACACACCAGCAACATAACTTGCTTGCGATCATCAGGCAGGCAGGCAGGTACTATATACACACATTTGTCTCTCACGTTTCCATGCGGAACGAATCGGTTTTTGAACGCAGCAGGCACTCAGGCAGCGATTTAAATTGACTCTCCCTCTCGCATTTCGCAAACACACGTTTCGCCCTTTCGTCGCTCGTTTGGACACAACCGCACACAGCGCCGGTCAACCAACCGCCTGCGAATCTTTCATCCCATCCCCGTCACAGCTATCCACTAGTCTTGTTGACCATCGCGGATGTTGTTGAGTATATATGTGTATGTTCGGAGTCAGAAAGCGGTGGCACCGTTGGGAGAGTTTTTCGGACAAAACTCGGGGGCGGTAAATTGGTGACTCGTTTCGACTTGATTTTTCTACCGGTAACGAACAAAAGGGGCTCGTTACCGTCCAGGTAAAGAAACAAGTGTGACTGTGCATTTTGATTGCTCCAGTTTCATGGAGTCACGGAATTTTCTTGAGGACTCAAAGCTAGTGATGTTACTTGTGATTATTCGTGATAACCGATTGACATAGTAAATTTATTGTGCCTGGCAAATTAAATTTATAGAAATTGAAGCTACCCAAGTTTGAGGTTGTCAATATTCTGGAGATTTGATACATTCGACCACTGTTGTTGCATCTGGTGATAACTTGAATGAGATACACACTGTATTCTTGTTGTTCACGAACTTGTTTCGCCAGATTTTTTTTTTGCATCTTATGCGTGGAAAATGACGATATTATAATAAGATACCGGATTCATGGAACGATTTATTCATGGAAAAACCGCCAAAGATACTTTGTGTTATTTCGAGAAACCGTATCATTTGGAGAAAGTGTGTTAAAAAATGCATGTTATTTCAAAAAACCATGCGAAAAATGTGATAAATATTATTTCATCGACTGATACATTTCAGATGAAAAGGGAAAATCAAGATTTGGACATTTACAAACACATAGGCAATAATTAATTCGTCGTTCTGCATACCTAGAACACTTTAAATCAATTCATTTTTACCTGCACGCAGTTTTCATTTCGACAGTTAGATTCGTGGACAATTTGATGTAGATACTGAACCAGATCCAGACAACCGCGAATGTATGTTGGATAAATTCACATACGGGTTTCGGTCTTGGAATTACAATACTACTGGATGCTTTAATGGTCGTCAACAAATAATACCAGTTGAAGTACAGATGCAAACGTAAAGGGTCATTATAAGAAGTAATGCTTAATTGCAGCTTATTTTCCATTTTTCACAATATTCCAAATGTAAGTTATTGGTTGAATCCTCAGAGTCGGGAACATATTTTGAGATGAGCTAATGTACAGGTTGTCTCAGAATAGATATCACTAAACCAAAATCGAAAAGTTGCAAAACAAGCCAACGGGGTTCTATCATCTAATTTTGTACCAGAAGAAGCATTATAAAAACAAATGAGATTAATTAAGTTATTTTTTGAAAACCGTCACAGAAAAAAAATCGTTCTTACGGTTAGCACCTCCATTCGGCAAAATTTTTTGTTCTTTTTTATTTCTTAGAACCTTTTCAAAGTGCGAAAACTCACTTTTAACGAAAAAACTCGTTTGAAAATTTGACAGTGTGTAAATATAGGTTTTTGGTGAAGCAAGCTTCCGTACATGGTCTATGACTGCTAATATATGCAGACAAAATCAATTGAGCAATGAGTTTTAAAAACGATACACTAAAAATTAATTGTTTTTATTTTCCAAAGAAATCTAAGCAGCTCAAAAATTGGTTGTGAAGAATGGTGGTGCTTGTTCTGAGACACGCTGTATGCATAATTAATACTGTAACTACGACAGTTTATCACATTTCTTACTGGGCAGCAATAAAAAAAGTTGCAAATTTTGGATAAAATGCATACCGGTTGTAGAAAAATGAATTACAAATTTCACATTCACTGCCGCTATGTAGATAATTGTATACCTATCCAAGGAGTAGGTTTTTACCCTAGTAGGAGATAGAGATGACCAGATTGATTACCTAATTATTCTAGGATTATGTTGTTGGTGTTTTTATTCTTATCTGTCACGGCACGGTAAGTTTGACGCGCTCTTCTCACACAAAACATCAGGCAGTGTCTTAACGAGTATTGCAAATTTTGCTATTGGTTTTTATTGGTGGAAGGAGATTCCTGTCCCTTGGGACTGTGCGCATAAGAACTTCTGCTTATGGGCCCAACACTTGTTGGCCCTTCAAACAGCGATACAATGAACTTCCCATGATTGCATATTTGTCCCATTTTCTATGAGTTTTCATTTCTTTATGGGGCTGATTTGTGATCATGGGCAATGAAGGTCATTCACTAACGTGGTCTTACTGTTAAAGGTAACTGCAGCCATTGGTGTAGTCCCTGCACTGATAGTTGCTTTAGCACATCATCATTATCATCACCTATCCACGTAGTAGTTTTTGCTAGAAACTAATTGTTTAAACAACATCCCAACTTCCCGCATTTTTCCTGACATGAAGCATTTTGCATGTGAATCCTGAACATTATACTCACATTAATTAGCAAATTTAATAATAATGTCTTGCTGCATGGAGCTGATATGTGCTATATAATGATATAATATGAAAACGAGACTAAATATGAAAAAATCTGATGTTTGTGAATTTTACATACTAAATACCATTTCATCTTGTTCCTGACCGAAAGTGTCACAGGCGTTTGAAATATTGAAAATCATTTATTTGCCAGTGTTCAATCAGATGAGGGTGTGAAACACTATTACTGATAAATTGTTAGCTGATATTTGGAAAAATAATTTAGATATAATTTGTAGTAGAAAAATTACTATATTTTTTAATATTGGGGGTTTAACATTGCTCCCGGTCAGACGGGGATAACGGGACATAGTCAAAAAAATATTCCAAACAGAGCCCTGTCTATGATCGCAAGGCAAGCCCATAAGGATAGAAAATCCCAAAGAAAATGGGACAAATCTCGACAAACATATGATTATGGCTTAAAAACCAACTGTCACAATTCTCTTAAAGTGGAAATTCTGCACAAATCGTTACTTACCAATCGCAGATGTAGGTAGTAAAGAAAAGAGAAAAGTTTTCTCTTTCATTAACTGCTGTGAACTGTGCTTGACCACTAGCGGTTTGTGCGGAATTTCCTTTCAAAGATAATTTTGACAGTTGGCTTTTACGCCGTAATCATATGTTTGTCGAGAAATATGCGATCATTGGTAGTATAGTCCTTTTAACATCTTTGTACCATTTCAATTTAAGCGAGAGACTAAACACAAGAGACAAACGGTTGTAGGTTACGTTGCGATCGGTGTTATGTAGCTGAAGAGTACCCGGATAGAATTTCACAATAGCATTGACACTACAATCATAAAACAATAGATATTATAGTTAGACAATAATAGATATTATAGTTATTACTGTTTCAACTTTGTTCGTAGCAGATTTCTCGCTATAGATTTACAATACAATTTCATGTAACAATTACTTGACTGTTCGGCAAAACACTCATACAGAAAATTCACATTAAATTTTTCTGTGTTCGAGAAACAAAGATTAAGATTCGTTAAGATACAAAACCAACTCTCTTTTTCACTGTAAAAGTCTGGGGCGACATTATGGAACCATTTCGAATCGACTTTTCTATACAAGCTTGCATACAATAAACCTTTCGTTTCGAGATGCGTAATGCTACCCCTGTTTTACATTGAAATTTACTGTAGAAACATTAAAGTTTTTGTATTGTAGCATAACACTAGAATTTACTGTAAATTATTGTAACATTACTGCACTGTCACAGTGAAAATCATGGTGTTGTTACTGTACATTTCTATTCGTGTAACTGTTGAACTACATGTAGCAAACAGTTGATTAGATGGTAGTAGCGAACTACTGATTTCAACCATAGTCGGTATGAACGTTTGTACTGGTTTTCAAAACATTTTTTTGTAGCCTAAACGTGATATCTATTATATATCTGTACAGGTTTGAGCATAGTTGTTGCGACAAAATGGCTACATGAGTAGGAAATATATCGGAAACTTTGTAGTTTCGAGTGTCCGTAGCCTTTTACCAGACCTTTCATTCTCATTTCTCTTACTCATTTGTTTTAAATACTATTATCCGTTAGTTCTTATTAACAAAAACGTATTGAAAAAATTATGTAATTTGCTTAGAATAAAATCAAATTATTTACCAAAAATTCGCAAAACACTGCACCGTCCACCAACGCTCTCGCGTCAGCGATTTGGAAGCACCCAACGCGTTTTGCTATAGTTATTTTTTTGGTTGTGTGTGTTTGCGGTGGTCATTCCACTGCTACACGGGAGAGCGAGATTCGCAACAACAAAACAGGCGATTTTTCCACCAAACCTTCATCCGCTTCGCCTGACCGACACGAAACGGTTTCGCTCCGATGCTTCCCTGGTTGGTGTGGAGACGAAATCGGTGGATTTTTGCCTGTGTAGCTACTTGCATGCATCGCCTTCTCCCTCCCTCCGGTCCACAATAGCTACAGGCAAACCGATCACCGTATAGTGTTCAATAGTTGCTGTGCTTTGGTGACTGCCTGCCTTCGCTTGTACTGGCGGTTAGTGTTTGTAGTGCGATGCGAGTATGTGCTTAACTATAGAAAGGCAGGCAGGTAGGTAGCTAAGGTAGACAAATGTGCGCTCGATTCTTCAGCGGACCCTACACGAGACCAGCATATTGCTTATAAACATATTGACAAGATAGCATCAATACGTCAATCCCTTTTGAATTCTACACGATCAATATTTTCAAACTGACTACACGATCAATATATAGATCAATAATTGATTTTTTTATTTCGATTATAGAGGTTTTAACCTTATGGTCATTCGCCTCTTCGGGTTAGAAAAATCTCTTATGAAAAATTTCTAACCCTATGTGCGGGGTCGGGACCCGAACCCACGTGCGCTGCGTACAAGGCAATCGATTTACCAACTATGCTACGCCCACCCCCAAAATAATTGATTTATTGATAATATTTCTACTCGTGTAGGATCCGCTCTCGGTTCCAGAGCGCGCGCGGGATGTCCTCGTGGAAGTATGTCGACGATCTGATTTATTTGGAACTGCGAAATTGTCTTGTTGCTGGATTATTTTTCTTAGACATGGTTTCTTTACGAAATAAAAATATGGTCAATAACAATATTGGCGTGAGAACTTCAATATGTCAACCCAATTTCAATTCTACCAAATCAGTGTTTTCGAAATGGTCGATGTTAAGTCAGACCGGACTAAGTCGCAAAATCTTGAGATAATGATAGCACTGGATAATGATTTTCTTCAACTGCATTCGACTTTTACCGGATTTAAAATATGTTACAAAAGCAAGAATTATTGCAAAAAATTATTTATAGGGTAAGGTGGGGTAAATCCGACCTAGTAAATGGTTTTGGCTGTAAAATGCTCATTTTACATCGAATCAAGTCGTTTTATATACCAAATTAAAGGTGAAACTCCTGGGCAACTTTCTATATATAGCATTTTATTCGGATCTTGGAAATATTTTGAGATTCAAGCGTTTTACGAAAATGTTCATTTTTGCTGTTTTCAAAAATGGTGGGGTAAACCCGACCCCCTATGTTTTTGGTTGATTTAGTGCAGATATTATCCAAATTTTATGTTTTTTCAATGATAAATCAATGAATGTTGTGTTATTGAATTGTAACATGAAGAAAATGGAGTTCAATGTCAATCTTGGAATGGTAAAATCACGAGCAATAGCACGTAATGATATTTCCATTTGCATCGCAGCAATTGCTTGACGAATACTATAATCATCACGTTTTTGTGTCTTTCGTTTGTAATTATGAACCATTTTTCATAAAAATAATAAATAATAAATTATAACTTTAAACTCGTTTTTCTCGAAATCAATGCAATGTTATTTAGTCCGGTCTGACTCAACACCAACCAAATGCCCTTAAATCATTAATATATTGATCAATAATTAGTTTATTGTCAATATTTCTTTCTGCGTAGGGTTTCGCTTTTGACTAAAAAGTCACATAAATAAAAATAAATTAAAAAAATTGTGATTATGCGCGCGTGGTTAAATTGTTTCGTGCGTTTCAACGCGGATTATCGTTGAAACTTTAGGAGTGTTCTAGTTCTAGAATCATCATTTTGACAGTTCTATAATGTGAAACTGAAAATTTCAAAACTAGAACTTGCTTCCTCAGCAGCAGTTTCGCGGGTGTTCTAATTATTCTAAATTCATGTCTGTTCCTGGCTTCAGCGTTACTGGACCCCAATTTATTTTTCCCCAGTCTATCACGAATGGGCTCTTCTAACGAACAACGAACTTTCGAAATAACCGCTGTGGTGCAATACTGATCATCTGCCAGTGATTCCCCCATATTCGACCGAAAAATGTTCCAGTAGCAAGGCGTGTGTGTATAACCCTTCTGTGAATACTTGTTTTCGTACATAATTCTAAAGTGTCAAGGTGTCTAGGACATTGTATCTAATTAAATCAATATCATTGAATAAAATAGAGACGAGTAGTACTTAGTAGATACTGTTTGCCAAATAGGCAAACAATAATAATGATTTCATGCAACGAACCGCAAATCTTGAACATAAAGAATTGTGATATTAGTCGAATGGTGCTATTCAAGATTTTCGTGTGCCTTCTTTTCGAGAGACTGCATATCAACACCTCGGAAGAGAAGAGCATTATTAGGATGCGGCTGCCTCCGTGGACTGACTATATTATTTAGTATGTGTAGCTCCGTGCTAGTCACCGGGGCCAATTGGAGAAAATATCTTCTACCCGGAGAATGTTTTTTAGGAAACAAAATAGCCCTTATCATCGCTATTAAATCAGTCAGAAGAATTGAAGCTTGAAAATCTACACCAACCATGTCAGAATCGTATTCATGAACAACAGATGAACATAGAGGACAGAAGCTGGCAGCATCCATCGATTCTCGAATCCAGCGCATCACCCATCAATACCAACATCAAAGGTTCTTTTCACAAGCGTCATAATTATCATAAAGAATCTTATGAAAATTTCACATTCAAACATGCTTCAGTTGAATCTTTTTTGGCTCGAAGTTGTAACTAATGACCGGCTAGCCCAGTCACAAGACCCTCTATAGCTTCACAGGGTCGGCAACCGCGTTAGGGAAAACTAACCTGAACACTCTAACCACGAATCGATCTCAACCTGAAAACAATTTCAAACGCGCACGCTGCTGCTGCTGCTGATGCTGTCCTCGTGTTTGCTTGGCTTGCTCGTCCAGCTCTTCCACCGGGAACTATCTCCGGCCTTCCGTTGGCTTCACTCGGAGTAGCGTGGTCGTATGTTGACGGACGACCGTTCGACACTTCTGAGTCACTGCCACTTTTCTTCGGAAGAATCTGGCCCAAAATGTGGCTGACGAGAGGTCCAGATTTTTCAGCACCGAGAGTCACTTTATGCACTCAAACTGTGGTGTAAATTTTTACACTTCAAACTTACGGCGAATAACTGTGCCGATTTACAAAGTTCCGGGAATTGTAACGACTTTCGGAAACAAATATAAGATAATTTTATCTTTATAAAAACTGTCGAATAACTGTCGATAAAAATCACTGTGTGGCTTTCACGGACTCAGGAAATAAATATGTGGAACAGGAGCTTATATAGCCTAAGGGATTCACTCGGGCGGGTTCCATTCGGGTGCTGGCTCAAAGGTATAGCTATCATTCGGCTGCAGACGGTTGCTCGGCAGAACACGCGATCACTTTCCCGCCCGATCGTCAGGCGTGATGCGTAGCTTCGTTTTTGGGTTGTGAACTCTTCTGCTTCGATGCGCGCACAACCAGCGAGTCGCATAGCATCCTTATTCTTGCACCAATGAGGTATATATAGGTGTGGCAGAACACACTGTTTGCTAGTGTTGGCAACCAAAAATATGTAAACAAGCACAGTAGCACAACGGGTTGACGTCATAGCGTTTACACGATTCAATCGGAGCGGAACGAACGGTATGACGAAAGCAAGTCGATTTATTCTGTGATCACTCACACCACTCATGTAAAATGCATCTTACGAATACCAAAGTGCCATCGTCGCCATACCTGTATATACTACTTTGTTCTTGCACAGCTTCGATTCTCAAAGGGATTTATTCGCCTAGCTTTTGTCGCTCTGCTCATTTATGAGAGTTTGTTTTTTTTCTCTCAAATGGGCATGGTGGCGAACTACTAAGGTACCATCCATAAATGACGTAGCATTTTTAGTGATTTTTACACCCCCCCCCCCCATCGTAGCATTTCGTCACAAACCTCTAGATACACCCCCTGGTAATTACGTAGCTTGACGATAACTCTCCCCCCCTTGTCAACGTCATTTTTTTAAATACAAAAACGATGTTAGTTATTCCCCTACGTTATTAGCTACGTATCATGACAAGAGCCCTTACCTCCGTCACACATCATCACAAAATACAAAGCTCCCTCATGTAATGCTACGTCATTTATGGACGGTCCCTAATACGGATCCCTTTTACTCCTGAATACATGAGTGGTTTCACTTGACGATACAATGGCTCATTTTACCGTTCTATCTGAGTTTTGAATGGTTGTTTTTTTCAAAACCTGCAATACTGACACCCAGTCATTGCTTTAAGGTGGAACCTTGTCGAAGGTTTCAAAATGTAATCACGACACTCCGGTTATGTCGCAGACATTACACTAAAATTTTGACCACCATAACAATTTTCAATCGATATAGATACTTTCGCACGCTTTTCGAAACCCATCCACTTTGTTGGGTTTATTGGAATGCACCAGTTCTCTACTCCCGAAATTCTGGATTTTTGGAGGCACGTCCTAGTACTGGGATACTATTTTGGAATTGTAATAGAATCCTACCAATTCTCAGGAATTACCTCACAAGGCCTTCCTATCAATATATAACTATCTGAATACTCTTCCTCGGAACGGTCACTCACGGTCCAACGGTGTTACCGTTCCGTATCATATGGTTTTAATAACGATGATGAGCAATGTTCTAAGATAATTTTAAGACTTTTGACACCCACTTTGATAGGATTCTATTGAAATTCACAACAAGGGTTCGAAATGTGGACGAGTTTCTGAATCCAAAACGTCCAAAAGTATCTAAATCGACTGGAAATTTCTAAAGTTATGTGCATTTAATTCTGTCGGGTACATGGGTATCCTGTCGGAATGTTATGGAGTAAAAATCTCAAGAATCATTTTAGGCCTATATTTCATCCGTATTGTCAAGTCTGTCTGGCAGATACTGATGAGACTTCGTATCAGTATCTGGCAGACCGACTTGGTCACTCAGGTAGACGCTAAATCCAAAACGGAATACAACTTGTGTTCACAGGCAAACAATTTAGTGAATGGTATTAACACAATTTTCTCCTTAGGAAGACATAAATCAATCTTTTTCGTTTTGATTATTGTTTGAAGAAGAACACTTCCAACGGTTCAATATAGGAGCCCCGCTTTAACATTTTGGAAAAGACAGACTGAAAGATTTTGAACGTCATAATATTGTACGTAAAAAAGATCAAAGCAAAATAAGTTTGGAGAAATGTTTAGATAGTAATGGTTCTGATCTGATTCTTACTGGTCAGTAGGATCGTACAACTGGCCACGTACTTCTTCTGTATACTAGAAATCGTTTGCGAAGTCTATCGAAACCAAAGTAGGGACAACTTGGCAGTGGAGTCTGTGTATTATAGTCCCGTACAGCGAAATTCGCAACACTGCATAAAATGATGACTGGCAACCACAGTTTTTGCTATAACTTTGAGCGACTTCAGCCGAGTTAGTAAATTCATACGGAGTGAATTGAAAACTTACTGTTTCGTGGCTTGCAACACCTTATTCATAACACTTTTTCATACAATTTATTGGACATGTTACTTTGTTAATACTTTTCTTGTATGTTCTTCGAAGGATGTTTGTTTCCTTTGCACGATAGGTATCCATTGACATGTTCGATAGGTAGATTTGGCTTCATCGTCGGCGCACCTTTAAACATAAACAACGGTTTTGATTAGTCTTACCCTACTTATTCTGAAGACCCTTAAATAATATCTTTCAGCTTATACCTAGTCTAGATGTACATTTTAAATGATTTACCAGCGCTACATGTATCTACAAATAAAAGCTCCTCCGTTCGTTTCATCCAGCAGATCACTCCTGAATATAAGTCTTCTACGCTTTCCTAATACCTTATTTCCCTTATTAAGGTTTTTAAAAGCTCCCATTCTAGAGCGATATGATCAACCGCTTGTAGATCAATCCTAATTCTTATTTCTTTCATGTAGTCCCCGTTAGATAGTCTATTCAACAACTCAAAATGTTCTTTCCATTTGATAGCCACTCCTGGATTTAACGGAGAAAGCCAAACAAAAATATAAATTAAAGCCAGTATCATTACTGAATCTAAAATAAACACACAATTTAATTTATTTCAATATCTTATACCACACAACATGCTGGTCACCCTAAATGCTCCACACTTAAACCTTCGCGAATTGCGCCACGGGGCTGCCGATCGCGTTTCGCTCTCGTTCATCTGCACGAGCGCGAGTGTACAGAGCACACACTTCAACTTTTCCTCTTTCGGTTCATTAGCGATCGCGCTTCGGTACGGTTAGATTTCTCGAATTTGCTTTCTTTTTCCGCGTCCGCTTTTGAATGACAAAAAACTTCCTTTCCGTAAAAAAATATTTGACGGATCGGTGGTTTGAATCGACTTTGAGTGCTTTTATTCAACGCGAACGCTTTGACTCGATCCGTACATTGTGGCGTTCTATATCAGTGCAGTATGAATAATATATTCCCCTACATTGAGGTGGAAATAAGTTGTCAGATCGGGAGATTAATTTTACCGGATTGGCAATTAGTGTTATAGCAGAGCCAAAGTGATGTGTTTAGAGAACGCCGGATAGAACGCCCTCGTAAAAAAAATAAGTCGCGAAAGCCATTTTGGACGCGCGACATGTCCAATCGTGATCGTGCATACAATTGCTAGCGGAGAAGCTATCGGTTAACGGCGAAAAAGATTGAAGCAGTGTTCATTCGGTGGGTGATCGATTAATCGTTTTAATCGAAGTGAGCGTTGATTGGTGGTTATTTTTGTGGGGATGATTGCGGCAATTTCTGTTGCCTACTGGTGTAGAATATTCATCAGGGCAGAAAGTTTTCATAATTAGTTTTTTCGACAAACATATGATTACATATTTACTTGAAGAAATGAAAGTAGATTAAGTGTTTAAAAGCAGAGATTGTGATAGTGCTGGCGCTTTTGTTGTTTTTTTTTGTAAAAAACATGCTGAGAAATAAATCGTTCAAGCAGATCGACTTGCTAGCTGTCACTTCAGGTAAACAGTAAAACAGTAGTATCTGCTACTGGTTCGTTTGTGTATCCCTGATACCGTTTTATTACGAATACATTTTTTAAAAATCCGATGTGTATAGGTTTCAAACTAATCACACCATGATATCAGTTCAATAGTTAAAAATCCTCTAGAGTAACGGCACTAGGATGCTCCTCCGTTTGCCAGCTGTTTCCAACTGCTGCACAAATTTATTATGCAAGTGATTCGCTGGTTGGACATTTTTTAACTGGACCGCTTTTTAGTTGGACCTTCGCTAGTTGGACCATTGTCCAACTAAAAAGCATCTGAACGCCAAAATCTCTTGTCAAATTTACTTTGATAACCAATCTGACAATATTCTGAGATGTGAACAGATGCATTTACACTGCCAACAGCTCCTTTGGGGTGTTTTTGGCATTTGTCAGTCGGTCCAACTAGCGAATCAAATTGGATAAAATTTAATATGTATTTTCCATGAAATTGCACTCTCCAGCAAAATAAAGAGCGAAATCAGCTTGTTTACAAATTATCTTTTAGCCCTTTTGAAGAATTACTATGAATCGATTGACGGCCCGTGGAAGAATTGGCAACAATTAGCCGAGTAGACTCATAAACAAAAAAATCTCTTGTGCAATACTTTCGTTTTGTAGCTTCCAACTAATCCCAAGTTTCGAGTTCCCAATTCTAGAGCTTTTATTCAAAACGACATATCTACAATGAGTAACACTCTGTTTACTTTCTCTTTCGATTTTTACGGCGTCACTTTTACAGTACAGATCGAAAGACGGTGGTTTGACTAGCATATTATGCAAAGAGTTGAGGGGTAAATGTTAAAGCGACCGAATTATTAACAGAAGAGAAAGTAAACAAAGAGAGTCACTCATTGTAGATAATATCATAATAATAATGATAATAATAATATCCATATTATGTCGTTTTGAATAAAAGGTCTAGAATTATTCTGCGTGCGTACTACACCCACACTATTCGCACCCACACAACACTTGCCTGCACCAACCACGCACTGACACACAGCGTCACACCATGGCATATCACTGACGAAGCGCGCGAAAACAAAAGAAACGTCAATGACTCATGCCAACGTGACAGCTTCCACACAAAAACACCCACATGTACACAGCACACTCTCTCGAATATGTATGCTTACTCACTCAGATGTTATCACTTATTTAACGGTTCTAAACTTTTCCAAAAGATAAGCAAGTTGCGACCTGGCGCGTTGCATTTTTTACGGAAAGGACGGTTTCACCTTTCAAGTCATAAACGAACTGCGATTTATCACAATCTGTCACTGCCTTTTGTTGCATCGTCCTTAAGACAACTCGCGACCCTCTTCCGAGCTGACCACAATAGACGTTTAACGGTGCTTGATTTGGGCTTGACGAAAACAGTATCCACTATCTGCACTAATGGGGTACACTACGTGCTTACGCTTCCGAGGCCGGCCTGTTTCTAAATCCGACAAACGGATACTGACGCTATATTGCGCCACACTCCCCAAGATATGGCACTGGGTGGGGTACACGGAGGATAACACCGAGTCTCTGCAGCGTCTCAAGTAAGCAGGATTCCATAAACTGCACCGAATAGCAGTTGCGACACGGCATTTAACTATGGCTGAGTTCCACAGAACAGAGAATTTTGGTGCCGGAGCAAATCGCGCTTCTATAACGCGAGGAACGTGTCCGTTCGCCACAAAGCGCCATCGTCATCGCGAAGTTCCCCCTTCGATTGCTGAGAGGCTGCTGTTATCCTTCCTACCGGAGGAAATCAGGCCTGAATAATGCTCTGTCCGTTCCTCCGCATATCCGCGGGCGTCGTCTTCATGTATGGTTGCATATTAATGGGCGGGGGCGTCGCTAGGGGTGGCCAAGATTGTTGCTCTAATTAGGGGCAGTCGAGGATGTGCGGGAAGTGATTCGTTGGTTGGACACTTTCTAACCGGACCGATTTTTAGTTGGAGCTCCGCTTGTTGAACACATTATCAAAATTTCACGTCAAATTTACTTTAAAATCTGGTTGATGACAGTTATAGATGTGAACAAAAAAAAAATAGAATAGAATAAAAGGGATCACCAAACTGGCTGAAGAAGAACAATTAAAAAAATTACCAAGATAATAAAACTCTTAAAAACTTGATAAAGACATAAGAAGAAAAAAACATGGAAAAGTAGACTAAATTAATAAAAAAAAACAGAAGATCAAAAAGAAAACTATAAGAGAAAGACCAGGAAAATATACGAAACCATAAAACAGATAAAGCATGAATCCTCAATGCCAAAAAGGCGCCAGCAGAAAAAAATAATGTAAACAAATGTGTGCAGTTTCTAGATGTTCATTCTATCATAAAGATGAGAAACATAAAAAGAAAAAGGGAAAATTCACAGAAAAGCAAGAAGGAAAAACTAACAAAAATGGAAATCAAAACAAAAAGGACAAATAAATTAAAACAAATTATAACAACCAATTATGAAAGAATTGAGAAATGCAATGAAAGGCCACAAAATTAAAAAAAAAGAAAATATAGAAAAGGCATGACAAGGGAAACAAAAGAAGAACACAAGCGGCATAAAAATTTTATAAATTTTATAAATTTTATAAATTTTATAAATTTTATAAATTTTATAAATTTTATAAATTTTATAAATTTTATAAATTTTATAAATTTTATAAATTTTATAAATTTTATAAATTTTATAAATTTTATAAATTTTATAAATTTTATAAATTTTATAAATTTTATAAATTTTATAAATTTTATAAATTTTATAAATTTTATAAATTTTATAAATTTTATAAATTTTATAAATTTTATAAATTTTATAAATTTTATAAATTTTATAAATTTTATAAATTTTCTAAATTTTCTAAATTTTATAAATTTTCTAAATTTTCTAAATTTTATAAATTTTATAAATTTTATAAATTTTATAAATTTTATAAATTTTATAAATTTTATAAATTTTATAAATTTTATAAATTTTATAAATTTTATAAATTTTATAAATTTTATAAATTTTATAAATTTTATAAATTTTAGAAATTTTATAAATTTTATAAATTTTATAAATTTTATAAATTTTATAAATTTTATAAATTTTATAAATTTTATAAATTTTATAAATTTTATAAATTTTATAAATTTTATAAATTTTATAAATTTTATAAATTTTATAAATTTTATAAATTTTATAAATTTTATAAATTTTATAAATTTTATAAATTTTATAAATTTTATAAATTTTATAAATTTTATAAATTTTATAAATTTTATAAATTTTATAAATTTTATAAATTTTATAAATTTTATAAATTTTATAAATTTTATAAATTTTATAAATTTTATAAATTTTATAAATTTTATAAATTTTATAAATTTTATAAATTTTATAAATTTTATAAATTTTATAAATTTTATAAATTTTATAAATTTTATAAATTTTATAAATTTTATAAATTTTATAAATTTTATAAATTTTATAAATTTTATAAATTTTATAAATTTTATAAATTTTATAAATTTTATAAATTTTATAAATTTTATAAATTTTCTAAATTTTCTAAATTTTCTAAATTTTCTAAATTTTCTAAATTTTCTAAATTTTCTAAATTTTCTAAATTTTCTAAATTTTCTAAATTTTCTAAATTTTCTAAATTTTCTAAATTTTATAAATTTTCTAAATTTTCTAAAGTTTCTAAATTTTCTAAATTTTCTAAATTTTCTAAATTTTCTAAATTTTATAAATTTTATAAATTTTATAAATTTTATAAATTTTATAAATTTTATAAATTTTATAAATTTTATAAATTTCATAAATTTTATAAATTTTATAAATTTTATAAATTTTATAAATTTTATAAATTTTATAAATTTTATAAATTTTATAAATTTTATAAATTTTATAAATTTTATAAATTTTATAATTTTTTTGATTTGATGAATTTTATAAATTTGGTAAATTTCATGAATTTTATAAGTGATGTTATTATTTTACTAATATGAATTATTTTAATTTAGAACTTTTTAATTATTTGTTTAGCTGTATTAGTTGTATAAATATTATTAATTGTAGTTTTCAGAATTTTAAGTTTTATCGAATATAAAACATTTTTTTGTTTTATGGTAATTATATTAATTTTATCATTTCGATTACTAATTTGGGAATTTTTATTATTGTTGTCAATTCTATTATTTTTGCTAATTTTGATGATTTTATTGATTTGAATTATTTTTTGATCTTCAGAAATTTATGATATTAATAAAGTTGTAATATCATGCATTTTGTTTATTTTGATTCGATTTATATATTTTTAAGTTTTGCTGCTTCGTGTATTTTGCTTGAATTTAGTTTTAATGATATAATTTAATTTACTTTTTTTAATATCCATTTATTTTTTGTATTTTATGTATTTGTATTTTATGTGTTTTATTTGTTTTATTTATTTTATTTTATTTTTATATCGTTAATTTTGATACCTTCCATCGTAACATTTATTAGCAATCAGTATTATATATTCATGTTTATTTCCTTGTAGTGTTTCGCCTGCAGACACAATTATTTTTTGTTGTTTTCTGTGCGTATCTCGCCAAGGTCACTGATCACCCCTAGCACCTACAGCAGCATCCCTTATCTCGCGGCAAGACCATCATTTGAAGAAGGACGTATGCTCACGACGACGTCGACGAGGACGTCGACCGCCGTGTCCCGTTTTCGTTAAGGGTCGAAACAGGTGAAAGATGCGGATGCTAAGGGTGCGGGCAGCGGCAAAGTAGCGGCGACGGCGAAAACATATAGGGTGATGAGCCCATTATCGCTATGTTTCTAATATCACGCTACCCATTTGAAGCCGTTGATTAGAGCAGTGTCTGCCATCTTTGTTTAACGCATTGAATCAAATGGTAGCGCAACAATAGGGGCACTCGGTTCGTGTTTTCGTTGCGCTCAAACACGAGAATTTCACTGTTTTCAACGCATGTATGTTATTATCTTGGTACTTAACAACGAAGCAAAGCTGTTGATGCCAATTTGTACGCATTCCATTGTTTGTAGGCCGAGTAATTAATGAATCAGTGCGACGCCCTCCTTAGTATGGTGAAAATAGGCACTTCACCCTATGTGCTGCTGAGTCGCTGCGAAACTGACCGAGCGGAATACGGCTCTTTTCTTTCCACTTTAACGGTGGTGTGGTAGTCTGTTTCGTAGGCAAGCAGACAGTGTGGGATGCTATGATTTTGTGAAACCGTGCTCCTTTGTCCATGCACCACGACCCTGGCGGGGTGTGTTCGCGAAGTACCGTAGCGTGAGTGATGATTTCACCCTCTTCTTATATTTCCATCCTGGAGTCGCTCCGGGGCGAGGATAACCAGCACGGTGTCAAGCGCGTGAACGGAGGAACCGCCGAGATGGGGGAAGAATTTCAGAATCGCTGGACTATGGCTTGGTCACGCAGAGCTGAGTACTTCACCGTGTGCACGGAGCAGCAAAATCGCGAAAACCCATTTGGATGCTTGGAAGATGTGTATTTTCATCCTCTGGCTGTGGGAGCGATATATTCTCCCAAATCACCCTCTGCTACTGCGGCTGATACGACCGTGGTGGAACGTGGGTCGAGGGTCAACGCAATCTACACCGTGTCCGGTCCGCGCTCAGCGCACGTGTTGGCGAATAAGAAGGCCGTACGTTGCTCGTATCTACGCTGCCGAATGGGCGGATGGGCGGGCGCACAAACAAAACGAGCCTCGAACAGCGCCAAGTCTTTGGCCGTCGTCCGGCTTCGGAATCGACAAGCTGATAGCGCAGTAAGCCCGAGCGAATGTATAGGGAGAAAAAGGACCAGATCCTGTTGCAGAGAATAAATTATCCCTTTTCTGCTAAATGACTTAGCTGGCAGTCGGAAGGAGATTGTTGTTGGAAGGCACATTCCCGATAAGAGAGATGAAGTTTGGCGGGGAAGCCATGATAGAACTAACACACGAAAAAGGTTGGAAAATTTTCCGGTTTATTTTCCTGGCGATTTTTTATCCATCCGGTTGAGTTGCTTTCTTCGCGTGCCAAAGGTTGCCAGCTATGGCGAACGTTCCTTAGCACGTTGTTTGTGGCTCTTGCGTGTGAGGCCACGTGCAAGAAACATCCTGTGAACTATAACTGCGTATCTTCACAAACAACAAAGCTGGTAGCCCTATCGAAACGAAATATTCCGCGTATTTTACCGATTTCAGCACCGCTTGTATTGTGTGGGAGGAAGCATGGTAAAGTATTCTTCTTTACACTCTTATCACCGTATATTGCACTGTTGGCCTGTGCCGTCCGATTCGGTACGAGGACGACGCACGGTAGGACATCATCAGCCTAGTAGAAATCTCCCGATCCGCATAAGCATTGATGGTGATGATTATAGCGGACTGCCGTGTCCTGCCGTGTGTTGCGAACCGTTGACTCGGTCGGGAGCTAGGGGAGGGGATAATATTGATGGAATGGAACGAACGACGTTAGGGTAAAATCCGGAGCACATGTGGCATGGGTGAAGGGTAAGATTAAAAGACGGCACAGCGGAATATCTAATGCCGCCGCAGATCTGATGAGATGGACGTCGCCACTACCGCCAATACCACCACCCCCATCGCATCGGTTCGGTAACAAGGTCCTGCACATATGAAGCGCGGATCCCTGATGATGTGCTATGGAAGAAAGGTGCAGCTAGTTGTATGCTCACTGTGACCGATGTACGACGATGGTCGGTGCTTGACAAGATGCGATGGATGCTGCAACAGCAGCGCAGCGAGGATCAAACAGACCTGGCTCCGACGGAATGATAATTCCAGTTTTGCACCGTGCTATGGGGTGGGGTGACCGTATTAGGGACGGTTGGTTGGTTGATGGGGACGGCAGGCGACTAGAGGGGTAATGGGTGACCAAATGAGTGCGGTGTGGATGACTTGAGCCAGGCAAGAATCAGCGGAGATTGTTCAAAATATAAAATATCCTTCACTTAGGCTCTCTTTTTGCTCGTGTGTTTGCTTTGGATTTTCTGGGGGTTTATGGTGGGCACAGTGGGATTGGCTGGTGTTTTTCTGATGGGTAAAATTTAATTTTCAAATTTTAGTTAGATTATCTGCTTGTCTCATGGCGCTATTTGGAAAAAACTGGAACAAAGAGAATTGTTCAATTTTGGATGACATTTGTCACTATACTAGTTAATTTTCTGGGCAACATTTTGCTACTTGTTGTTGCTATTGCTTAGTGCTGCTTTGTTGTATTTGACATTGTTTATATCTACCCCTTTACCGTTTTCGCTCTTTCAATTTTGTCTACTTTTCTTTTGTTTCGTTTAATCTTTTTACTCTTTTATGTTTTTTAGTCTTATTGGCCTTTTTATCCTATCAATCTATCTAGTCTTCTTAGCCTATTCAGACTCTTTAGTATTTTTATAATTTTTTCATGTGTCCATTGACTCATTTGACCTATTTTAGTTTTTTAGGGTTATTGGCCATTTTTGTCTCTTCAGTCTTTCTGATCTATCTAGCCTTCTTGTCTTTATAGCCTAATAATTTTGGTCTTTTCCGACTTTGTAGTCTTTTAAGTCTTTGTAGTCTTTATAGTAATTTTAAACTATTTAGCATTTTCAATGTTTTTATTGGATTTAGTCTTTTAGGTTGTTGGTTGAATCTTTTTAGTCATTGCAATTATTGTCTTTTTAGTATTTTAGTCGTTTTGTACTTTTCGCTCTGTTTTGTCTATTTAGGTCTAGTTAGTCTTTTTATTTGCGTTTCTGATTTTTAAGTCTGTATTCTTTCTAATTTTTTGGTTCCTAGTCTTTTTATCATTTTTAGTCTTTTTGCCATTTTGGTCTATTCAGTCTTTCTATTCTTTTAAGTGTTTTTAGTTATTTTTTGTCTTTTTAGTCCCTTTAGTTTTTCTAGTCTTTTTTGCTTTTTATTATTTTAAATTTCTTTAGTCTTTATAGGCTTCACAGTGTGTGCAGACTTTATTGTATTTGTATTCTTGATAGACTTTTGATAATTTTAGACTATTTAGTGTTTTTTAATCTTTTAGTCTACTTATTTTTGTTGTACTTTTTATTGTTAATATACTGTTTATCACCTCTCTTAATGTATTTTTTATTACCTATGTTAGTTTTCACCTTATCTCTATTGCACTTCTCTTTAGTATTTTTTCACTTTTTTCTATTTTCCCTCTACTTTGAACTCTTTATAGTCGTTGTACTTCTTTGTAATTTCATTCTCTTCTTTTCTTTTTTTACTCGCTCTTTTCCTTTTACTTCTTGCGCTCATTTTACTTTTTTATTTTTTATGCTTCTACTTTATTCTCTTTTTTGTGTTTTTATCTTACACTTATTGTACTCTTTTTACTCATTAAATTACCTTTTCAACTAATTTCATCTTTTTAACATTTTTTGTTTGATTTGGTTCTTTCAAGCTTCTCACTTGTTTGCGCTTTTTGATAATTATTTTGTTGATTTTTTTTCTACATTACTTTCTTTTTTCTTATTGTCATTATTCTTCATTCATTTTATACATTTACTTTTAATTCGTTTTGTTCTTATTAACCTTTTCATCTATCACTCTTGATATTTTTTACTATTTTACTCATAATTCTCCTTATATTTTTTTACTCTTTTCCTGCTTTTACTCTTTCTGATCGATTTACCATGTTTACACTTTTCAGTTCATTCACAGTTCATTGTATTCATCCATTTCCTTCTTTCATCTATTTCTTATTTTTACCCTAGTCACTCTTTTTAGTGATTCTACTTTTGTTACCTTTTTGTTCCTTCCGCTCGTTCTAATCTTATTAATTTTTGTAATCAGTTTACTCTTTTATTTCTGATCACAATTTTAGCTCATTTGTGTCTTTATATTCTTGTGGCTATTTCGACTACACTTACTAATTATATATATTTTTTACTACTTTTACTTTTCATATTGTTTTTCTTTTTGAGCTTTCTGCTTTTTTCTACTTTGTTCCTCTTTTTGTTGTTTATACTTTTGCTAGTTATAGTAATCTTCATGTTTTTACACTCTTAGTCTTTTTACTGATTCTATTCCTTTTGCTCTTTGTGCTCATTTTAATAGTGTATTTTTCTTACTCACTCTCTGTTTACTCCCTTTGTTATGTGTACTGCTTTTACTTTTTTTATTTTTTTTCTCTTTCAATTCGATTAAGTCTGTTTAAATTTTGATCTCTTTTTAACATTATTTCTATACTCTTCATTGTTGCTCTTTTTACTCTACTACTTTTTCTGCTTTTATCATTTTTTTCGCCTAGTCGTGCTGTTTTCACTCGTTCTTTTCTCCTATCTGTATTTTCTTTTTGCGATTTTCACTGCTTCTATTGTTTTTGCTGTTCGTATATACAATTTTTCTTTTTATCTTTTTGCTGTTCGTATATACAATTTTTCTTTTTGTTTTGTTTTTAACACTTACTATTTTGTTTGCACTTGGCTGTCTTCTAATGTTTAATCTTTTTCAGTGTATTTTTACTTTCTTCTATTTTTATTATGTTAACTTTTTGTTCTTGTGACTGTTTAGGTAATCCAAATATTCACACATTTTATTATTGCTATTTTTATTTTATTCTTTTAGTTTAGTTTTCTTCTGAACATATTTTATTCTGTAATACTTTTAACACATGTTGTTACTTTTCCTGCAAATTTTCATCTGTTTTATTTTGTTTATTTGTTTTAGTCGTTTACCTATTTTTGTTTTTTTCGTTCTTTTCAATATTTTTTACAGCGTTGTGTCTATTCGCATAGTTTTTCGTTTTTACGTATTTGTTTCCTTGTACTGATTTTAGTATTACACTATTCATTCTGCTAATTATCACTTTCTTTGCCGTTCTTATTTTTTAATCTTTGCTCTTATACTTTATGTCGTTTTCTTTTTTAGAATTTTTCACTAGCTGGGTTGGTTTAGTTCGTTAAACTTATTGCTCATGTTTTCACCATTTTCCTTAGCTGTAGTATTTGCCTTTTCTATTCCTATTAATCGTATTCTTTTTTACTCCCACTACTTTTCAAGTTTTTACTATTTTTACTGTTTTTATACTTATACTTTATACATTTTTTAAAGTGTTTACTCCTTCCACTGTTTGCGAAATTACACTACACTATTACTCTTCTTACTTATTTATCTCTTTGCTTTTACTTTCACTAAAACACTAGTTTAATCTGTTTACTCTTCCAATTTTTAGTATTCTTATCCTTTGTATTATTTTTACTTTTCGATTTTTAACTCTTTTTGCTAGTTTATTCGTTTTATTGTTTTATTCTTCACCTTTTTTACCAGTTTTTTGTTAACCCTCAAAAAGGCAACCGGGTCTCAGAGGCCCGGCACGTTACAATTTTTTAGTTACAAAAAAATGTGTATGCAGTATAAGCTTGGGCATGGAAATTTTAATAAGTAGCTTTGAAATCTATAACAAAAATATAGAATTGTGAAATTTTCATCTATGGAGTGATGCGCAGCTATGTTTCAATTTTTTACATGCACAAAAAGGCAAGCCGGGCCTGGCAGGCCCGGTGTGCATGCAATATTTACTAGGAATACCACGGGTTTTATACATTAATATTTATCTAAAAAAAACATTTTGATGAGTTCATCTTCATATTAGCAGGAATTTTTTTCATGTTTTAATTATTTTTATCTTTACCTTTTCTTATAAGAAAAAAATCTTGAAAGTTTGAGCGAATTCTATACATTTCTTTTATAAGAAATGTAAAAATAGCATACGATAATGACGTGCGTCATATTTTTTTGGGTAAATACATTTATTTCACCCACTGTGGTCTACTTGACAATTATTTGGATACAACATAACTTAACTCTGTCTTTATTGTCTATTTTTGTTGTCTATTCTTTGTGTTATAGTTGTCGTAATTATTCAAATTGTAGGATCTAAAATCAACAAAAAAATGAAATGGCTATAAGACGATATGCCCATGTTTTCAAACGTCTGAAATAATGGAAGAAATTCAAGCAAATTCAACAGCAGACGATTCCGAAACTGATTTGCAAAGCGAGGAAGAAGATGTGAATGATATTGCTTCCGACGATGAATCTGATGTAGAAAAATATGAATATGTACTCCGGTTATGCATCAGAAGAAATTAATAGCAACCCAGAAACATTTATTGGTCGTGTTCAAACGAAATGGAGCTCAGAACCAATCGACAGTCGACGTGATCTTCCGAGTACTCACCTTTTGGAAAAAAAATTGACCTTTTTACATCCATCGCCTTATACGCTGAAATCGGGATTTGCTGCGTGTTCGTAGTCATCATCCTGTAATTCCGGAACCGGAAGTCGGATCAATTAGAAATTCAACAGCAGCCAATGAGAACACTGTACCTTTCATTTGAAACCAAGTTTGTAAAAATCGGTAAAGAATTCGCTGAGAAATTGGTATGATATTATCTTAGGAACTTGGTAAGCTCCCCCGGGGAATCAAAAACCGCCATAGCTGGCCAATGTGGTCGAAGAGCCTTCGGTGGGTCATTAATGATCTAGACTTGCAAAGCCAAGTAATGTTGCACATATTTTAATATATATTGCATCATTTGGACATCATGGTGGTATCTGTTTCTATGGAAATTTGCTGTGTGATTGTACTCTTCAACACGTAACTCCAGAACCGAAAGTCGGATCAATAAAAAAAAATCAATAGCGACCGATGGGAAGGCGCACCTTTCATTTGAGACAAAATTTGTACAAATCGGTCCAGTCACCTCAGAGAAAAATAGGTGAGATTGTTTGTTACATACATACATCCATCCATACATACATACACACACACATACAGACATTTTACGATCTCGACGAATTGAGTCGAATGGTATAAGAGATTTGGCCCTGCGGGTCTCGGGTAAAAAGTCGAAATTTCGACCGATTGCATAACCTTTCTATATGAGAACGGCAAAAAGGAGCTTGAATTTAGACGGGCCTGAGAGGCCCGGCTTGCCCTTTAATGTTAGGATTTTAGCTTGCCTTCACAAGGGTTAACCATTTTTTGTTAACGACCTATTGAGTGAATTTGTCAACTGTTGTTACGGCATTTAATGAGCAAGGGACTGGAAGATGAAGTATATTTTTCAATATTAAGAGCCATAGTACTCAAGGGAGAGCAAGGAGTTGAAGGGAGAAAGTTTAGAAAAGCGTGGAAGGATCATATGTGCAAGCTTAGAGTTCACCGGCGACTTAACCTTTTGTCTGCTACCGTAGGAGTCAAGATCTTTTGGCATTAGAAGTGCGAATCACCTGAGTCTACGGCATGTCCGAACAAGCGTAAAGTAACTTCATGCTGTTTTATTCTTCACTTGTTTAAACCTATTTTTAACAATATTTTTAATAATTGATATATTTTATTTTTTTTTCTCCTAGAGGTGCGCGCCGCGCCGACGATTGAAGGTAAAAATAGTAAGCATGCCAGCGCGGCGCACACCTCTATTTTCTTTTACAATTTTTCCCCAATTTTACCGTCTCTTCACCTTTTAATTATTTTTTCACCTCTACTATTTTGACTTTTTTGCCGCTTTGATTCTTTTTATTCTTTTATTCTTTGTCCTCGTTAATGTTTAAACTGTTTTCACCTATTGAATTCTGTTCACACTTTTTACTATTTTTTCTCTAGTTTCTCTAGTCTAGTATTAGTTTTTCCGCTTTTTCCATTGTTTTACTCATTTCACCACTTAAGAATTCTTCGAATCTATTTTCTTCGTTATTTACTTTGTTTCCTCTCGTAAAAAATAAAGTTGAATAGATTGATTTAAAATTGTAAATTTCTTAACTAATTTCCCTTCCTTTATTATTTTTGCTTTTTACTCATTTTATTCCATTTACTTTTTCTCTTATTCTCTCCACTCTGTTTACTATTTTCCTATTTTATTGTTCGGGTTATTTTTAATTTTTCGAATCTTTTTCCACAGTACACTCAAGTTTTTTTTACGCGGTTTTTTTGCGCGGTATTTTTACGCGGTTTTTTTACGCGGATTTTGAAATTTACGCGGTTTTCATTTACGCGGTTTTTGAAATTTACGCGGTTTTCATTTACGCGGATTTTGAAATTTACGCGGTATCCATCAATGAGGTTCCCTTTATCGCGGATTCTTAAATTTAAGTGGTCTTCATTTACGCGGATTTTGAAATTTACGCGGTTTTCATTTACGCGGATTTTGAAATTTACGCGGTTTTCATTTACGCGGATTTTGAAATTTACGCGGTTTTCATTTACGCGGATTTTGAAATTTACGCGGTTTTCATTTACGCGATTTTCATTTACGCGGCTCGTATCCCCCGCGTAAAAAAACCTGAGTGTACTACTCCTTCCTTTAAATCTATTCACACTTTTCCTTGTTGTACTCTTTCCACTTTATTCTGTCTATTTTTTACTGCTTTCATTTTCTTTTTTACTTTTCTCATTTTTTATTATTTTCACTGTTAATACTGATCAGTTTTTTCAGTACTTGTTTCTTCCTTTCTATTATTTTTATTCTCATTTTTAGTCTTGAACTTTTATCTTTGCCGCCAGGCACTCACCGTTCAACGTGCGAGATTACCAACCAACCACCCGACCAGCGAGAATATCCTGTACCGTGCATGTCCTGCATGTGCACGGTAACTCGGCTGGCACCGAGCTTCCACTGTTAATACCGTGTGTTGTCGTTCTTCTGCTACTGCTGCTGGGTCCACGCGATTTGAGTGCTCGTAGCAGCATCGGTTGAAGAAGGTGACCGATTGGTGCAGGGAGAGGGGGGGATCCACCGAGGGCAGCTCAAAAGGAAGTGTACAGAGGACGGCTTCTCGCGTCGCACGTTTTGCTTCGCGCGACGCGGTGTGTAGTGTCTTTGGAAATGGGGTTTTTGTTTGGTTCGCAATTTCCCTTGGGGGAGAAAAAAGGAGAAATCCGGATGGCGTGTTGGACTGTTAGCGCACAGGGGGCTGGTTGCCATAGAGTGGGGCGCGCGCCGAGAAGTGGATGAGTGGGGGAATGGGAAAGGGGATGTTTAACGGATGGATGTGTTGGCCGGCCGCGGGCTGCTGTCGGTCTTCTATTGGAGTGCGTGGGTAGAGAGAGAGGGGATTGCGGGAGGTAGTTAGGCAACGGTAGCAAAAGCATGTATGTGAAAGGTGGACGTCGTCGTTGGAAAGAAAATCGCTTTACCCGCGCGCTCGAAAGTGAAGAATTTTGCGAGTGGGTCCAGTGGTTGGGAACGAAGAGAGATGGAAGGGTGGTGGGTTTCCACGGTTTTGTTGGTACGTTGGCTGTAGTTGTGTTCATGTGTACACAAGCAGTGGGATCCTTGTGCAGTCCGAGAGTCCGAGAGATTTCCTTTCTCTAGTCCAGCAGCAGCAGTAGCAGCAGCGTCGTCGTCGTCGTTATATATTTGAACGATGCTGATATGCCGTGCTGTGGATTGCTCTTCAGTACAAGTTTAAGGTAGGGAAAGGGAGGGCGAAGGATAGGACAGACGCAGAAGGTGGACAAACTGACCGGTGAGTAAAGTTAAGAAAATTTATTTGCTTGTGTTTGTAATCATCCCCCTTTTTCGATCTTGGTCTTGGTCCTCCTCGTGTTCGTCGTCGTCGTTGTTGTTGTTGTTGTTGGACTTGAAGCTGGAGCCGTCCGTGGACGTCGACAGCGATGATGATATTGATGCTAAGGGGACTTTAGAAAATGAAAATTTCTCTCGTTTCTTCTTCGTTGGCGCGCTTGGTTATTGTGGGTGAGCAGGAGGAGGTTGATTGTAGCGTGTTTTGCTGTTGCTGCTGCTGTTGCTATTGCTGACGGCATGTTAGTGGGGGGAATGAGGTTGCTTTTTAGATAGTGGGTGGTGTGCGCCCAACCGTTGGGATCTACATGCACGTTTGGGGGGAGCGAGGAAAACGCGCTGTGGTCAGCAGTGGCAGTGGCCGGTCTTCGGTCGGATGCTGATTCAGGCAGTGGGTGGGTGGCGTGATACAGAAATTGAGCTCTGCAGGTGCGGACTAAGAAGAATGTTCTCCTGGAGGATTATCGGCAAACGGCGTCGGCATGAGAAGGGTCAGAAAATTCATTTTAAATATTGTGTGTGTAGGTACGGTACGACCGACCGTTTCTGGGAGCGCTGCTGGGTGTTCTATATTTTCTCGTTCTTGGCCAGAACCTCTGCTGGACCTATTTACTCTTCGGAGTTACGACACATTCTTCCGAGATTTGTGCATGTACACATGTGCGAGACAGCGCGGCTAGAGTCAAGATAGGTCCGTGTACGTACGACAAGGCCTCTGTGGAGCTGGACTTTGCAGATTACGTTGGGACATGCTAAAATGGAGACTCGTCTACTCGGCGGTCTCATATGTTGGGGAGGCGGGGACTTTCGGCTTTAGCCTTTGCGAACGTCGCAAGACTTGGTTGGCTCCTTCTCAGTCCGGTCGAGCTCGTACGGGTAACTCCGAGCGGCAATGGATTTTGGTAAAAGGATGTAATTTCTTAAAACATAGCCTGGGTTGAGCGGGCTTTTACCTGACTAGGGTGGACAGTGAATGAAAATTTACTTTGTTTGAGTAAGAATGTAATGTGGAATGTGGAGCCGGGGATCACGTTACAATGATTGACAAATTAGCTTGTTGTATGATCGAAACTTAAACGTAAACGGCTAACGTTGGTTTCATATGTAGGAAATATTGGGTTTTTAAATTAGTTATGGAATTTGCGTTTCGACTTCGTCTCATCAGAATCCGACACTAACTTAGTGGCAGAACTAAGCTAGCGCTGGATTGACGTTCTCCACCAAGGAGAAATATAGCATGGTGTATCTTGGTATGACATGATTTTATGAAAAACTTTCGAAATTCACGCTTTGATTGGTTGCCTGTTATTTGCTGACCGAATTTGTTCTAATCTATAAAGAACGAATTCAGTAGGTATTGCTTCAGGACTAGGTTTGCAAACAGAAGTATTGATGACCACTAGGGTTGCATGGTTAGTTATGGTAGTTTACATACTGAAATAACTCTTGCAATATGATTTGTCCTAATTTCCTTCACTTTTGAAACTTTCGTTTAATGTAGATCTCCAAAACTCGGAAAGAAAGTTATAAAATTTATCGTGTGAAATATAATTGCATAGATCGGTATAGGTAAATACCGAGCAAAATCTGCTTTGAAATTCTATAAGAACGACTTATGGCTTTCAGACATGAAAATTATAAATTAAATTGGGGACCATTCCGTTCTCGAGAGATAAGTGCAGCGACCAAATCTTATTATCCGACAAATCAAATTTTTATAAAACCGATACCGGGTTTCTTTAGTTTTCTTTCTTTTCATTGGGCGGCCTGCAAGTAAAATTTTTCTTACGGCGTGCTGTTCCTAGTGTAGTCGTGTCAAGTAGCGAGATGCACCTGTTACACCCAGCACAGCAGACAGCAAGAGATAATAAAATGATTTACTGGGTAATATAATTCAATTCCGAATACGGCAAGTGCTATCCCGGAACGTCGCTTTGGTTAGTAATGCATAAATATTATTGTTTTAACTAAAGCACTCAGAAATATCGATTCATTATTGCTGTTTTTGTTCCTATCAATGTGGATAAACCACAAGGATGGAATCCGCAAATTAAAAAATGTTATTATCTGGGAAATAAGAGTAGCACTTTTCATTGGCGTTCGAGTAATTCTGTAGCTAAATTGATCTAATCATGTTAAAATCGTGACTGATTCGATCTTCGATTCTGATGGAACTTTTTTACGTTTCATCTGCATGGCAAACAGATTTTTTTAACTGTAGAGTCGGAGTTCGTTTCGTTAATAATTCGTTTATTTTTTCTTTAGTGGTGCAGTTTGTTTAGAGAACTAGACGATTTTTCTGCAAACAAATTTCGATGAAATTTGTTGCTTTTAACATAATCAGGCATCGAACTTCTCATTTGCTCACAATGTTTTGATTTGTGATATGTCCATTAAGTTTTATTAATCTAAAAGGTGCAACAATTTGAAATCGAGTGTCTGCAACTAGGTTTGCATCATTTTCATTCATTTTTGCTCAACTCCTTTATTTTTAAACCTCCACGAAAGATACTCCTAAGTATATAAAGTGTGTACGGAAACAAATTGCATCACACGAAAAGATTCGTCAAAATTCGCTCATCCAAACGATCGTTTTCAAACTTCTAGGTAATGAAATTGAAATTCTCGCCTACTTTTTGAAATGGACCTATGTGCAAAAGAGAGCCTCTCTTTGTTTACTTTCTCTTTCGATTATCATGGCTTTACAGTTAATCTTTCCAATAATGTTCCAGTACATATTGGAAGAGTATCATTTCGACTAGCATATTATGTAAAGAGTTAAGCAGCAAACGCAGGTGCGACCGTGTTATTTGCGGAAGAGAAAGTAAACAAAGAGAGGCTCTCATTTGCACATAGGACCTTTTCAATAAGTTTTCTTGAATTATTATGAAGCTTTTCTCTTATTCATTTTACTCAGTTTCATAGCCATATCCAAATACACGTACCTTCCTCTTAACACTGCTCATGAGGTCTTGTGGAACGTTTGGACCAATTTGTTTTTGCGTGGAAATTTTTCACTCATTTCACTTCCTTAGAATACTTCCAGAATGTCTGCTTCGTGAAGGCCAAGAAATAGCCACTATCCTGGTTCGGGAGATTAAAATCTTTTGGTACGAAATGGACCTCCCTAGCCTAGCACCACTCCAAAACATCTTTCGAGTAATACTACGAGGCCAAATCTGGCCGAAAAAGTGTGAAGCCATTGTGAGAATTCAGAAGGGAAATTTGAAGGCATTATTTCAATTGCGCCAGCCCATTAACCGTTTCGATTGTCACCAACGGGACGCTCCGCTTTCCACACGAGCCAATTGCCTGCTAAATCATGTTTTTTTTTTTCAAACTTAGACTTCTGCTTTCTAACTTCCTCAGGGACGTCGAATTTATGACGATTAGTAAAGAAAAGAAGCCCAGGAAGCTACCGGAAATCTGCTTTCACCAGGAGCGGATCCAGAGGAAGGGTCCGGAATCCCCACTTGCGGATCCTTTTTTTAATCCGTTCTATCGACGGTCAAGTACAGTCCTATCGACGGCACAGTAGATCGAACCATTTCTATCTTTCCTAAAGTTCCTCCAAAAATCTGAAAGAAAGTTATAAAATTGATCAAGTTCAATATAATCGCGAAGATAGGTATAAACAAACACCGAGCAAAATCTGCCTTGAAATTCTATAAGAACGACTTATGGCTTTCAGACATGAGAATTATAAATTAAATTTGGGCCCATTCCGTTGTTGACAGATAAGTGCAGCGACCTAATCTTATTATCCGACAAATCCAATTTTTTATAAACCCGATGCCAGGTTTCTTTAGTTTTCTTTTTTTTTCATCAGGTGGCCTGCAAGTAAAATTTTTCTTACGGCATGCTGTTCCTAGTGTTGTCGTGTCAAGTAGCGAGATGCACCTGTTACACCCAACACAACAGACAGCAAGAGATAATAAAATGATTTACTGGGTAATGTAATTCAATTCCGAATACGGCAAGTGCTGTCCCGGAACGTCGCTTTGGTTAGTAATGCATAAATATTATTGTTTTAACTGAAGCACTCAGAAATATCGATTCATTATTGCTGTTTTTGTTCCTATCAATGTGGATAAACCACAAGGATGGAATCCGCAAATTAAAAAATGCTATTATCTGGGAAATAAGAGTAGCACTTTTCATTGGCATTCGAGTAATTCTGTAGCTAAATTGATCTAATCATGTTAAAATCGTGACTGATTCGATCTTCGATTCTGATGGAACTTTTTTACGCTTCATCTGCATGGCTATTTCGACTTTAGAGTCGGAATTCATACAATAATCTTTATTTTTTTGTGGTACAGTTTGTTTGGAGAAGCTTCGGTAAGCAGAACCAGATTAATTCAGCTGCACGAGAACTAGAAAATTATTTACAAACTTACTTACACATTGTAAACATCGTAATTTCACCAAATATTTCCATATAAAACAGGAAAGTGATGTTACAGCAATTTGAAAGTGATGCAATATGATTCTGTACACCCATGCGATATGAATCTGCGTGTACCCGTCTATCCGAAAAGAGATCGTGTAGTCGTACCTCGTTTGCATCACTCTCCTTATACACAGGGATCTTGAGCCTAACGCTATTATGTTCAACAAAGTGTTCCATGATGTTTTTTTATAAATTCAGCTGGAATTTTGCCAGCACCATATTCCGTACAGGTTGGACTTGAATAAGCGTAATTTTCTAGTTGGCATCACACGTATTCTCCATCACACTACTTAAGCGGGCGGGCCAATCAGTGACAGAGTGCCACAAGTTGTGCTAGGTTTTCGACCGTGCTGTTAGACTCGGATGTAATGTCCGACTCCTGGCAAGCAGCATGCAAAGAACCTCTTACTCTTTCTTTCGAGCATGGTAATGTGAGCCTTCCTAGCAAACTAGTTTTTCGTTTTTCGGTTCTTAATTGATTTGTTGTAGGATTTCATATCTTTCGTCGTTCTTAAACTTTCAAAAAATTCCCCTCAAACTTCCAGCTGCTTGGTTCGGTAGCTAAATTTTTGTTCGATTTGATTGCAGCTTGGAGAAGACACTTCTGGTGGGACTGGGAATCGACACAAAGGCATGCCGTTTGAGTTTGCAGAAATTCATTTTTTTACAGGTATCTTCTTGAAGAAGAACTTTGCCAGTCGAAATGTGTCGTTTTCTGTTCTACACAGACTCCGTAGTTTTCCGTAGACATATTTGAATTTTCATGGATGGTGCAGATTACCGCTAGCTAGTAGATATGAGGAAAGTTATATTTATAGTTTCGCATGATTTTGATATTTAGCTGATAAATCAATTTTTGAACCATTTCGTGTGACTACTCCATCCAGACCAGACAAAATATCGATTTTTATGCAATAAAGTGCCATAATATCTAAGAGTAATGTTCCGAAGTTTGAAGAGTGATCTACAAATATTTTAGAAGACAGCGTTGCTGACAGTACTATCTTTCATATGAGCATTAGCAGTTATATGTTTTATCCGTAGAACTGAAATTCTTGCAATTAGTTCGATTGAAAACCGCTGGAGCAGTGCTGCCAGAGTCAATTTTACTTAACGGTGATTGAATTAATTTAATTTTGATATATTTTCGTTGCCTTGGTATATGATTAAAAACTGATTAAACCTATCAATTTAGACTGTCTTCGACCCCATTGGGCATAAAGACACGGATGTAAGGCATACCTACGTTAGGCATAATGGACTTTAGGCATAACGGACAATTGGCGTTTTGGGCGGCGATGGCGTTGGGTGGCAAGAGCGTGGATGTGATCTTGTATAAATGCGATGCAAACTGAGTAAACTCGATCAATATTTTATCTTGCTGTATTAATTTAATGAATTTTTGGCTAAAAAAAGTAACAAACGCTCAGCATGGTAAATCTGATTTATATTTGGGTATAGAACAAGCACATATACTTTGACTATTGCTTACATACATGCTCGTTGCAATTTTCCAAAAAATATTTGCCCTGAAGCTCATGAAATGAAGAATGATAAATTTTACTATTATTCGTTTAACGTATGTATAAATATGGCTGCTACAATGATTTCTTTCGGTATTATTTAGTTCAATGATTACATTCTTTTTGTCTTCAAGACTGTCTATCTACGCAAACTGTCTAATGCGAGATTTGCCGAATCTAACAAGTTTCCGGAACTAACAAGTTGTCGGACCCGTCATGCAAAACTCGTACAACCCTTAGGATAATTTTGTGTCGCTAAATTCATTTTGTATTTTTCAGCTTTATTTTAGCACCTAGGTGGGTTCAAAAATATAACATTTACGAATATGAAGTGCACTGTATCCAAAAATTCATTTTCAAAATGTTTAATGTAGTGATTTTCAACATTTCCAGAAAGTATACCAATTTTCTAATATAATGTAGTAGAAGCCATCTTTCTGAACTATTTAAAAAAAGGACAAGCACTTTGAACATTATAACTTGTATTCAATGCACGATTTATTATTTATTCTGCATGTCCGAGTTAGAGCAAAGGCTATTTAGGTATCGACTAAATCGGATGTAAGTATAAGCCCAACAAAAAACTTTTCAAATAAAACCTGTTCGACTCTAATCGGAATCTTAACTAAAAACATATATTTATTTAAAAAACAATTGTTTAAAAACAGTTTTTTTTCTCGAATTCATCACCTTTGAAGTTCTGCAAAAAATCTAACTTTTGTCCTGTAGATTTGAAATTTTGAAAAATTCTAATCAACCCGTTAAAAAGGTTAAAAATCCAAAATAAATATTTAAGGTTTTGTCCAGCTGGGCGATACCCTGTGCCGTCGCATTTATAGTTGAACCAGCTTAAGGCTGCTGTTTCTAAAAGCATCTAGCATAGCAGAGATTTTCCTAACCCAAAAAAAACAAGCCTATGATTAAAATTTCGACATCGACATTTGTGAGTTATTGAGTGAGAAACCATTTTTCTCCAAACACGCCTTTTGAGTCTCTCGACCAAAACAGTTTTAAGGAAAATTAGTTTTGGTACCTTGTATAAGCTAAAAATAAAAAAAATGTGAGCATCAAGAAGTTAATTAAGCTAGTTTTTGTGTCACTGAGAAAAACGCATTTAAAAGTATTGTTAATCCGCAGTCTATTAAAAAACGGTGAAAATCAGTTTTTTCTTGTTTATATATTTATAATGGTTAAATTCGATAATAAACGTAAACGCCAACGTTTCGTGTCGTTCATTAATTCAAATAAAAACACGTAATACTTGCGTCTTGGACCTTGTTTTTCTCAAATTTCAACGAAAAATAAACTTTAAAACCCTCCACAGCCCCAAGGAAAGCTTCGTAGCTAGTCGAAACGTCGAACCATCAACAGTACAGAACCACCCTAACCTAACCCAACTCCGGGGGATGAAAGGATCGATTCTTAGCGGAAAGGCGCATTCAATCTAAAAAGGTGGACCTTCGCAAAACATCGCTACAACTGGTTGCGGGCCCCCGGACTACACGACAAACTCTGCTTCATTTGCACGGGACACAAGCGCCGGGGCCGTAGTTGATGGTGTGTGCCCGTACACTGCTGCATGTAGGTGCCATTGGAAAAGGTCGGTCGGTCGGTTTTTGCCAAGCAAAAAGAAAGAGAGCTAAGTGACAACTGGACGGGCTGCGGTGAAACGGCAAGATTAGAAAATGGAGTTGGGTTGGGTTGACGCGAGTGATGGGTGGGGGGAGGGGATGAAAAATAAGAGCATGCCAAGCCGAGTTCAAGTCGTCCGAGATATTAGCATAGAACATACACACACACGTGGTGGGGGAATGGTGCGGGAAGCGTTAGAAACGGACAAGTTGTGCGGCCGGATGGACACTCCACTCTACTAGCGTCCTTTTCGAATCGATGGAGGTGGAGGTGGGGAGGAGAGGTCCAGCGAACGACGGACACATAAGGCATCTTTTCTTCCACGGCAGAGGACTCTCGCCAAAGCCCCACAGCGGACGTTCACGGTGAACGGTGGGTATCGTTTGGGGTTGGGTTTGGAGAGGGAACCTACATATCTTGCCTTCTTCTGCATACGCTCCAGTCCCAAACACAACACCAGCAGCATCTCATCTGGTTGTGGCCATCGCACACATATGACCGACCATTCTCTTATGTGTAGTGTGTGCCTTATTTTTCCATTGCTTTTCTACTTATACAAATAAATTTGAATATACACAACTAGCGGAGACTGCTGGTCAGTCTTTCGCCGAGAATCGCACATCCAGAGCGCGGCGCGCGGACAGGAAAAAGGAGATTTGGATCCTTGCGTCCAATCAACGGTGTTTGTAGGCTAGGAAAATTTGGCCGAGTCGCGGTGGAATTAGTTCGATCAACGGTTTCACTTGATCGGTCGCCATTTACTCGAAACGAAATTCGACAGGAAGTGGACGCAGCGAAAGATGGTTTCAATTCTCCCCGTCTAATCGGGACGAAACGTTGAGAAATTGAAAACTTTCGTAGCTCGTACCGTACCGTGGTAGCAAAAAACACCCCCTCTCACGTATGCTTTTACTACCTTGTCCGGTTCGTCCGCGTTTGTGAGACCGTCGCATCGGCGGATACAGATTCTGAAGAAAACGAACATTGCTGGCCGGTGGAACGTTTACCGTATTTTTTCCTACTATTTGCCAGCACTTGGATGATCCACTCTGGCTGCTGCGTCGGCTTTGTCCAAGTTGGCATCCGCTGGAACGAACCTCGACGTCGTTTGGGAAGATGACGCGGCTGTGAGGAAAGGATGTGCGAGTAATAAGGCGAAGGGAAAACCTTTCTTATCGATTAGCACATGCCGTGGACGCGGGTGAAGTGTGGCTGTATTAAGAGGGACGCGTATGTGTGTATGTATGTGCGAAGATCTTCACACACGGTTGGCTCGTGCTCTGAAGTAGCACCAGCGCTTCTAAATATTCCAGTTTATTTTGGTTTCCCCCTCTCTCTCGCGTTCTCTCTCTTTTTAATCAAGCATCAAAATTGAGTTCTTTTATCTGCTGACCGGAATCTCTCGCTTACCTTTTCGTCCTTTGTAGTCCTTTCCGTGGCGCGCTCGTCGAAGCGGGAAAGGTGAACGAATATAAACTATCGTCATTTCTTCCTCCCGGTCCAGCGCGCACCATCCGTGGTAAAGTGTAAAATCAATCTTGTGCCTAATGGAGGCGAATTTCGTCCTGCTTGGCGTCCGATGGTGTTTGAACTATATATTTCTTTCTTTTTTCGCCTTCTTCTTCTTCTTTCTCCGCCGTGTTTCCCAGCACAGCACCGCGTGTGCCGTGATGCAGCTATAAATGGTGCCGAAAGAAGAAGACCGTGTCCGTGGCAGTACACTGACTACTGGCGAAAGTTGCTTAAAACAACTGTCCATTTGAGAGGGATCGGCTCGGTTCACGTGGCACGAAGTCGGTGACCGGTTGCGAGTTTTTAACGCTAGAAAGTGGGGTGCCACCGACTGGTGCGTGGGATAAGGGGTGAACGGGAGTTCAAGTTCTCGTGAAGTTGACGCCGTGTTTTCGAATTATGATTATTTTCTTCGGCACAAGTCAAGTAGGGTTTGACTGCTTTTGGGGGCTGGAACGAGATTTGGGACTATGTTTGAGGTTTGCATCTTTTGATGCGTTGGGCAAAAGGTAGTTAGGTTTCGCTTTCTTTGTGACGTGCCGAGATGAGCTAGGATAAAAGATCTCTGGCAGGGGACCGTAAATCCTATTTTGTTTGCAGTTTAGTAATTCAATTCGCGTATAACAAAAATTGACTTGCAATAGTAAATGAGTATTGGAACCTAATACACCTTTTTTCAGAGTCCATCGCATTTTTAGATAGCAAAAGATGATAGAATAATGTATATTTCTTATTGCTTACCGAATAGTTCAGAGTGTACTTTGAATTTAAATGAACTATGCGAGTGTACAACTTTTTAGTAGTATCATCAGCAATTACCCATCACTATAATTCGCAACGTATGATTATCTTGCGTGCAAGCCTTCTTTTGCACAATTTACTTCTTAATGAAAAAAATGTTTTGAATAAATTTGCGCGTTTTCCCTTTGGCGAGGAAATTTCACATAACGTTTGGTATCTAAGTCAAAAAAACAAGGTTCGTTCTCATTTCTCGTCAGCAAACCAAACTTTCTGTGTTTACTGCCCGAGACATCACTATGAATCAGCAAGTTTCTTTAGGCTTTTACACTGCTTGTGACTGTTTGGATTTCCCATAGGAACATCGTACACCATGTTTCCCTAGTTCTGCGTTTTTATGAAATCTAAATTTTGTGTACAAACCAACGATGCTATTAGGCGAGAGTTATCTGGCACAGCCGGAGTTTTTTGCAGCTTCCAGACAAAAATACAAACCTCTCATTCTGCCAAATTTTTGAATTATAGAAATTGTTACACACAAATTTTGGAAATTTGATCCCTATTTTCCTAAAATTGAACAAAAATTGTTTGAAGCACGTTCCATGAAGACTAGAATGTATGGCTAATTTCGATGACTCTGTGAAGTTGCCGTCAAGTGACAGATTTTGTCAGACGTTTTTAGTTGAACTGCCAAATTTTCTTTGAAGAATAGTGCCAACCCTGGTACATACACGAACACGCTATTTAGTACAAAAACACGTGCACATGTTCGCCTGCACAACCGGACACCGTGTACGTACACAGTATTCATACACACAGGTTCGTGGCGCCAGTTTTCTCTTTTTCTCACTTATCATTACTAGTGTTTACTTACATTGTTTTGTGCTTATATTCTTTGTGTGCGAACACAGTGTACGTACAGGATGCTTAAAGCAAAGTTTGTTCATCGTTTGCTTGGGTTAGGTGTTCGAGGCCATACCTGTACATCATGGTTGAGGTTGAATGTGTGCACGATATTTTATACACATATGCAAACTTGTTGATATTTGTGGGGAAGATTGCGTTCGGGTATAAATTATTGTACAAGTTTAGATTTATCGGCAAACTGAAATCAAGTTGGTGCTAGTTACGGATGATATTAATTCGAAGCTCAAAAATCCAACTTTATCTACTATTGCGGTTCATTGCCAAGTAGGACAGGTACATTACCAAGCTCTGGAATAATAAGCCTCTCCCGCATTAAGGGGGTGGCCTGCTTTAGGAGCAATTTTTTTTGAAAAGTATGAAAATGTGTATATGGTAGTGTCAGGTTTTGGAGGGATACCCACGGACACCTTAAGACACAAAATGGAGTAGGAAGTTAATTATGGATTTTTATACTACATATTTTGACTGGTACTAAGATATCTGCAAGCAGTTTGATCTCTCTCTCTCTCTCTCTCTCTCTCTCTATTCAAGCCCCAAAGAGCGATCAATCTTTTTAAGGCCCTCCAAACTAGCGCTCTACATGCGAACCTTTCGCTGAAATAATCACGATTGCAGGAGGGGTTTCCGCGGCTTAGAAAGAATTTTGTCAGTCAGGAAATGAAAACAGCTGTCACCGTCGGAATTTTATTGGCCCTTTGTCCTATCCGCGGAATTGTGTGGAACCTCTGTCACGGATTCGTACCATTTGTCTACCGTCTTTCGAAGACACCCCGCAACCTCATAGAAATCCCGAGTCCCCAGTGACTGCAACCACCAGAAGTCCCATGGACAGCAAGATTAGAACTGGAATACGTGGCATTTAAATAAGGCCAAATCTTCGCCCTGCTCTTAACTTTAAAGAAATATCGCCAGCTGTCATCATCTTTTGGCAGAGCAATCATTTCTGAAACAACAACAAAAAATTTAGCTCTGGTGAGAAATTTTGGTGTTTACCCAATTTTTCTGCTTAGGGTGAAATATAGCAAAGTGAAATAATACGGCTTTACCTGATCTAGTGGCTTCCACAGAGATGGCATCCCCGCTGACCGTTTTTTCACTTGTATCATGTATATGTGAAATAATAAATAAATAAATAAATAAACAAGTAAATATTTAAATAAAAAAAATAATAAATAAATAAATAAATAAATACTTAAATAAATTATTTTATTGGAATCAGGAATCAGAATATATTGGCTCAAATGGCACGTTCCCCGTACATAGTCGGGGATTTGTGCCTTCGTATTATTCCGTATCTTATTTATGTATAATAAAAAATCATTTTGGTTTTCCTTGAAAAAGGCACCTAAGAACGGCCGAAACGTCGGGAATGTTCTAAGATTAACTCGTTTTCTTAAGCAAAATTGACTGAGAAAGCCGTAAATATTCGCTAAAAAGTTCCGTTTCCAGTCGTTGTAATATTCAATAAATTAAAACAATAGTTTATAAATAAATAAATAAATAAATAAGTAAATAAATAAATAAATAAATAAATAAATAAATAAATAAATAAATGAATGACTGGATAAACACATAAATAAAAAAATAATGAATAAATAAATAAACGAATGAATAAATAAACAATTACATAACTAAGAGCCATTCTACGCGAAATACTAGAGCTACGTGTAATCTACCTTTACGGATTTTAGCCAAATTTGAGGAAATCTTTCATCTATACATAAAATTTTTTGTGTCGATTGAATCAACTCTCTGTCCGTAGGAGTTTTGAATAGCCTTAATATTTTGTCGATTACATTTCCGGCCTAGAATCATTCCACGAGCTGTTTTTTGTTGAAAGACAGCCTGAAAAGTGCAGTGCTGCCAAACATGTATTTTTCCATATATAAAGTGCATGTATTTAAATTTTGAAAATTCTTATGCGTTCGTGTTTTATAAATATTTTATCTTAAAAACACATATAATCCCAATATAATTTGATGGGTTTTAGTCATTGTACGCTTCGATTTGACATGCGAAATTGAGCGATTTTTTTGTTTCAGAACTGTCTATCTCGGGATCGGCTCTAATTATATTGAGGTTTCAAATGGGTCTTCTACTCCCGAGGTCTGAAATTGAGCTGTTTTGGGGAATAAATTGCAAAGTATTGAACAGAGTTTGAATATTTTTTTTTATTTTGGAGCTGCATGGCGACCCTGACCCGTCATGATGTTGACACTGCCGAGTTAGATGTTTCGTAAAAGTATCGGCCCGACATATTTTTTTTTTTAAATTATTCAGTAAACATACCGCTGTATTTTCCCGTGCACGATTTGCAAAATTTTATTTTATTCCATTTTTATAGTCTCCAATGTATCCAAAAATAACATAAAAATTTTAAAATTTAGCAAACCTTAGCATAAATTTTATAATTTGCAAAATAAAAATAATCTGTCTCTGGAAAATATAGTGGAAAGTTTAATAAATCGTTAAAAAAATTGTGTTCGGACCGATACTTTGTTGAAAAGTATGACTCGGCAGCAGTTGCAATATCAATGTAATGACATGACATTTCAAGGTCACCAATGTTTTTTCCTGGTCTTCAAAATTAAAATTTAAATTTTGTCTTCGTTATTTTTACTCCTGTGGTAGAAGACAAAAGTTTATGTCGTCGGCAAACTCTAAACTTGTTCAGTGCATTGCACGCTTTTCCAAACTGTCTTCTTTCCCTTCTTGTTCTTCCTTAAGTACTATAGCTCTTGATAATAAAATATCATGTCTTTCAGTTCCTTGCTAATTGACTGTCATAAAAAAATCGGATCTCGCAAGTGAAGGACCCCCTTAAGTATTTTTCATATAAAATGTCTGAGGAACACGATGACATTAAAAAATTACAAATTAAAACATATTGCGTTAAAAATCTTCTTTTAATTTTTAACAGAACAGTTCATATATTTGGCAACACTGTCGCTAATATTTTTCTAGATTCCTTGAACGGTTTCCATCAATGAACATCTCGCGGATTTATTCTGAAGTAATTAGAACAAGAGATGTAATCAAAATGAAGAAAAGGATTTTAGCAATTTGTCAAAACCCCTTTGGGCCGAGGGGTGTTTCAATCAACACAAAAATTCGAGATTTTTTATATTAGCCCTACATGAAGATCTGTAAAGGTTGATTTCAATTTAACACTAAATAACTAAATACACAGATAAGAAATAAATAACACAAAAAATAGTAAATAAATGCAAAAAATAATTAAGGGGAGAAGGCAAGTAAGTAAGTGAGTAAGTAGGTGTGGAGATAGCGTAGTTGGTAAATCGATTGCCTTGTACGTAGCTAATCTGAGTTCAATGCCCAACCCCGCACTTAGGGTTAGAGATTTTTCTCAAGAGATTTCTCTAACCAAACAAAGAGGCGAATGACCCTAAGGTTAAAACCTCTATGATCAAAATAAAAAAGTTAGTAAGTAAGTAAGTGAGTAAGTAAGTAAATATGTAAGTAAGGAAGTACGTAAATAAATAAGTAAGTAAATGAATAAGTAAGTGAGTAAATAGGTTAGTAATTTAGTAAATCATTAAGTAATCAAGTTAGTAGAAAATCAAGTAACTATGTAAGTAATTTGGTAAATAAGAAAGTAAATAGAAAGTAATGTCGTTTTAGCTTGACCTCGAAACTGAGCCAACCGCAACCTCTACCGCTGTTGGTTCATGCGTTAATCGCACCGCAACCGTACCACGGTGCAACGAAAGATTAACTATTTAACAAAGAATTGTCTATTTTTTTTTTATTTCGATTATGGAGGTTTTAGCTTTAAGGTCATTCGCCTCTTCGGGTTAGAAAAATCTCTTATGAAAAATTTCCAACCCTATGTGCGGGGTCGGTACTCGAACCCAGGTGCGCTGCGTACAAGGCAATCGATTTACCAACTGCGCTACACCCACCCCGAATTTTCTATTGATTTCCGTGAAATTCATGTTTCTTTGTTTGATGCACCATTCGGCTCCATTAGTTCTTTATTGGATTCAATCGTATCACAATAATTTTTATCTGGCCGTTAAGATAGGCATATGACTATCCACAACCTTCCTTGACTTATCGGATCTGGAAGTTTGCAAGGCAGCACTCTAGGTTAGTTGATTTTTCTATTGTACCTCGACGGCATAAATTTTCCATTAAAACTTTACGTATAACTGCATGATAAAATTTGGTCCACTTAGAACTCAGACACATAAACCTGGTGTTTTTTCTAGGATCTATTTGAGGCAAGGAAAATGTAATTCAATCAACATTGAAGGTGATTTAGTGTACTCTCTTAGTCAAATGCAAAATTTATCCGACGACGTACGGATGAAATCGCCGGCTGTCTTTGGAATTTTAACCATCATCTGCTGATCACTAAACAGTGGTCCAGAATGTAAGTTTGGCAACAATTTTAACTTTTTACTAAATCTAAACAGCTTATCTTTCTAGTATGTTTAGAAAAGTTACTATACTTTGCAAGGCCCTTCTTTTCGTATAAATAACAGCCATGGCAGTTCTAATTTTAGCCAGATCTAAAATTTTGCATTTCATCGGTTCGAGTTTGACTCCATGACTTAAGAGCATTCCTTCGAATACCCCTAAGTCGCACTGACTAGGGAGTTGACTATGCCGTCAATGGTTTGTATCAGGATTTTCTTCGACATTTCATGACTTCCACATTTCATTTTGTAAAATACAAGCAAATTTAATAAATCTGATTTGAATTATCATTGTACTATCATTTACTTAGCATCATGGATTGTATTCTTGAAATTGGTTTTCTTTTCAACTATAGTGTCATGCTTTTGCGGACAGTGTTTAAGAAGGATTTCTACGTGCCCTAAAATCAGTTGAGAACGGATTTGACCAAATGATCCAATTCCAAAATCCACATGACATATTCGACCATCCCCACTACCAGAACGTTTTCCGGATTTCCAATTCGATTTTGAATCGGTTATACTGCCACATCGAAATTAAAGCCTACGTCCCCTCTAATATATGCCAACTCGCTGTCCATCCAATCGATAAAATTTCACAAAAAAAATAATCAAACCACACACCATACACACATGCTGCCACCGCCATCCCGTCCATCCGCCACCTAAGACTATATCTCTTTCGTCTTTATTTTCCCGCACACGTCACCCTTCCGCCAACGGCTCGTCGCTCCCCCACCCGTCCTGTCCCTCCCGGCAACTCTAAAACTGCTCGCGACCCACGGACAGAAGAAAACTGAAATGCGCTTATATCATCCATCCTCCAACCCTCGGAAAAACTCATACATATTTTTCTCGCCGGACCCTTGTCAGTCTTCCTATCGTTGTTGGCGTTTCGTTCTTCTTAATCACATCACCCTCATTCCAGTGCCGCCCGCTCGACCGACCTACCGACCGACCGACCATCCCGTGCGAACCCGATGTGTGTGTGGCGCTGATGGTCGTCCACCCTAGTTCTTCGCATATATGACCTGACCAACAACGCCGTCCAACTAACCAACCAAACAATCTCCCTACCACCCACAATATCGATCCATCCCAAGGCAGGCTCGGCATCGCCCAGCATCATCCCACCGAGCAGACTTTTCTGTATACGCGAGATTCTCCAGCGAACGTCGCCGCCGTATCTCGCGTTTTCGTCCAAATCGCCCTTAGCTTTACTTTCTTCGCCAGCCCCGCACGAAACCGGAGCGCACAAGCCCACACACACACATCCTATTTGTCTACGACCGGGCGCGCGGGTTTCCACACAAGAACGACGCTTCTTCCCTCCCCTTGGCCCACCCCGTCGCTACCACCTTTTCCTGCGAGGAAAAGTCCATCCACCGACCAAACGGGACGCGATCAACCCTCGCGCCAAACTGGAAGACACACATCGCGAATAAAATAAAATACGACGACGACAACGAGGGCATTTCTCCGCGTGCACCCCGCGCTGAGCCGTTTCCTCCAACCGGCCCAATAACAGTGACATGTGGCCAGGATAGTGAAGCAGCCGCTGCCGCGGGGACAACAAACTGGACCAGAATATATGTACACGGACCGAAATCGCCACTTCAACCGTCGCGCGTCCTTCGCTGCCACGGACGGGATGCGGTTGCTGCTGCTGCTGCTATAGAAACTGGAAAATTCTAAATCCTATCCTATCCTTGAAAGACCAACCGTTCGCGGGCCCCACAGTACAGAGTGCAGAGAATAAACTTCGCCATCCGGGTCCCCCACACCGCTCGGAAGGAAAATGCACCCGGAGTAAGGTGGTAACTGGAAAACGTGTAGAAAACGAGGAGGGGGGGGGGGGGGGGAGACAGTGTGCAGCTGGTAAAGAAGTAGAAGACATGAATGGCTTTTTTGCGAAGTGCTGCATACGGCGATGGCGAGCATATTTTCCTGGACTCGTCCATCCGTTGGATGGTGGCTTTTGCATTTCGCGAGGGATGACGACCGTGTGTGAATGCATGCGATTGCCAAAATTGAGCTTCCCTTACCAACGTGTAATTTTCTCGCCTGGATCGTGTGTTCAAACTCTGGAACGTAATCGAAGCAACAAACAGCAATCGTACTACTTAACCTACCTGTATGTGATACATACATACGAGAGCGATTGATAATGTTTATAAAACCAAAAGTTCGAACCGGACTGGAATGGGTTCTTGTGTCATTTCCAGTCTCACTATCCGGATCGCATCGATTGGCGGACCAGTTGATTGTTTCGGCGAGCATAACATGAGACAACAGTATTGTTTGCGAGATGGATCAACGAGATAAACAAATTTATTGTGGATCATAAATATCTTCGGAGTCGAAAATGAAGAAGAAACTTCACTACACAAAGCTTCTGTCAAAAGATAGAACTAATCTAAATCAGTTTTAGTTTTATATGGATTAAAATAACATTTGTTTGAAAAGTTTTTAAACTAAATTTAGGCGTTTACTTCCCGGCATAAATAAGCACAAAAATGTCAACCAATCACACTTCACTGTTAACATCACATTACACAGTTGTTTACAAGCAAAATACCGTACAAACTGGATATACATAAATGTGTCACCAACAACCTATTTGGACGAGGCAGTAAAAAAAATCTTAAAGTGTTCGAAGACAAGCCAATCTAGCGTTCAACTATTTTCCTTGTTTTGAAAAATTGTCGTGATGCCAAAGAGTTGGAAGATAGAAAGAATTGCCAATAAATATGAACCATCAAGTGCCAAAACTAAGCTTGGACAATCAACACGCAAATTGGTACTAAAATCTGTAATTTCAAGTTCAACTGTCCACTGTAGTTTGAGGAAAAATCATGTTATTAATAGGCGAGCACCAATAAATTCAGCGGAACAACGTGAAATAATACCAATTTGCTGCCGCACACTTCACCGTAAACACATTGCGAATGAAAAATTAATCATTATGGATTTTTGTGGATTTTTGCACTGTTATCAAACGTATGGTATACGTCTATACGACAAGGGCTAAGAGACTCCAAATCAGCGGCAAATGATTTCTCGAATCAAACGAAAGTTAAAAGAAATCGACATCATCATCGTTCAAAACTTAATTCGAGATGTTCGCTGCACACTGCGTAAAATCGAGGGCAATGGCCCATTAAGTGCACTGTAACTGTATTGTTCGACAGTTTATAAAAAAAAATAAATACCATTAAGAGGAAAAAAATAAGACGAATTGTCAATTCGGTGCTTTGTTTTTAAAATGGCGCGCGCTGGAATTTAGTATAAAAATCTACCGAACACAACTTCATTCAATATTCTTCGCCGACGACCATACTTTCTGGATACAGAATTTCAACGTCAAAAGTAATTTTCTGTCTCGGTGTGCGCCATGTACGGTGTATATGTAAAAAAAATGAAAATTCAAACATTTTTGTAGAAGAAAACGACAAAACGTTTTTCTCAATAACTTGATGACCAACAGTTTGCTGTTGAAGTTTTTGTATGTTTTGTTGTGGTAATTGTTTTTGTGTTGGATACTTCCGCATATTTGTTTCTGTAGTGTGTTGAACGTTTGCAGTAGGGCACGTGAGAGATTGATTGTCATCAGTACACAACGTGGCATGAGGATAGGCAAATCCAAGATATAGGGTCACGAAGGAAGGAATGGATTGTTTGAGCCACGTTCACTTTAAGTCAGGTCCCTTTTGCAGAGATATTCACAGCGCCAATGACGTTGAAAATGAATTAAAAATGATTGAGCGGTTCAGCTGCTATATGCGCTATATGCATGCGCGCCGCAATGAATAACTGCGACTTGAGCGATGATATTTGTGTTCCCCTCAAGGTCAAATAAACCAGTCACAATTTAGCAACTCTGCATCAGAAACTTCTCTAATCATCAACTGAACTCAGTACCGTTTGTAGACTTAAGCCCTCCACTCAGAACTATGTGTAAAAATGGACAGTATCCAAAATGACGCTTGCTGATCATAGCTCCTGTATTTCTGTAAATTCTTAGGTGACGACCCAAATAACCATAAGCATTAAGCCTACATTTGCTGTATCTTTGCACAAATAATGTTATAAAATCCTATTTCAGCGTTTACAATGCAATCGAACTGTACTTCAGCATTGTAAATATATTGAAGCACAAGCATATATGACATTATCGGCAGCACTATATACGCATATAAAGCTGATAAAGTGCATACATAGCTCAAGGATCCTCAAAGCATGTATTATTTAGACAATTAATTCATCCATTTTTGGGTTTTTACGTAAGTGCCAATACCTTGTGTAAGATTTTTTGGTGGTATCTAAGGGAAAAACAGATGGAAATGCTAAGTTACACGAAAACAATTATGTTTAAAAAAATCATCTTTAGGCAGGTTTCGAACCTGCAACCCTTGGGACTCCAGGCCCAGGGATAGCATAAGGGTTTGTACATTGAGCCGGAGTTTCAAGGGTAGATTCGAATCCTGCCTCTGGAGTGATTTTTTCACATAATTTGCTTTCACGTAACTCACCATTACAATCTGTTTCCCCCGTTGGATGCCACCAAAAAAAAAGTATGCTTTGTATATGTATTTAGTGCTATTACAGTGAAAATATATTGCTGAAGTAGAACTGTGGTTTTATTCGTTATGCGTCTCTTCTTAGAGAATTCAAATTGATAAATATTTTACTTTTTTAGTTAGCCATATTGGATACGCCATTTCGAATTTCCTAAATCCAACCTAAAATTCGTACTTAGCGACCTTGGAAACCTATAAATTCACTTATTTTTAGACAAATAGATCGCGTAGCTTAAATTGCACACAAAAAACTGTTTTCAAACACGCGTTTTCTCGAAACAAGATTTTTCGAATCTGCGGGCATTCCCGTTTTAGAACTATTTAACCAATCAACTTCCCGTTTCGTCCACACAAAAGAAGCCAGCGTAACCTAAAAAATCACAATATTTTGATCAATAACGATTTTTTACAGCCGGCCAAAGTAGAAAAAATTATTTGAAAAAAACGATACTTTATTTTCAAGTGGCCGCCATTTTGTTTCTATAACGAATTTTTTCATGTTTCTTAGGTATGGAATGTAATCTTCAAGATCGTTTTGGTTTTCTGCTTGGAGACGACGGATTGTGACGATTGTAGATCAGGTTTGTTTTCAAAACACCTTCTACTGGAGACGCCATTTTGAGCGCCATTTTTGACACCATGCACTCAAAACCCTAATAAAACTTTTGCAGAATACCGCACATGTCTAAGTCATTTTACCAACACGTACGAGAGTCAGCGGCAACACACAAAAAATTTGATTGCCATGACAATTGCACCAATATACGAAGGTCTGCTTGACGATAGCACGGTAACTAGCTTAATTCCTTGAAGAAGACACAATACATGCCACCGAAACGTCGGACTAAAAGTGAATATTCCGTTTGTTAAATATTTGAAAGACTGAAAGCCGAAATATAACCCTTAAAAAGAACCACATCAACATCTTATTTAAATTAAATTCATATTTTTTCAAGCTCCCATAAAATAAAAATTATCATCTATCATTAGAAGAGTGCCATTTACTGTGTTTTTTTTAATTTTCCTCCTTTTTTGCTCATCATATCGACAAGGAAACATAATAAAGCCTTCCAAAAACTGCGAAAAATGACAGCCAATTGACGCTGTGTAACAGCATGATTAGTGCCGATAACATGCTTTCAAATTTGACACTTCTTCATTGGTGCTATATAGTAGCATTAGTAATGCAGACAACGGGCTGCCAATCTCTGCATTGTAATAGCACAATATTTCACCTTTTCTGGCATTATATAAGCATTAAATCAATATATAGGGCATTCCGGTTCTTAAACACTACTCTATATGCAAATCTAAAGCCGATATAATTTCAAGTAACCAATAACGTAGCTTTATATCAAGATTTGAATACGACCTTTCATTCAAAATCGCATTGATGTTCTAGTTAAATTGTGTTCGATCGGGGTTGGTCGTAGAGCTACAAATATTTAAATCATTAAAAATCGTATATTTTCTCACATTTGATCGTATTCCACTTCGATCAATGTCAGATTAACAACATAATAAAGTCGTTGTGGTCCTTCCGATGTGTGGGAATAGTCAGTAAGCAGCTTCAGGGCCGCAGAGAGAAAATACGGGCCCGGGGGGTCCAACGTACGGGCCCCCACCACTGTGTATTGCCTGAGTACAAAAAAGTCAATGTTTGAAATCCATTGGAGTTCACTGATATTATGTATAGTATACTGAAATTTTATATTTATGTACCATTTTGTTGCTCTAGTTGTTTGTAGTGCCAATGAAGGAAAAAAAACGTGAAGTTTTTTATACTTTAGGAGTTTTTAATACCTCTTCGACAGTTTTGGTGACTTTTAAAAGCGCCATAGTATTTATAAAAGTAAGGAAATGACAAGATTAAAAAAAGATAAAAAACAATAGGAAAACTAAATATTAAAAGAATGTACAAAAGAGTTAAAACAACAAAATCAACCACATAAACAAATGTCAATTGTCAAAAAGAGAAAAACCAAAACAAAACCTATAAAAATTGATAAAGGAAAACAGGAAACTAGAAAAACATATTTCGAAGATTAAAAAAGTCGAACATTATTGAACAGATGGTGAAAATAATGAAAAATCGATAGGAAATTAGGAAAAAAATTAGAATCAATGAAAATGAAAAAACTACCAAAAAGAATACATACATTAATATAAAAAATGCATAAAACTGAAAAACTCGATAAATCAAGAATAATAAAATTAATTTAACATTAAAAACAAGAAATATTTAAAGCATTAGAAAAATAAATAAAACGTTAAGAATACGTAAAACTAGAGGAGTATATATAAAAGACAAGAATAAAATAACCATAGTGAAATTTAAAAAAAATGGACGAACCAGAAAATTTTGAAAAACTGGAAAATTTAAATGATGAAAAGACGAAAAAGTAAAGAAAATTGGAAGTATTGAACAAAAACGGAGCAAACAGACAAAATAGAAAAAATAGTAAAAAAGCCATACTATAGAAACACGAAAATGAAGGTATTAACAGGAAAAAAATGAATAAAATGGATATTATTTAAAGAATAGAAAAAGCACTAGAAATGAAACTTGAAATTAATTCAAACAACGAACCAAATGTAAAATTAAGAAAAAGTGCGCAAAGTGTCAAGAAAAGATAAATCAAATGTTTTATAGGATTCATTAGGAAAATAAAAAATATCAATGTTAACGTATAGGAAAATGGTCAACTGAAAAAGTATTTTCAAAATAGGTTAAATGGAAAACATGAAGAAATAACAATAACGAATTAAATCTTAAGAAAAAGGTATAACAAAATAAAATTATGTTAAATGAACAATGGGAAAAAGTAAAACTACGATAAACGGAAATCTAAAAACTAGAAAATGAGGAAGAAAATAGGAGAAAGGTAAAAAATTAAACAATAAGACAAATTGGAATAAATTTGAATAAGTAAAATTGCTTTTTAAAATGCAAAAAAATGTGAAAAAAAAGGAAATAGAAAAGGGCTATGACAAGTATAAATGTAGTAAATAAAAAAAATTCTAAAAATTAGATGAAATGACAAAAGAAACAAATAAAAAAGCAGGTTGTCAAAATATGAAACAATAAGAAAAAAAATAAAGAAAGCAGAATTTTCTCGAAAAATTGTGAATATAACTGAATAACAGAGAAAAAACTATAAATTAAAATAAGTGAAGGTGATAGCAATAGAAAAAAGCAAAAGTAAGGAACGTAAAAAGATGGATAAATAAAAGTATGCAAACAGATAAAAAAGGCAGAATCTTAGAATTGTAGAAATATACATACAATCCACAACTTGAAAAAATAGATCAATGAAATTTTAATAAAATAAAAAAAATGTAGGAATAAAAAATGGAAAAAAATGAGTAACATGGATTAAATTTCAAATGAGGGTTGTGGTTGGATTTTACGCTATTCTGGTTTCGAAAACAGTCATAATCCTATAAAACATGAATTATTTTTTTATTTGTGTTAGTGTGTTAGCACACCTTGAAATATTTTACAAGAATGTTGTAACTGTTGTAAAAATGAAATCGTTACGTTCAGGAAGCGACGTTCAAAATCTCACGCTCACTCCTCCAAAACGAAAAGATTTTGTATGCGGATTTAACTTGCTACATTAGTTAGCTAATCTTGCTAACTAGTTGGTTTAGTTTGGAAGCAGAGTTAAATTTTCTCTTCGAAATCAATCAAACACAATTTAGTAATTTAGTTGAACGTATGCTTCTTAAAATCGTTGGCAGTAGCAGGATTGTGAACTGAGAGATCTTCTCTTCATGCTCCATGACATATAAAATTCAAAACAAAACTATTAACACTATACTTATCAAAGGAAAGGGGCTGTACGCAATTTGCTGTTATAATGAAAATGTTGACAAAAGGCCGTATTTGAAAGAATTGTAAAACGTATTTATTTTTTTTCCATCCCTGGCCTCTTTGCTAGGGGGAATTGGTAGTCGAAAATCGCCGAAAAAAGCTACGTCATTTGAGTATGACCCCTTTACAAAAATGTTTCGGTATCATCTCGTATCTGAACATGATTTTTTATAGATTTTGTATCAATGAACGGCAAACCAAATATATTAAATTTCAAATTAAAAAAATATATTAAATTTCAAATTTTTGGATTAATTTCGAATTCTTTTGGTATATCAAGAGTTTTTGATGACTCATTTGACCAATTGAGCTCTTAAATAGAGGTAGGGTTACCGCCTCTAGTGGTACTTTGACCAACAGAATTTTACTGAGCAGGGGATAGACTTCAAGAGACACATGGGTATGCGTTGAAATCAATTCGAATTTCGAATTAAAGTGATCACTCGACAGAATTTTGGAGCGCTTCCATTGCTTTTTATTATATAAAACGCTTAAAAACAAATAAATATGCAATGTTTTATTTCTTATGTAGCTCGTAGCACTAGGAGGAAAAATATCTTATTTTCTTCACATTCACCATAGAGTGTAATGTTTTGGTAAAGCACTCCACCTTTCTTTGACGTTCACATTTAGTTGTATGTTTTTGCATTTGTTAACAGTTTTGTTGATTTAGTTGGGTGTAGTGATTCGCTTTCTCGGATATTTACAAAGAATCCAAAAGCACCAACCACTCTCGCTGTGAAGGATAACCCGAGCGAGCTCTGCTCTGCTCCTCAGTAAACAAACACGGGGTGTGAAATCACACTTCAGTTCTTTCGAGAATCTTTGTCAGAAACATAGGGCCTGCAACCCGAGGATGATGTTTATGAGGGCTGGGTGCTGGGCGATTCCTGGTAAAGAAAAGGGCAACGCAAAATTGCAAAATAATCCAATGGATTCTTCCGGGCGAATTCTGATTTACCTGAACGAAGACACGGAATTCGCCTCCAAAAACCGGTGTGGCAACCCTAAGCAGGGTTTTTTTCTTTCAAAAATTACTTTCGATACTAATCCAGTGCTTTCGAAGATTGGAAATTCAATAAATAAAAAAATCGATTTCAAATTGGCGAAATTTGAAGACAACCTCATGGCTTCTAATCAAACCATTTAATTGTTTAACACTTACAAGTCTGATCATATTTTTGTTTCGATTATAGACTTTTCAACCTTAAAGTCATTGGCTTCTTCATTCAGGTTAGGATTTTTCCTATAACAAATCTCTATTCCTGTGTGCAGGGTTGGGATTCGAACCCAGGTGAGCTGCGTACATGACATTCAATGTACAAATTCCGCTATGCTCGCTCGAGTCTGATCTTGTTTCGATGCGAGATTTATGTTGGTATAAACATAGTTGATATCAAATATGCAGTAGTTTAGAATTTTCGCTCTTCGTTACCTCATACACAAGATATTGAATTTTTAATTGTCTTCTCAAATAAATTTTTGTCGACAAAGTATTTGTCAAAACTTTAGTTTCTGTTAAAAATCCGGGCCCCTTCAAAACTCCGGGCCCGGGGGGAAACACACCGGTCCCCCCCCTCTCGGCGGCCCTGAGCAGCTTAAACATATGTACATCTTCGATATACATCACAATGACTTCAAAAAGTTAGATACGACTTCATATATCACAACATAAAAGAAAAACGATTTTGCGAAGTGACTTCCGACTTATCTCATATCTTTGAAATGAGATTGCTGCATATATGGCGAATGTATATCGGAATAGAGTTTCTCTATTTGAAGACAACATATGACTACGAAATATTGCCACACTTGTAAAAATTAAAATAGTTAAAGTTAAAAAAGTCCTGCTCCACAATCCAAACGTCGCATGCTCGAATCCGGTCTTAATATCAAGGGTGTAGCTGTGGTTGGTTTGGTGGCATCGGTTAATTTTTCCTTCCCAGAACCCGCGTTTTTACGTATTGTTGTTATGCCGAAGATGATTGATTGATGATTGATGCCTAATTACTATTCTCAACATTTGATCTTCTTTACCGACGAATCAGAGTTAATCGTATATAGTGTTGCGAAATCGTATACAAGTTATAGATATCGTATATACTCTGAGATTGTTTCGTATATCCGATCGTAAATACATACTCTAAAATCACTTTCAGAATTATCGCGCTTAACGTGTATATTGTTGTCAGAAATCGTCAATTCCAATCGCTATGTACGAATATCGCCTCCAGTTTGGTATGCAAATGCCGACTTTGTGCATTTAGTGCGACTTTTTTGGTGGTATATAAACACGTATTATTTAGTTGCAACTAGGATATATCATCAAAAAGGCTGGCAGGGACTCTTTTAATGATGGAGGGTTGGCATAGCGTATTTGGTAAATCGATTGCCTTGTACGTAGCTCACCTGTGTTCGATTCCCAACCCCGCACATAGGGTTAGAGATTTTTGTGAAAAGATTTCTCCAACCCGAAAAAGAGGCGATTGACCGTAACGTTAAAACCTCTATAATGAAAATAACAAAGCTCTGTTAATGATAAGAAATTGAGGTTTTAATCTTAACGGAATTTGCTTTTTTATGATATCGATAACGTTTTACGAAATTTGCCTTTAGTGAGTCTCGTACATCCCGCACTTAGCCTCATCATTCTTGATCTGCGGGCTCCTTTTGCTGCCTAGGGCATATTGGATATGTTCGAATGTAATAATACGCAAAAAGAGTTGCATGACGTCATGACGAATAATACGGTAGCATTACAATAGTATTTTATTGGCTCTTTAACAGCACTAAATGCAAATGTAAAGCTTACATTCTTTAAACATCCTTACGGCTTGTGAGCGCTATATCAGCTTTATATACGTATATGGAGCTGCAACTAATGCTCAATAATTCTAATGTTTAGCTCAATTGTATTGAAAATGCCGAAAGATGGTTTTTATGCAATACTCGTGCTGATTAATAAACAATATTGTGCAAAGGCTCGATGCATACGGTTATTTTGCACGATACGCTCATTGGTTACCTGGGAACTCAACATATTGAATGATTCCTCAAACTAAATTTCAAGGTTTTTATGCATACCTGTTCCGGAATGGTTCTTTCTCGAGTAGAAAAAAATACAAATTCCTACTTTTTCGCGCTCATCTTCGGCTTACTCGTTTCTGCAACCCGTGACAGCTATTCATGGGCCTAAAAATCCACGCCAGATTTTTTTTGAATTATGCACCTTTTCCCATAAATCCCCTTTTCGCATTGCACCGCTCTGTACGCCCTACCACAGCCCGTTTCCGAGGAACCCCGCAGGTACAAAAGTGCATATTTTCGAGAAACTATTTCGTCTAGATGACGGTGAAATAAGACGACGCGGCTCGGCGAAGAAGAAAACCATCCACCGAAAGGGATGCGTACCGGTCATAAACGCGCCGAAGGCCCCGTCGCTCCGGGACAGGCTCGGTGATAAAGCCTAGGATCTTCATTTGTATTTTTTTGGTTTTCTGCAACATCCTCGTCGCCTTTTTGTTCCGCTTGCTCCGTCCATTTTCGCTGCAGTCTGTTGTGCCTCCGTGTGTACCTTTCCTACATAATAGACTCTGGCAGGCGGGTAGGTACTGGTTGGGTGCAATCTTCCGAGAAGTGTCCGCATGGCATTTATGGCTTAACACGCCGAAATCCGGCTGGCTTCTGCGTGAGTGTCACGTCCCCTCGCAGCAGCAGCAGCGATTGTCGTCGTCGTCGTCACCCTCACTACCACCACCAACCGGTGTCGCGCATCATTCTAGCCACCAACGAGGTCTGTATTTGCTCTTCAGTTGGAATTCAAAACCGAACTTACTGCAACTAGGCGGCTCGATGTGAGGTTGAGGACTCAGCTCAGTGATGGATGCGATATTCGAATTCTCTGCCTGCTTTATGGCCTAATTCTGGGTACGGAAATATTACTTGCAGAATTGGAAACTGTTGCAAAGAACATAACAACAATGGCAGCTTTTATAATAACAGTTTTCAAACCATCGATGTTCGACGGATTGTTTGACGGTTTTACTCATTTTAATTTGTTAGCTGTCTTGATGGCTGCTATTTCAAAATCATAAAAAAAATGCTGAATCTCTTAGTACAGACTCGACAGTTCTATCGTTTGTTTACCATTTATATGTCAGTGTCATTCCAATTGAGCACGAGACCTGTCAGAAGCACTCAATCCCTCGCTTCGAATCCTTCTGAAACGAAAATCATTGACAGGTATCGTGCTCGATTGGAATGACACTGACAGATAAATGGTAAACAAATGGTCTCATAGGCAGGCCAGTCAAGCTAACCAGTCTATGAGAAGAATTTATTAGAAGAATGTTAGGTGCGCAGTACGGTTAATATCCAGTTTTTAGTGCCGCAAGCAATATTTTTCATGTCACAAAATTGGTAACGTTAATTGACACATTAGTAATGGTGTTCGTCGCTAGATGGCTTTAGTTTAATCTTAGCGTGGAGGATGGAGGTACAAAAAGAAATACTTTTATCGCTATAGTCTTATTGTTCTTTCTGAAACTGTATTTTTTTTCATTTCCTACTAGAATTCTCACAAATACTCAGTGCGTATTTCTAGTGTCATATTGTATGTAAATGTAAATACTAATGATTATACAATAGAAGACTTTCAATGATCTAAAATTTAAAAAAAAGCGTTGCCAAAAACCAGAGTCGTGTTATTAGTTGATGTTCCAATAGAAAGGTGTATTAGCCATTCGACTGTTAGCCAGCCAGAATCCTTTCTGGTTCTAGCCCTATTTTTTGTATGTTAGTTTAAACCGATTAATTACGTAAGAGCTTGACTCGATACCAGAAGTCTCTTATTATTATTCATATCGCATAAATGCCCGCCCATCCCTTCAACCTACTCAGAAACAGTTAATCACTGTGTCAGTCGATTCCTTACCCGCTCGCAACAACCCACACCCGGTTAAACAAAATTCCCTGTCTCACCCTACAAAAATCGCCGAGTCAAACAAAACCAGGCAGGTAATTTTCCTACAGAAATTATTTTTTCGCTGCCTTTTTCCAAAAAAGAAATCGAATCCCTTCCCCAGGCTGGCCCCGGCCTGCGCGATCTATGCCGAAACGTACTTCTCCCGTGCCTGCCCCTCTTCCACCATGACGGTCTGTAGCCACCCGGGGTCTGGCATGCTACATTTGCCTTCTATGTTATTTAGTTTTCTTTTTTTTGCGAACGCGATTTTCATCCCCTACAGCGAAATTCCATACGACACACCAGCAACCCCGGCTTAATGTGGATGTGTGGAGAAACACAAGGGCCTACACTTTCTTTGCGCCGTTTGAGCAATTTCTTTTTCCTGGTGGACATTTTTGCCTTCATCAAACTTTTTTCATCGTTTAGCCGGTTTCGCAAAGCATATTCTTCTTCTTCTTTGTCCTGCCTGCTTAGTACGGGTCCCGACGGTGCTGATGGTGGTGTTGGTCCACGAACCCGCACCGCACCGTCATCGCGATGGTTGGGCCCTGTAGCAATGCTTTTTTTCTTCTTCTCTATACCCAGTTCGTCTAAATAATTCGCATCCTGCAAGATCCTCAGCGGACTCGCTGGGACCGTCCCAAATCATGCTAACAAAGTCGTTCTGGTCGTTGTTGTTGTTTTTATTATATGTGTAGTGTATGTGCTATTTCTCATTTTGCCACCCTCCTTCTGTCTCTCGCTTAGCCTTGTCTTACTGCAGGCCGCATGGGTTGTGTCTTTGGCGTCTTTTTTTTCGGCCACCGCGTCGTCACCCGCCAGCGTATTTCGGTGGCCCTAACCGTGTGACGGTCATCGTCAAAGGTTGGAAAACGGGAAAAATGTGCGCTGCGGTTTCTCGCGGTAGGGATGATCAGGACGGAGAAGTACTCGAAAGAATTCACAAATGTGGTGAAGATAGTACAATAAAGGGTGCATCGATAATTATTGCGACACTCCCAAAATGACGTTTTTCATACTTTCATACAGAAATTAACCATATTTCGCCAAGTTTCTTTTTAGAGTGTATCGTATACATCCGCTCAGTAGTGAGACAAACATAAGATTCCCCCTCCGAACAACTTTTTGGGTACCGTTTAGGCCCTAGACTGCCGCTCTACGCATAATTGTCCCATGTATATGCTTATAGCGGCAGTAGAATAACTGTGAAAATTCTAAGCTCGATCGGTTAAATTATATTTTCGTACCCACGATTTTACATAGGATTTCGTATGGGGGATATCAACTTTCACAAAATAATTCCTCCAGCACGTTTTTGTCATAGCAAATTTCACAAAATAAAAACTGCTGATGTTTATGGAAAAAGTTATTAGGCAGAAACCGATTGGTGCTCTGACGATTGAAAAAATATTAAATTTTTCTAGCATCACTGCTGCGGCTGGTTAAATTATCTGCCGGTTTTTTGACATTATCTTATTGCGTCCAAATCAATGATCTGAGCTGTTTAATTACTTCACAATAGTTTTGAGGGATAACATGAGGCATCTTTTGTACACAATAAGAGCAAGTTAATTTTTTTGAATATAATTCGATCGTCAGCAGCAGTGATGCCATGAAAATTTAAATTTGCACCAATCGTCAAAGTGTTTTCTTGATCATAACTTTTGTCGTCGTGTTTTCTTGATCATAACTTTTAAATAACAATCACATCGATTTATTTTCAGATGGCTATTGGTAACTCTTGTATTTCCCCATACGAAATCTCATGTAAACTTTAGATCGTGGGCGCAAAAATATAGTTTCACCGATCGAGCTTAGAATTTGCACAGTTGACCGAGATGGCACCCAAAAAGTTTCCCGGGGCGAAATTTTAGTAACCGGGTGCAGTTGTCAGTGCGATTGCAGTCCAGATGGAAGAAAATCAACAAACAAGATTTTATGCACCCAATTTTGAAATCCTTGAGATGCCGTATCGCGCCTTGGGAAAAAGTGATGAAGTTACAATCTACATCCTTTGACCAAAAATGTTCTCAAACGTATTCCAAAAGTTCCATGAAGGGAAGACAGTGGACCACTAGCCAGAAGCTGGACAAAAACCGGGAGTTTTATTTAAACCAAATCCGGACACATCGACGTAAAAAATTGAGGTTTTGCAAAATTTCGTTCAGAGCAAAGTGTTGCTAAAACGGGCGCCAGGAAACTCTACATAACGTTACTAACGAAATCTACGTCATTAATGGTTACCTACATTAATGCGGGTTCTAAAACAGTTTTTTGGGACAGAACTATTCCACGGATAAGGACAAGTTTTCCGTGAACGACCGTTTCAAATGGAATAAGCTATCGGAATTCGATTCGGCAGACCATATGCACTTGCGGTAAACGTAGTGAACCATAGACGATAAGATTCATCAAACGGAGTTCCTCAAAACACAGGTTTTGTTGTTTTTGAGATAGCACGGTTAAAACAATCGCTGTTCCGGCCCGATTTGGCTTCATGGCACTACTCTAAAACCGTGCAGGAGTGTTATATCCCAGTTAAGCTCCGCCAGAAAATCAGCCGGGATGCTAGCTGGTTCTAATTCGTATTCCGGCTCCAGTGACACAACCGATTCTAGCTAGAATAGCTAAACGCAAAGGACCGCTACCGGAATAATCAACGGGAACGATCAAGGGAAAACCCGGGCCGTTGGAAGGAACTGCCCGTATGCCTACCTTCAGCCCCATCCAGCGACTTATATGCAGGAGAACAAATTATATAGCGCAGGCATTTTCCTACTTAGATGACATCAAATGACACTCCGGAACAGACTAGGAGCGGACACGGTCCGAAATCGCATGGGGCACGGACGGGAGAACAATGTTTCCTAGGAGTAGGTGTTTGACGGTTGTGGTTGAAAAGCGCATAAACTATGATTCGCACAGCATAGTGCTAAGCTAAACTAAGATTCGGTACCAATAATTCTCATCTGCTCAAACTGAATTTCTATTCTTGCGGGACATCACGCAGGAAAAGAAGCTTGCTCAGAAATCCAGACAGTGTTTTTCCCGGTTTCGGAGCTAGTGTCAATCCGGCGCTAGCTTAGTCCAGTCGCTAAGTTAATGTCGGATTCTGATCAGAGGAACTCGAAACGCTATATTCCGAAACAATAAATTTTGGACCTAAGTCACGCTTACATACATTTTGCTGTTAAATATTAGTCTATAAAAGAACGAACACCGACTTAGTACCTAACCTCGATCTGAATATGGCACGTAGGCATCTGACTTGAATTTGTAATCAGCGTTGTTCGATTATATGTAATTCCCACCCAAATCCGGCTAAGAAGGAATATGTTTCGTCATCTGAACTGTTGGAAATACATGAGAAAAAGTTTCTTCAACTAAGTGATTTTAATTCTACCTCGTTCAATACGATTCCTTTAAAAAAAAACTCCAAATCGACATACTGTATGGTGCAAATCGACGTACCTTGATTTCATCATCATCATCATCACACGAGGATGTTGGCTCAAACGTTGCTGTATTCGATGTTGTGTTGCATGAAATTCTTCATAATGACGCTTCCAGGCTCGGTTAAACTTCTGGGAACGTTGGCAACATCACATTACGTCCACGATGTAGCCACTTCCGTGAGGATTATCGCTGTTGTCACCTTTAGGACCTGGGTCTAATACAAATTTGTTTTAAAAGTCAGTCGCAATGGTATTTCTCGTATTAGAGGCACGTTTCTCTGTTTGTGCAGTGGATAAGCAACAAAGCAGCAGAAATTGATTGCTTGGTTTATTGATAGCTATTATAGAGTATGTTTTGTCTTCTGCTCTGGGCGAGATTAGAAGGTAGACTGAAGCATAAAAAAGCTTATCAATAAATGTATAATTTTTAACATTTTCTGTCGTTCTGGTGATTCTATTTTTTTGACAAGAACATTCCAGTACCGATGTGTTACAGGTACTGAGCGTTACAGTACCGAGAAACCGGTTCTCAGCAAAAAGAGTTGGTACTAGGTACCCGAGTCAGGATGAGTTCAATGCATTTCTCGTGTGCACATTAACTCTTCCAAAACATTCCATGCTGTTGCTGTTGTGTTCGATCGTTTGGCTGGGAACTGCAAGTAACTTGTTCTAACGTTTCGTTTACCTGCTGTACCGGTGACGCACAGCTCGACAAGAAGCTACTTTGCTAGAGCTACGGGTAAACATTTTGTCGACTTAAAATCATCGGTATAGTATGGCGGGAAACATTGGTTTTGATCTCGATAACTTGAAAGATCAGTTATATATTCTAATAGAAGCCTCTGAAGCGCTGAGCTTGTATCATGAAGGTTTAGTGTCTTTGGCAACGTATCTTGGATAAAATTGAGCTGTATTTCAACCCCCTGACACTTACTAAATCCGTAGAAATTCTGGAACGAACGGGACATGGCCGTGAACAACGACTCAGAAGGAGTATGATTTTGACGGCTGTTGATAAGTGCAAAACACACATAGCACAGACCTTTTCCTAACTCGATCTAATCGAATGGCACTTCATCATGGACGGGACACGAACAGGACACGGTCTGGGGCACGGACGTGACAAGAACAGACACGGGTGGAAGACGGACGGGATTGGGACGGAGAAACAATAGAGAATCAACTCTTCAAAAAAGATTATTTAGAAACTGGGGTCTTCAATAAAGTTATTGAGTATAATATTAGGCACATTTTTGTTGAAGGCATGAGCTCTATGTGTGCGGCATATTAAACTACTAAAAATATTTACGAAATCTTATTAAACTCAATTTTCTTCAATATAACTTTTTTATAAGTATCAGAGATTCATACCATTTAGAAAGATGAATTTTCATTACTATAAACCACTTTAAGGATGTTCAAACAAAAGTTTAAACATTAATACTAGAACAACTTGTTTTAAAGCGTTTTTCGCAAATAACATAATATATCTCGTTGCTCTGAGTCCTTAGAGCATTCATGTCTTCAACAAAGTTTCTTCTTATATCATGCTCAATAACTTTACTGAATACACCAATAACTAAATAATGTTTTTGAAGAGTTAACTCTCCATAACTACTTTTAGGAATGCTAATCCTCAAAATCATTGTTTTAAGAAGATGCGCTGTATTATGTTAGCAACAGTTTTGAAATTAGGTGATTTTGACCGTAAAAATTCTGTTTTTGAACCTTTATTTCTGTATTCTTCTTGACTTTATAAGTGCCTAACTTGAGAACGCGAACGTGTATACAAAATCTCCTTATATCATTTAACTCACCTCTTGAATTAACAGCAACAATTGATGCATATTTTGATTTTGCATAGTTTTCAGTCCCACTGGGCTTTTTTATAACTGAACCCCTTTTTTTAAAAAGGCTCATAAAAACCGATCCTAACGTACTAGAGACAAACGAACGTCCGATTTTCATCATTTTTCTTCTATTATTTTCACAAAAATATGCCGTAATAGCACACTCAAGTTTTTTTTGTTGAGCACTGTACATAATATATTATATGCTACCGAAAATTATGCGAATAGACGAGTAAAATAAAATGCTTTTTGATGCTTTAATTACGCGCACATATTTTAGCTAAATTCGTAATTAAATTAAGTGAATTAAAGTAATGTATATTCATAACCTTATTGATTTATTGAAATTGTTATGTAGCAAGGTGGGATTAGCGTTTCGACTTGATCTCATCAGTATGTGGTACCCGACTTGACGTTAAGTCCAAAAATGAATCAACAAAACGACTGATGCATCATTAGTACGCCGTCAGTACGTCAACAATCAATCAAACAAAATAAATTATGTCCAGTTTATTAGAACACCCCTACCGCTGCTGTTGCCTATATCGCTTACACAGGCAGCCAAGAAGTATGGACCCAACTCGCCTATGTAGTATGCTTTCTGGCGAGCCTGTCGTGTTGGTTTATTTCTCTTTCTTCTTCTTCTTCCTTCTCAAATATACACAAAACTGCGATATTCATCCATCTCGCAGCATTTCGTCCTTCTACTTTCTTCGTTTTCCTCCTCACTCTCCCGCACTTACTTTACTTACGCTGGCCACCACTACACAGTGCAGTGCACTTCTCGCATTTTTCTCATTTTCCCCCGGTGTCGTATCCTTCGATCCGCATCGAATTTGCCACGGATATATGCGCGAATGAGGGTTTTTGCCAGAGTTGATGTGTGCTGCTGCTGCTCTATACCGCTGGGCCGTGCGGGAGGACCATCAGGACATACATCCAGGCAGAAAGGTCTTGATGAAAAAAACCAGCAGGAGATTTTTCGAAATAAGTAGGTAGCCATGTACGTCCCCTAGCCTGGCCCGGCCTGGCCTGTGCCGTGTATACATACGCCCCTTCCGTGCAGTTTGTTTCGCTATGTTTTTTTCCCTCATCCACCGTTGGAGGTTTGCTGGATTTTTTTTTCTTTCTCTCCATCGTCCGGCTCAGTTCGCATAAGTATTTTCAATATATCCTTATAGAATCCTTTTTTTTGCCTTCCTCGCTTTTCTTTGAGTTGTGAATATCACATGCAGGCTCCGGTTTGTCCGCCGTTCTCGGTCGGTGCGTTGCGAACGACACGGCCGCCCGGTTGAAGGACTTGTCCGTCGTCGTCGTCGTCGTCGTCGTCATCCCCCATGTTTCTGTGCAGAACAAACGCGGCGTAAAAGGCAAAACCGTATGGTGCATTTCTGTGTGTTGTGATGTGAAATGTACGTGTCATTTTTCTACTCCCGGCAAAGTAGTACACCATACCATAGCAAAGAGATCCCCCTCGACACACGGACTACCATACACAGCATACAGGTCCAAGCGGCTGTTTATGCGAAATGGACCCCCAAACTCTCGTTCGAACCCAGAACGCCGCTGAATTGCTAGCCCATCCTGCCTGTCGTCTTTTGCGAAGGGAGTTTCGGAAAGATGAAGGAAAGTAATGGACACGCAGCGCATTTCCATCCACAAAGTGTAATGAGTTTCCTAGGGGGTGCTTTTCACTTGTAGGAGAAAAAAAAACAGCAGCTCGAAAAAACTCGGATGAGTTGCACAACAACTAGTGAACCGGACACTTGCTTCGCCTTTCGCTGAAAAGTGGACACGCAAAAATCAAAAAACAAACACTGCCCCGGATGACAACGGAAGGAGGAGGACGTGCGTTTCAAGAAGCTGCTGGGATGGTGTGGGGTGGGGAGACCGCTTTGTAAGTTAAGGGATAATGAGGCGGTTCTTTTGTGGACCGTCAGCTGCCGGAAGGCGTCCGGCGGCATGTCACAAAAGGCGCCTCGCTTACGGCGGGACGCTGTTCACGGTCATCGTGACAAGAGCGAGGATGAATTATTCAACTAGGTAGGGACTTGTCTAATTTTATTCGCAAAATGGGACTCGAGCAGGCGGAGTTTCTTTGCTGAAACAATGGCTGTAATGATCCCGATTTGTGAGCTTTGGTTTAGGTAACTGCATGTGTATTGTGGTGTTACCACGCGAGGACATGTAAACTGATGAATAAGATACAATTTACTCCTCAAAAGGAAACAAAAAGGATTGAACACTTTGGTGCATAAGGACACAACGCTTTGCTTAACCGTTGTGTGTCCGACGCGGTACCCGGGTACCTTTTTAAGTTTCAATTAATTAAATTCCCATGTTTTATCCATAGCTGGAAATTGAAACTTTGTGACATCTTAGAACTTCACTAAGTCAAGCTTTTGGGTTAATAATATTGTTGATATAGTAAGGGTGGGAGTGAGGAGGGGCTCCTGAATTTTTTTTACTACGTAACAGGCCGACGTGGGTACCCGGGTACCCACAAAACTAAAATGCCCGTAACTAAGGTAATATCCAACCGATTTCGATACTTTTGGCCGTTTTGGATTCAGGAACTCATCCACTTTTGGACTTGTTAAAAATGAATCGGGTTACTTCATTCGGTTCCCGGGAATCCGGGTTTCCGCAAGCAGGTTCCAGTGCTGGGTTACTATTTGCGAACTTCAATGGAATACTAGCAATATGGGTATCAAAATTCTTGGAATTGCATCAGTAGGCTGTATCTCGTGGTTTTGGAACCATTTGGTGATTTGACCCCGGAACGGACATTCCGGAGCAGGTTCCCGTGGGGCCTTGAATGGCCATTCCACTCCAATTCCATTTTTCAAATTGTCATAGGGTCCCGTAACAATAAATGGCAGACTTTCGAGATAATTTGAAGAGTTTTGATACTCATATTGCTAGTACATCATTAAAATTTACAAATCATATCCTAGTACTGGAACATTACTCCGGAAAATCCGGATTACCAAAAACCAGATCCATTATTCCGGTTCTATTGTACAGAATCAAAAAGTGGACGAGTTCCTGAATCCAAAATATCTAAAAGTGTCCAAATCGGTTAAAGGAAGCCATAGTTATGAGCATTTCAATTTGTGGGTACCCGGGTACCCTCGTTGGCCTGTTAAAGGTGTTTTTTTTGTTGGACACATAACTGTTAAAAAAAATTGCTTTGGTGTTTCGAATTAATCTCATCAATAACTAGCATCAACTTGGATGCTGTATCCAAGCGAACAGAAAATTGGCACCAGTTAGAGACTAATGGCGTTTTCGTTTTTTTCTTGGTGCTAAACCGGTGTAGTGCAAAGAAAGAGATAGACTGATTACACCCAAGTTTGAATGAGTGTAGCACCGACTACATCGGTGTAGTGCACTGTCAAAAACGAATATGCCATGAATCCTATCAGTTACACAACTTGTATGAACGCCTAAAGTAACCGATTTGCGGAAGAGTAAACAAAAACGGACTTTTGTTTTTCGGTTTTTAGAACAAAACACTTTGAACTATGAAAAATATACTTCCTAAAGGAGATAAAAGATTGTACCAATTTGTGCATGATCCAACCTTTCTAAGTTGGGTGTTCTGTCTTTTGAGTTTTTTGTTTGCTGTTTTTAGTTTTTTTTAATTTTTAGTTTTTTGTTAGTTTTTAGGTTTTAGTCTTTAGTTCTTAGTTTTCAGTTTTTAGCTTTTAGTTTTTACCTTTTAGTTTTTAATTTTTCGTTTTTCGTTATTCGTTTTTAGTTTTTAGTTTTCAGTTTTCAGTTTTTAGTTTCTAGTTTCTAGTTTCTAGTTTCTAGTTTCTAGATTCTAGTTTCTAGTTTCTAGTTTCTAGTTTCTAGTTTCTAGTTTCTAGTTTCTAGTTTCTAGTTTCTAGTTTCTAGTTTCTAGTTTCTAGTTTCTAGTTTCTAGTTTCTAGTTTCTAGTTTCTAGTTTCTAGTTTCTAGTTTCTAGTTTCTAGTTTCTAGTTTCTAGTTTCTAGTTTCTAGTTTCTAGTTTCTAGTTTCTAGTTTCTAGTTTCTAGTTTCTAGTTTCTAGTTTCTAGTTTCTAGTTTCTAGTTTCTAGTTTCTAGTTTCTAGTTTCTAGTTTCTAGTTTCTAGTTTCTAGTTTCTAGTTTCTAGTTTCTAGTTTCTAGTTTCTAGTTTCTAGTTTCTAGTTTCTAGTTTCTAGTTTCTAGTTTCTAGTTTCTAGTTTCTAGTTTCTAGTTTCTAGTTTCTAGTTTCTAGTTTCTAGTTTCTAGTTTCTAGTTTCTAGTTTCTAGTTTCTAGTTTCTAGTTTCTAGTTTCTAGTTTCTAGTTTCTAGTTTCTAGTTTCTAGTTTCTAGTTTCTAGTTTCTAGTTTCTAGTTTCTAGTTTCTAGTTTCTAGTTTCTAGTTTCTAGTTTCTAGTTTCTAGTTTCTAGTTTCTAGTTTCTAGTTTCTAGTTTCTAGTTTCTAGTTTCTAGTTTCTAGTTTCTAGTTTCTAGTTTCTAGTTTCTAGTTTCTAGTTTCTAGTTTCTAGTTTCTAGTTTCTAGTTTCTAGTTTCTAGTTTCTAGTTTCTAGTTTCTAGTTTCTAGTTTCTAGTTTCTAGTTTCTAGTTTCTAGTTTCTAGTTTCTAGTTTCTAGTTTCTAGTTTCTAGTTTCTAGTTTCTAGTTTCTAGTTTCTAGTTTCTAGTTTCTAGTTTCTAGTTTCTAGTTTCTAGTTTCTAGTTTCTAGTTTCTAGTTTCTAGTTTCTAGTTTCTAGTTTCTAGTTTCTAGTTTCTAGTTTCTAGTTTCTAGTTTCTAGTTTCTAGTTTCTAGTTTCTAGTTTCTAGTTTCTAGTTTCTAGTTTCTAGTTTCTAGTTTCTAGTTTCTAGTTTCTAGTTTCTAGTTTCTAGTTTCTAGTTTCTAGTTTCTAGTTTCTAGTTTCTAGTTTCTAGTTTCTAGTTTCTAGTTTCTAGTTTCTAGTTTCTAGTTTCTAGTTTCTAGTTTCTAGTTTCTAGTTTCTAGTTTCTAGTTTCTAGTTTCTAGTTTCTAGTTTCTAGTTTCTAGTTTCTAGTTTCTAGTTTCTAGTTTCTAGTTTCTAGTTTCTAGTTTCTAGTTTCTAGTTTCTAGTTTCTAGTTTCTAGTTTCTAGTTTCTAGTTTCTAGTTTCTAGTTTCTAGTTTCTAGTTTCTAGTTTCTAGTTTCTAGTTTCTAGTTTCTAGTTTCTAGTTTCTAGTTTCTAGTTTCTAGTTTCTAGTTTCTAGTTTCTAGTTTCTAGTTTCTAGTTTCTAGTTTCTAGTTTCTAGTTTCTAGTTTCTAGTTTCTAGTTTCTAGTTTCTAGTTTCTAGTTTCTAGTTTCTAGTTTCTAGTTTCTAGTTTCTAGTTTCTAGTTTCTAGTTTCTAGTTTCTAGTTTCTAGTTTCTAGTTTCTAGTTTCTAGTTTCTAGTTTCTAGTTTCTAGTTTCTAGTTTCTAGTTTCTAGTTTCTAGTTTCTAGTTTCTAGTTTCTAGTTTCTAGTTTCTAGTTTCTAGTTTCTAGTTTCTAGTTTCTAGTTTCTAGTTTCTAGTTTCTAGTTTCTAGTTTCTAGTTTCTAGTTTCTAGTTTCTAGTTTCTAGTTTCTAGTTTCTAGTTTCTAGTTTCTAGTTTCTAGTTTCTAGTTTCTAGTTTCTAGTTTCTAGTTTCTAGTTTCTAGTTTCTAGTTTCTAGTTTCTAGTTTCTAGTTTCTAGTTTCTAGTTTCTAGTTTCTAGTTTCTAGTTTCTAGTTTCTAGTTTCTAGTTTCTAGTTTCTAGTTTCTAGTTTCTAGTTTCTAGTTTCTAGTTTCTAGTTTCTAGTTTCTAGTTTCTAGTTTCTAGTTTCTAGTTTCTAGTTTCTAGTTTCTAGTTTCTAGTTTCTAGTTTCTAGTTTCTAGTTTCTAGTTTCTAGTTTCTAGTTTCTAGTTTCTAGTTTCTAGTTTCTAGTTTCTAGTTTCTAGTTTCTAGTTTCTAGTTTCTAGTTTCTAGTTTCTAGTTTCTAGTTTCTAGTTTCTAGTTTCTAGTTTCTAGTTTCTAGTTTCTAGTTTCTAGTTTCTAGTTTCTAGTTTCTAGTTTCTAGTTTCTAGTTTCTAGTTTCTAGTTTCTAGTTTCTAGTTTCTAGTTTCTAGTTTCTAGTTTCTAGTTTCTAGTTTCTAGTTTCTAGTTTCTAGTTTCTAGTTTCTAGTTTCTAGTTTCTAGTTTCTAGTTTCTAGTTTCTAGTTTCTAGTTTCTAGTTTCTAGTTTCTAGTTTCTAGTTTCTAGTTTCTAGTTTCTAGTTTCTAGTTTCTAGTTTCTAGTTTCTAGTTTCTAGTTTCTAGTTTCTAGTTTCTAGTTTCTAGTTTCTAGTTTCTAGTTTCTAGTTTCTAGTTTCTAGTTTCTAGTTTCTAGTTTCTAGTTTCTAGTTTCTAGTTTCTAGTTTCTAGTTTCTAGTTTCTAGTTTCTAGTTTCTAGTTTCTAGTTTCTAGTTTCTAGTTTCTAGTTTCTAGTTTCTAGTTTCTAGTTTCTAGTTTCTAGTTTCTAGTTTCTAGTTTCTAGTTTCTAGTTTCTAGTTTCTAGTTTCTAGTTTCTAGTTTCTAGTTTCTAGTTTCTAGTTTCTAGTTTCTAGTTTCTAGTTTCTAGTTTCTAGTTTCTAGTTTCTAGTTTCTAGTTTCTAGTTTCTAGTTTCTAGTTTCTAGTTTCTAGTTTCTAGTTTCTAGTTTCTAGTTTCTAGTTTCTAGTTTCTAGTTTCTAGTTTCTAGTTTCTAGTTTCTAGTTTCTAGTTTCTAGTTTCTAGTTTCTAGTTTCTAGTTTCTAGTTTCTAGTTTCTAGTTTCTAGTTTCTAGTTTCTAGTTTCTAGTTTCTAGTTTCTAGTTTCTAGTTTCTAGTTTCTAGTTTCTAGTTTCTAGTTTCTAGTTTCTAGTTTCTAGTTTCTAGTTTCTAGTTTCTAGTTTCTAGTTTCTAGTTTCTAGTTTCTAGTTTCTAGTTTCTAGTTTCTAGTTTCTAGTTTCTAGTTTCTAGTTTCTAGTTTCTAGTTTCTAGTTTCTAGTTTCTAGTTTCTAGTTTCTAGTTTCTAGTTTCTAGTTTCTAGTTTCTAGTTTCTAGTTTCTAGTTTCTAGTTTCTAGTTTCTAGTTTCTAGTTTCTAGTTTCTAGTTTCTAGTTTCTAGTTTCTAGTTTCTAGTTTCTAGTTTCTAGTTTCTAGTTTCTAGTTTCTAGTTTCTAGTTTCTAGTTTCTAGTTTCTAGTTTCTAGTTTCTAGTTTCTAGTTTCTAGTTTCTAGTTTCTAGTTTCTAGTTTCTAGTTTCTAGTTTCTAGTTTCTAGTTTCTAGTTTCTAGTTTCTAGTTTCTAGTTTCTAGTTTCTAGTTTCTAGTTTCTAGTTTCTAGTTTCTAGTTTCTAGTTTCTAGTTTCTAGTTTCTAGTTTCTAGTTTCTAGTTTCTAGTTTCTAGTTTCTAGTTTCTAGTTTCTAGTTTCTAGTTTCTAGTTTCTAGTTTCTAGTTTCTAGTTTCTAGTTTCTAGTTTCTAGTTTCTAGTTTCTAGTTTCTAGTTTCTAGTTTCTAGTTTCTAGTTTCTAGTTTCTAGTTTCTAGTTTCTAGTTTCTAGTTTCTAGTTTCTAGTTTCTAGTTTCTAGTTTCTAGTTTCTAGTTTCTAGTTTCTAGTTTCTAGTTTCTAGTTTCTAGTTTCTAGTTTCTAGTTTCTAGTTTCTAGTTTCTAGTTTCTAGTTTCTAGTTTCTAGTTTCTAGTTTCTAGTTTCTAGTTTCTAGTTTCTAGTTTCTAGTTTCTAGTTTCTAGTTTCTAGTTTCTAGTTTCTAGTTTCTAGTTTCTAGTTTCTAGTTTCTAGTTTCTAGTTTCTAGTTTCTAGTTTCTAGTTTCTAGTTTCTAGTTTCTAGTTTCTAGTTTCTAGTTTCTAGTTTCTAGTTTCTAGTTTCTAGTTTCTAGTTTCTAGTTTCTAGTTTCTAGTTTCTAGTTTCTAGTTTCTAGTTTCTAGTTTCTAGTTTCTAGTTTCTAGTTTCTAGTTTCTAGTTTCTAGTTTCTAGTTTCTAGTTTCTAGTTTCTAGTTTCTAGTTTCTAGTTTCTAGTTTCTAGTTTCTAGTTTCTAGTTTCTAGTTTCTAGTTTCTAGTTTCTAGTTTCTAGTTTCTAGTTTCTAGTTTCTAGTTTCTAGTTTCTAGTTTCTAGTTTCTAGTTTCTAGTTTCTAGTTTCTAGTTTCTAGTTTCTAGTTTCTAGTTTCTAGTTTCTAGTTTCTAGTTTCTAGTTTCTAGTTTCTAGTTTCTAGTTTCTAGTTTCTAGTTTCTAGTTTCTAGTTTCTAGTTTCTAGTTTCTAGTTTCTAGTTTCTAGTTTCTAGTTTCTAGTTTCTAGTTTCTAGTTTCTAGTTTCTAGTTTCTAGTTTCTAGTTTCTAGTTTCTAGTTTCTAGTTTCTAGTTTCTAGTTTCTAGTTTCTAGTTTCTAGTTTCTAGTTTCTAGTTTCTAGTTTCTAGTTTCTAGTTTCTAGTTTCTAGTTTCTAGTTTCTAGTTTCTAGTTTCTAGTTTCTAGTTTCTAGTTTCTAGTTTCTAGTTTCTAGTTTCTAGTTTCTAGTTTCTAGTTTCTAGTTTCTAGTTTCTAGTTTCTAGTTTCTAGTTTCTAGTTTCTAGTTTCTAGTTTCTAGTTTCTAGTTTCTAGTTTCTAGTTTCTAGTTTCTAGTTTCTAGTTTCTAGTTTCTAGTTTCTAGTTTCTAGTTTCTAGTTTCTAGTTTCTAGTTTCTAGTTTCTAGTTTCTAGTTTCTAGTTTCTAGTTTCTAGTTTCTAGTTTCTAGTTTCTAGTTTCTAGTTTCTAGTTTCTAGTTTCTAGTTTCTAGTTTCTAGTTTCTAGTTTCTAGTTTCTAGTTTCTAGTTTCTAGTTTCTAGTTTCTAGTTTCTAGTTTCTAGTTTCTAGTTTCTAGTTTCTAGTTTCTAGTTTCTAGTTTCTAGTTTCTAGTTTCTAGTTTCTAGTTTCTAGTTTCTAGTTTCTAGTTTCTAGTTTCTAGTTTCTAGTTTCTAGTTTCTAGTTTCTAGTTTCTAGTTTCTAGTTTCTAGTTTCTAGTTTCTAGTTTCTAGTTTCTAGTTTCTAGTTTCTAGTTTCTAGTTTCTAGTTTCTAGTTTCTAGTTTCTAGTTTCTAGTTTCTAGTTTCTAGTTTCTAGTTTCTAGTTTCTAGTTTCTAGTTTCTAGTTTCTAGTTTCTAGTTTCTAGTTTCTAGTTTCTAGTTTCTAGTTTCTAGTTTCTAGTTTCTAGTTTCTAGTTTCTAGTTTCTAGTTTCTAGTTTCTAGTTTCTAGTTTCTAGTTTCTAGTTTCTAGTTTCTAGTTTCTAGTTTTTAGTTTCTAGTTTCTAGTTTCTAGTTTCTAGTTTCTAATTTCTAGTTTCTAGTTTCTAGTTTCTAGTTTCTAGTTTCTAGTTTCTAGTTTCTAGTTTCTAGTTTCTAGTTTCTAGTTTCTAGTTTCTAGTTTCTAGTTTTTAGTTTTTAGTTTGTGATTTACAGTTTGCAGTTTGTAGTTTTTAATTTATAATTTATAGTTTTTAGGGTTTGGGTTTTAGGTTTTAATTACTTTTTTTATGGTTTGTGGTTTATTCGTGGGTTTATTGTTTTTTATATTTTTGTTTTATTTCTTGTTTTTCGTTTGTCGCTATTAGGTTCCGTTAAGAAATGTTCTTTTTTTAATATAATTTGTTAATCGGTGAGCTTTCTACTACAATTGATTTAGGACTGCATTTCATCCTCATCCTGTATTCTCATAACAACACATTACTAATGATTTTTTCTACTTCAAACACCATATCAAAATGAACGGCGGAAGCTACCAGGACATCAATTGCCAAGATTTGACAACAATTAGGTGCGGCAGATTGATCTTTTGGTGTTTCGGTTTTTGGGACATATAAATATCGCACGTTATGGGTCCGCTTCAAAGCTAATACCGGCCGTGGGGATTATTGGACGGTCGCTCAAATGTGGCCACATCAAGCTGATACTGAACGAATGAAGGCACATTTCGCCCGGACGCCAACTGTACACCGCCAAAACCACCACCTCAATGTTCAGCAAAACTACAGTCGATTTAATTGTAAACCTATTTTCTCCGTGTACGCCAATTGGAGGCTGCAAAAGGATCGAGAACAATGCATTCTGCAAGCGGCAACAGGCAGCTCCAAACGGATGTGCAAATACGTCCCGGTCGGAAAGTGCGACTAACGTATGTACACGCGAGCCTAGTTGATTCGATTAGCTTCGAATCTCGCACGACGACGGCGGCGGCGGCGGTGCATCGCAAATCGGTGCTGTTTGTTGATCCCATTCTACGTGCCACTACTGAACAATTCACACCGAGGATGTAGCCGAGTGACGCGACCTATACAGCGGAGCTCGGGTAGGGCGCCCTTCTTCGGTTGCAACTGGGATATTAACAGGCCAGCCGATATCGCGCACCGGTTTACAAATAGTCGCGTGATTTTTCGTTGATGTCCCGCGAGAAAAGTAACCAATTCAGCTGTCAATCTGCTGCCACAGTTCGTTCTCGGATGCGCGCCGTGTCTGCAATTGATTAGCTGCCGCATTCGAGAAAGCCTGCCGTTCGTGCTGTTGGACTGATGGGGAGGGGGGTGTCATTTCAAGGGATAATGAAATCATATTAGACTCATTTTGGAACAGGACTCTATACGCTAATCATGCCCAGAGGACGGTAATCGTCTGTGCTGTGGGTTGCTTGACAGTTTTGATGCTACGTCAGGAGTTCCCGGGCTAACTGGCGGCCGAAACACGAAGGAATATTCCATCATTAGACTCGAATTTGTGGCTGTAGACTTTTGTGGAAGTTTATTAGGTTGAATCATAGTATAATTGGTCGGTGCGGAACGACCAACGGTACATTGCTGTGATTGTCATCTGTCCGTCCGGCAGGCGGTATGGATGTCCTGTTCTGGATGTTTGATTTGTTTCTATAATGATTTTTCGATTCAATGACCTGTTCATTAGCGCGTTACAAATTTATCGAGGTTCGATAGACCTTCGAAGTTTTTGTTCTGTCTGGCACGCAGGTTGAAGTTGGACATGTACACACTTTGTGATGATTTCTCTAGCAGAAAATACGAATCGTCCGGTACAACAGTCGCAGATAAATAAAGACTTGAAAATTATAACGGTAATCTTCTTAAAGCATATGATTTGAATTTTGATGTGTCTAAATCATAGTAAATGTAAAGAGAGTAACGGTAACTGTCTCAAATGGAACAAGGAATATCTGTCATCTGATTTTAACCTATCAAACGACATGCCGAATTCAATTCGTTACGTCGTCGCTGTTGTGCTATCTTATGACAAGCGCCATTTAGCACATTTCGAGCAAAACGATTTTTAAAGTTTGAGATTGAATATCTTGAAACTTATAAATGGTATAAACATTCCAAAGAAGACAATTAATGCTTCTATCTATTCTTCATCAATCTCTCAAATATTACGAAGATCGCTTGACTATGTTGCGAGTTTTTACTATGAATGTAAACAAAAGTCGCACTCACACGTGTCATAATCGTGCATGAAAAATTTTCCATAGAAAAAAATCATCAATTTTTAACTTTTATTCATATCTTTGCGTTCATATGGGCTATAAACAATCGGTGAAATGCATTTTGAAGGGAATGAGTCAGGGCATCTAGAAAAAATAGTTATTTTTAGTTACAGTGTTGCCAAATATCCTTTATTTCCAATTTAAAACTAAAACTGTGTTTTTCTCACAACTCGTGTAATTTTCTTTTGAAAATGTTTATGTCATTGTGTTCCTCAGACATTTTCACGCATAAAAACATCTAAAACTTCAATATAACTTGAGAAAATCCCTAGATACAGTGATTTTAAGCAAAAAACTCACAATTTCTCATGACGTTTCTCGCAATATCTAAGTAACCAAGTAGAATTTCAAAATTCTGAAAACGCCACTTTGTAGAGATTTTTCAAACAAGTAATGTGGCATATCTAACTCAGTTTACCCCAAAATGGCGTTTGTCATAAGATAGCACAACAGCGACGACGTTTGGAATGACAAAATGATCATTGTTCCATTTGACAGTTATCGTCACTCTTCTCACATACGTTCTATAGTTACTATAGTCCTAATTAGGCGGGGACACTGAGCGGAGCCAATTGAACATGTCAAATGGCGGATGGGATGACTGTTTTATTTCTGAAGTAAGAGCTGCCAGTTTTTTGGCATTTGTGTGGGCCTAACTATGAATATAGTAACTATAAAAAGTTCTGGTATAAACTACACGCCACCGAAAAACTGCCTAAAATTGAGTACACGGAAACGAAAAACTACCTAAAATTGAGTTCCTTTGACTCAATCTCGTGGTATCGTGGGGGAACTTAAAATTAGGTAAACCGTGTTGAAGGTAGTTTCCATTTAACCACGGCAAAAATTACAACTCATTGATAGGTTTTTATACTCAAATTTAAGTTGAATTTACCTAATTTCGAGTATACCCCAAACAACTCAAAAGTACCTTCCTCCACGGAAGACCTCGACTGAGTCGAATCTCTCGTTTTGTTTTTGACAACACTAATGAGTGCGAAAGCGACGCACAGAACTTATTCTGTAGGTTATTTTATGGTTAGGTAGAGCACTCTAGTATAGAGTGCGGCCAAGACGCGTTAGACGTATCCAAACGAGCAGAAATCTGACGCGTTTCTATTGTGAATACGTCAAATTTCATGTTCGTTTGGATACGTCATGGCCTCTTGGCCACACTCTAACTAGAGTGCTCTATTCTTCTGCCATTCCAATCGTGCACGAGACCTGTCAAAATTATTTAAATCGACTCAGATCTCTTCAAATCCTTCCCGAACGAGGGTTTCTCGTATTCAGTTGAAATTACACTGACAGATAAATGGTAAACAAAAGATTAAGATATCGATGCAGCGTCTTAGCTTGGCACAACATAACCTAATTATCTGATGGAGTTAACAGACCTGTAAACACACTGTTCCTAATCAACCGAGCACTTCCTTTCGGTTCATCATCGCCTTCACCAACAACAACAACAAGAACAACAATAAAATGTGACAAATTTCAATTTGATAGCATCAATGCACCCAAACAAGATTAATCGTTCCTCGGTTCCCCGTACCTCACTCTTTCTCTCTCTCTCTATCTATCTAACTATGTACGTACAGCATCAGCCAGGACAGTGTACTACTACATATACTACTACGGGCTGTGTCTCGTCGACAGCAGACAAAACAAACCCACGTGGCCCGGCATGGACTCTACGGCATTTGTGTGTTAGTTACTTTCGTTTCCTTCATTTTTATGGTCGGATTTTTTTTTATTATTTTCCACTGCGCTTCCACACTATACTTTGCACATCAGATCCGGGTAAGGACAAGGTAGAGGGAAGCGCAGAGTAACATTCCGGTTGTGAATCAAAGCTACCGGTTTGGGTACGGTGTAGGGTGTAGGGTGGGAAGCTTTTGCAAGGTCACTGGGTAGTATTTTGTTCCTGGCGAGAATCTGGTTCTACTGTGTCTGTGTGTATATATTTGCAAGTGAGTAAATTTTTATTACATCGCATTTTATCACTTTCCTTCTCTCTTTTCTCTGATTTAGGTACGTATTTTTTTCTTCCTTGGAACATTTGGCTGGCCACGGAGCGCTTTACTAGGGTGGTACACATTCCAGCGGTCATCAAGGTGGGTGAGAGAGTTTCACAACTTTTATCATCGTTTGCTATCAATTACTGATTAGGATCCGGGCAAGTTTTACAATTAAGTGGCAAATCTCAGCACCCTTACCAAAGATTTACTATCTCAATTCTCAATAACAGCCCGAACAGCATCCTACTCACAGGTATACATATTTGGGTAGCCCGAAAAGCGTCTTGCTCGACTTGTCAGTCCGAGACGTCTTGCAAACTTCCTAAACCCCGCTCCCTGAAATCCAGTTTTATTGCCGGTTTCATTCTTATGATGAGGAGAGTATATTTTTATTTGTTTATTCATCTTTTCGGTTGCTTTTATTCCTTCGGTTCGGATGAGTGTCCCGTCCCTTCCAGATCCTTGGAAGCGTCTTTTGGCCACCCCGCGTGGCCCCGCACGCAAGGGGCACCGACTCAGCTGCTTCTCGTTTATTGGGCAGTTTTTCTTAGCAGTTTCTCTCCGTTTTGCTCCTTTGGATTTTTATTATGTTCTGTTATCATAGACTTTATTTGCAAAGATCGGTTGGGCGCGCAGGCAATAACCGGTCGTAACAGGAGAACGGTTGATGCAGGTCAGTTGCTGAAATGCGAATTCTATAGTGTGTGTGTATGTGGGCCGGGATGCAGGGTAGCTGTTTAGGAACTACGATTTGGCAGTTTTTTTGTTGCTTCTGGTGCTTCGGAGGGATCAGCTACAACTCAAGACCTGATGGAGTGACGACAGCGCGGACGTGGCATACACATTAAAACTTGTTCGAAGGCCAGCGCCCAGAACTGGCTGGGACTGGGAGAGATAAGAATACAAGGGCGACTTGAACTTTGCTGGTGCTGGTCGGTCGTCGATGGATAAGAGGAAGAAGGCAAAAGACGTTCGGAAATTTTTACGATTACGGTTTGTTATTTTCTGTGTTTCGCTTTCGCAGTATTTATTTATGACAGAATTTAACTAAATACCCTTGACTGTTGCTGATATGCCGAAGTTATGTCCTCGTCCCATATTATCTGGGTTGTTTGGAACTGGAAAGGGATTTCGTAGAAATGGCACAAACACGGCAGGAGGGGTTTTTACGATTGTTCGAGTCACTCCTGCTTGAGTCCTGAGCTTCTTTCGGTGTTCGTTTAACTTAGTTTCATTAGACGAACAAAATGGACAAACAAGTGGACGGGATTTCCCGGGGATTAGACGCGGTGTTGTTGGTTTTTTGAAAACCGTTCGGCCTGTCTGCAGATTATCAGTCCTACCAGATCAAGTTGTTGTTAGATGAAGAACACCGTTACAGGTGAAAGGTTGAGAATACTTCTGAAGAAAATGTATAAAACGTATGCAATAATAAGCAGTGGTGTAGTGAAGAAAGGGGGGCTGGTCGGTGGTTAAATTGTAACCATTAATTTTCGAGAGTATTTCCAGAATATTGTTTGCAACCATCTTAGAGAAATTGATGGAACATGCATAGAAAGACACTCCAAAAAGTCCATTTGAATTGTAAGCTTATAGTAATCTTTAGTCCGTTTGCACATTTTTGGAGACATACATTTCCTGAGCTGTATTTTCCGTAGTATCTGGATAGGGTTGCCATCTCTAGTGAGCCTTTCACCCGGAGATTTTTACTGACCTACACGCAACCATAAAATAACCTACAGAATAAGTTCTTTTAACTTAAATTTAGGTCTTTTGAGCTGTGCGTCGCTTTCGCACTTATTGGTGTTGTCAAAAACAAAACGAGAGATTCGACTCAGTCGAGGTCTTCCGTGCAGTAAGGTACTTTTGAGTTGTTTGGGGTATACTCAAAGTTAGGTTAATTCAACTTGAATTTAAGTACATTAAACTCAAGGTTGAGTTATTATTTTTACCGTAGTTAAATGAAAACTATCTTCAACACGGTTTACCTAATTTTACCTTCCTGCGCGATACCACGAGATTGGGTCAAAAGTACTTAATTTTAGGTAGTTTTTCGGTGGCGTGTAGGACAGGCTGCAAAAAACATGAATGTAATAAATATGAATCAGAACAAATTTTTGACTTTTTAGAAACCTTCAATCGGTTATTATTACCTTCTGAGGTGAAAAGAAACAAGTATAACTTTTTTCATTCCATCAGTAAATCGTCAGAGTTGGTTGGTTGGAAAATTACCAAATTGACTCACATTCACCGTTGAGTTTTTGGTAATGGCAAACCAAATGCATACCACTGTTTGCTCCCGTTCACATTAAGCTTTGTGAATACAAATTTTCGCATTAGTAAACATTTTTGTTGGTTTAGATGGATGTAGAATTTCACTTCCCCGGCTAACCGCAAACAAAACCCCTAGAGCACCAGCCACTCTCGCTGTAGTGAATAAGTCGAGCATCGCTCTCCGTCTCGGCAGAGAGAATAGTGAAAGACACTGCAGCGTCTTCCGGAATTCTTTGCGGGTTATTTGTTACAAGGGAAGTTCCAGCAAAGAAGTAAATCACTCCTCACTGTCAACAGTTAAGGACCGCTGCAAAAGCAGGCAGTATAACACCAGAAGAATTCGTTTGAGACAAATACATTAAAACTTGAAAATACTACGTCTCACCAGATCCGGAGAAATGAGGCGAAACCAGGAGGCCCGGAGAACGCCTCCAAAAACCCTCCACTTTCCAGGTGAAACCCGTAGGGGTGGCAACCCTATACTGGAAGCACAGAGAACAGACGTCCATCTTCAGCATTCAACTTGTGTAAAAATCTCTAACGGTCATGTTTTTGTGGCTGAGTTCGACTGAATTGACAGCGGTTATTCCTCTACCCAGTCAATCTAGTCCGGAACCGGTTCGGACTCCCAGTATGAATTCCAGCTCAAATGCATTAACCGATAGAGTTGGAATCGGTTGTTTTCTTTGAGCAAGATTTCTTACTGAATCCATTCAGGATTTCGAACCGGTTCCGGAATAGATTTGACGGATAGTTGGGATAAGTTGGTTTGGCGGCGCTAGTGTTTATCATATATTAATTCAAATGTTTACACATGTTTTTTAAATATTTTTATTCGATCATGGATGTCTGTTCTCTGTGCTGGAAGCTAGATCAGGCCAAAACAATATTAAAAAGGCTAACAATAAATTGAAAGCATTGAAAAAGTTATACAACAAACACTCAGATTTCGGAGTGAATATTTTATTACAGCTTTATTTGTATGCTCGGCATCATTTCCCACGTTGTCCATTCAAAACAATTCTAGTCGTTTAGCACTCATCGTCGTGAGCTAACGCCAAATCCCCATTTTCAGCAATGGCGCATTCCAGAATGCACAGATTATCGTATGTTATTCCATCGGTCCCACAAACTGGGGCGTAAATCCTCGGACATACACAGGCTTTGACCGTTCCGAAGGCGGTCATAATGACTACTAGTATCAGCAGAAAGAATTTCATTTTGATTTCCTTGATGGTTCACTACTAAATGCTCTATTTGATGCCGGATTCATTGTACTTTTATATTAACTTCAACCAAACCAAAGCATTACGTACAGTAGCCTCTGGCCAATCGTTATCGAATCTAATTCGATACGGAAAAGGTTAATAGTGGACAGGTTTACGGTAGACGTGACGAGTGAAATTTAAATTTTCTACGCTCTGTAATCTTTTTTTCTTTGTAAACACTTGTGTTTGTTTACGTTCACGAATTCATCGCGCTCCGTAGAATCCAGTTTTTTTTTCTTTGTAAAATCGTCGGTTGATGTGATCCAACGACTGATGGCTTCGTGAATCGCTGCAAATTAAATCGCTGCTGCGGGATTCAGGTAGATTTCAATAAACCATCGTGTCTACCCAAGTCATTCGCCAAGATCTTCGATCGCCATTCGCAACTCGATAAAGAAGCCACCGCCGCCCGCCTAACCCGTCAATTACGAGCAGCAAACTCCGCTACGTCATCCTATCACAAAGAAATTTCGTATCTATAGTATTGTATATTGCTTTGAAAGTTGGATTTTTGATGCACTTCGCATTCGCATTTTTTTCACGGTTGCCAAGTGAAATGATATGAAATCGACAAAAAATTAACGTTTTCGATCAAATATATTATAAAAACCGGGAGACTGGCAGCCATGCTAACCTAGCAGCTACTAAAAGTAAGAAGAAGTTCGTTTTTGACACTTGTCAATGTCAATAATCTGTTGGGTCAAAGGATACTTTTGATCACACTTTTGATTCATCACACTTTCATACTGTGCAGTTCGATTTGGTGGGAACTATGCAATATCATTTCTGTCTACACAACTGTCCCTACCCCAATTGAGTTCTTGTCGAACGGTCTCACGAACACTAATGCAATTTCTTGGTTGAAAACAATCCCATTTGCTTTTGCCGTCTTTATTTATTATTTTCCACCAGCTAATGATGTAGTAAAGGACAATTTGTTAGCTAACGGGAAGTTATTCGCCAACTCCGAAGCACTACTTACTTTTCAATTTGCCGGTAAATTCGGGGCAAATAGGGGGCTATTTCAAATGCAACATTTGGGCGATTAGCTGCCAAACGCGTCTCTAAATCGCCTACAGAACGCGCCATTTAATCATTATTAATTGCCCTTATGAAAATTATAGACAAGAATTATTTTCCGATCCATTATGTTCCCAGAGAAGCGCATCCAGAAAGAAATATCGGAGGGGGTCCGAAATGTCGATTTTGAAATGTTCATTGTACAATACGTAATATGTAATAACTTCATATAATTAAAATCAGTTTTGGTAGTCAAATCTGATTCCCAAATAAACTTGTCAACATACTAGGTAATCACCGCCAAACCCTAGGAAACCCTGTCAAAAAAAAATGCGGACGAACATGGTCAGGCGATTTAAATAGTTTGACGTTTAACTCAACTCGCCTGCGCTAATTGCCCCTAGGAACAAATGCAATTTGCGAATGCGATTTAAAGGCGATTTCAACACTTAGACAAATTTTCTGGCGGCTGAAAAGGACTTGGTTGTTTTTGCGTTTTTCAAACATGGCGGTTCATGTTTGGCTTAAGCTTAAAATAGTTTTTTTTTAAACAATTGGTGTGTTCTCGCTTGTATTTTGTTTGTCTAGTGCACTTCATTTAGCCAACGAATGTGGGAAATTGTGGAATCGTGTGTAACTATAGTGGAACAAAATCTCTGACCTAAAGTCTTGATGAACGTCAGATTGTGATAAGTTTTGGTGTGCAATACCAATTTCACCTTTGATTCTTCTTATAAGTTGGTGGTGATTACCTAGTATACTGGTAAGTATATGTGAGTAGATAATGAATTCGAAAATAAGTATTATTTTCAAATTTCATATTAGGCAATTAGGCGCGATCAAATGGCGCGTTCCGTGGGCGATTTGGGGGCGATTTAAGGGCGGGTTGGGCGGCAAAAAAATGACGGCGGAAAATCGCCCAAATGTTGCATTTAAAATAACCCCCTAATTGCCAGCAACTTGCTGCCAAATTGAAGGGCAATTAGCGCATCCGAGTTGGCAAATAGCTCCCCATTAGTCAGCAACTTGCCCTTTTTGACTGTGAAGAATTAAAATTGGTATAGCACAACAAAACTTACCATAATCTAACGTTCGTTAAGGCTTTAGATCAGTGAGCTCGCTCAACTATATTTACACGCAATCCCACAACTTCCTTCATTCGTTGGCCATATAAAGTGCACTAGACAAACAAAATACAAGCGAGAGCACGCGAATTCCACATTAACTCTTCAAAAGAGCTAATTAGTGTTGTAAACAAACTTTTGTTTTTTCAGATTTTTCTCAGTTTGCTATAATTTTAGTCCAGAAAACATTTGAAACGGTTTTTACGAAGACTAAAGATGTGAATCAACATGTATTTTTAATGAAATTCCACTCTTCTGTGGAATAACCAACAGAAAAGTTTTGTTTACAAAAATCTCTTTAGCCCTTTTGAAGATTTAATATAGAATTGTTTAAAAAAAACTATTTTAAGCTAAACATTAACGCGAAAAACTAAGTCCATTTCAGCTGCCATCAATTTTTTCTAAGTACTGAAATCGCTTTTCAATCGCCGCAAATTGCCATTTGATTCTAGGGGCAATTTGCGCTGGCGAGTAGAGTAAAACGTCAAAATATTCAATTTATCTGACAATATTCGTTCGCTTTTTTGACTGGATAAGAGCTGGGGGTGAAAGTATTAGGTTTGTTCCAGTACACTGAAGTCACTCCCTGTTGCTCCGGAGCAAGAAATTCTTGCTCCTTTTCACTCCGATTTGCTACCAGAAGAAGAAAAAGAAAAGAAGATAATACAGGAACGATTTTCTCCCTGTTTGCTCCGGAGTACTTCTAGTTTCTCCTGGTACTGGAACAAACCTATTATTTACTGAAATCGAGCGAGAATGTAATAGCACCCAGTCAAAAAGGGCAAGTTGCTGGCTAACGGGGGCTATTCGCCAACTCGGATGCGCTAATTGCCCTCAATTTGTCAGCAAGTTGCTGGCATTTAGGGTGTTATTTCAAATGTAACATTTTGGCGATTTACCGCCGTCATTTTTTTGCCGCTCTACCGCCCTTAAATCGCCTCCAAATCGCCCAGGGAACGCGCCGTTTAATCGCACTTAATTGCCTAATATGAAAATTACAAAAAATATTTATTTTCGAATTCATTATCTACTCACATAAACTTATCAGTATACTAGGTAATCACCACCAAACTATAGAAAGAATCAATGGTGAAATTGGTATTGCACACCAAAACTTAACTGACTTTCATTGAGACTTGCTCCACTATACTTACACAAGATTCCACAATTTCCCACATTCGTTGGCTAAATGAAGTACACTAGACAAACAAAATACAAGCGAGAACACGCCAATTATTTAAAAAAAATAATTTTAAGCTTAAGCCAAACATGAACCGTCATGTTTGAAAAACGCAAAAAACAACCAAGTCCATTTCAGCCGCCAGAAAATTTGTCTAAAATTTTAAATTGCGATTTAAAGAATCGCATTCGCAAGTCGCATTTGTTCGTAGGGGCAATTAGCACAGGCAAGTTGAGCCAAACGTCAAACTATTTAAATCGCCTGACCATGTTCGTCCGCATTTTTTTGACCGGGATGAACTCACGGTGAACAGCGATGACAGATGTGAAGACATGTCCTCATTTTGAAGACATTTGAAAGCTTGTGAAGATGGTTTTTTTTTTATTTTGAAGACGTTTTTTTCGGATGTCTTGACTGATTTCTGGCAGATTTCTGACTCAAAATCAAAAACCGATTCAGAATCGTGGTCGGTGAAGACATTAGGTTTGTTCCAGAACGCGGAAGTCACTCCGGAGTAAACAATATTTGCTCCTTTTTATTCCGGTTTGCTACCAGAAGAAGAAAAAGGAGAAGAGAGTACAGGAACGATTTTCTTCGGAGTACTTCCAGTTTCTCCTGGTACTGAAACAAACCTATTTTTTATGCAATGTGGATATTTGATAAATTTACCTGGTATCCCTGATGGTGAATGAAGTTCATGTTTGACAATTCACGGTGCTTTGTTTAATCTGTCAGTTGCGTAAGTTCGAGAGTAACGAATTTTTATCGGACTCACGCAATACACCGTAAACAAACCACAAAGAGCTCATCCGGCTCATTTTGTAGGGTTGAGTCGGTTGGTTTACACTACAGACACTTTAATATATAACAGACTAGCGGAGACTGGCATCCTTGACCAAAACTAAATCGAAATTTCGAAATTACACAATCAAGTGCAAAAAACCACACGGAGTAAAGCAGAATCGTTGATTTCCAAATCATCCAATGAAGGACGTTCGTTGGATCAACGTTGGATGATGCCCAAATAGCCGTTCAGCAGACGTTCATCGGTGAAACCCAAGACATATTGAATACTTTACGCTGACGTCACAAATGAACTGAGTGTTCATTTTTGACAGTTCGCTTGTACTGTTTACATGGACTTGGAAAAATTCTTTACGATTTTCTTCGAGCGAATCTAGTCGTCCACAAATTTTTCTAAGTCCATGTAAACAGTAAAAGCGAACTGTCAAGAAAAGTGAGGTTAACTGTGCCAGTAAAGAACCTAATACTGGTGAGCTCATGTACATACACGTGACATGATGACGCAAATTCTACATCACTAATTGGTGGAAAAAATAAACAAAGAAATGGGATTGTTTTCAACCAGAAAACTGCATTAGTGTTCGTGAGACTGGCCGACAAGAACTCAATGAAGAAGACAAGTATAAACAAATTACGTAGTGGGCTTTTCGGTTGCCATAAGTTTTGTTTTGGGTCGGTGATGATAATCTTTCTCTTCATATTGCGTTGAACCTGTGTGGAACGATTTTGAAACAATTTTTTTGGGCTTCTCAATGGAAATTGAAAACAGGTGTAGAGATTTCGTCTACCGCGCTGGTACTCAACCGGTTATTTCCACCTCTTCTTATTTTGCTTTTTTCTGTGACAAGCAGATCTGAAATCGGACAAGCAAATTATCGAACTAAACGAATCTCGCTTCACCAGATTAATAGCCATAACCAAACCATAGGATACCGGTTCCTCCAGCCGTCGCTGCAGATGCGTGCGGAACTGATAAGCTGTGGTCCACCGCGACCTCGACGCCGCATCGGTCATCAACTGGCGCGGGCTGGTGATAAAGCCATCAGCGAAAACTATTCGCAGACCACCCACTTACGGGATACCAGTAAAACGGCAGCCGGCGAGTCACTCAAGGGCGCCACACTGGTCTGGGACGATTCCGTTGACCGGAGTGGGACTGCGTTGCGTATGCAAGTCAGCTGCGAGTGCAATGATAAGAAACGAGTAATCTCAAATAACCGCCACGACGCGTTCGTAGGCAGCGATTCTCGGGTGTTCCGCAGTGTCGCAGCGCGACCGTCATTTATCGTTGTGTGTTGCTGTGTGTAAACTGATAAGAAATCTTACTGACGACCGGATCGGAAATTATGTCTGCCTGTTTTTGGTGGTAGTGCAAAACCATTAGGACCCATCTGTATGCTAGACGTACCACACGGAACCCGCCCTCATCCCGCGAAAATGACGCGAATCAAATACATCACACGGTCTCACTCTGCACCGGTCATATCTTGATGAACCAAGAAAAGACAAACAGACACCGACGGACGGACGGTTGGATGGATGGATGCCCGACTCCACGCTCATTCAGAAAACAAATTTCAATTTATTTTGCTTCTTATATCTGCTGTTTACACTAGCGAGCGGTCTTTGCAAAGCGTCAAACGCCAAAGATCGCCTTTCTATCTCGCCTGTGAGTGCGAACGTGTTTGTATGTATGCATGTGTGTGTGCATAAATCTTGTCTATTCTGGTCAACATCATCATCTTGCTCGTCCTCGCGCCATCCTGGTTCTGGCCGTCGTAGTTCTGGGCCCTGCCTGGCTTTGAAAGCCAGGTCCAGGCAACTAACCGTGGTCGTCCCCGACACAGGCACTGGCGTCAGCGCGTTGCTGGCGGGACCTAATGAGAGTGGCAGAAAAACGGTTTTATCTTCATCTCGTTGTCCATTCATGTAAATTTTATGTGAAGCTCAAAGTGCCACTGCTGGCTCCCAATGAGATATGGGGCTGACGGGTACAAAGATTCCGTTTCTTTTTTTTTGCGTGTTCCCTCCATGAACCGCTTTCGAGGACACGACGACACTTGCCGTACGGTTCTCCTTAGGCTTGATTATTTTTTGTCCCTCATGTATGTGCTACGCTAGCTGTTCTGACGACAAAAAGCAAGCAACAGCAGCTGCAGAGGTCATTTACGGGCTCAAAGGAATGCAGTTCGCTGTTCAAATACGGCGGAAATAATTGCGTCCATGATGATGAGCTGGACACTGTCCCGTTGGAGGTTTATTTATTTTTAATCCGTTTCGCACCGGGCACAACCGGAGGACTGAATAGCTGTTGAAATAAACATTTCTAATCATCGAAAGTGAGTGGAATCTGTGAGTATGTGTACCATGCGCTTGAGGATTTCATCAAGTTCCTGTGCGAATGTTCCTCGTCCGGTTTCAGAGTGATGTGGAAATTGTTCAATATTCAGAAACTTTAAAATAGCATTCGGAGCATTTTTGCCTTGAATATTGTAAAAGCTTGCCACTGCATACCGGGCTGACCTTGGGGCTACATAGTGATATGACGTTGACAGCCTTCAAAGTCGATTTATATCGTACAATACAATTACAGGCAATCAGAACTTTCGAAATAAAATGTGTCATGAAGTATCGAGAAGCATGAAGTCAGTTCAACCGTGAGGAGGATTGTTGGTAGATGAACTGTCCACAGCAGGCTGAAGAAAAACAACACAAGCGAGCCCCAAAATGTGCAACGAAATCACTCGACAAAATACCCATTTGCTGCCGTACACTTCACCGTAAGCACTTTTCTAATGAAAAATGCATCATTTTGGATTATTAACACTGTTTTGCATTTTCGCACCATGAATTAAGTGAAAACGACGACTATTTCACTGACAACACTGAAGCAACACCGGACGATGTTAAATATGCCGGGAATACGAGATTCGAGCAGACCACATTAAAATGGATTTGGTTTTTCACACTTATAGCGTGTCTGTTCATCCGTGAGGCTTTGCGGATTATCTAAGTTCGATAATTTCAAGTTATTGGTACTGAAACATTAAATAAGCAGTATTTTATTCATCCATTTATTCGGTAGTCAAAATAGTTGCAAAATATTTTCAAGAAAACTTATTAGACCGAAATAGAAATTTCCTTCCACCTATCCATTGTTCATTTTCTGCTGATCTGCATTTGCCAAACTGCAAAAAACAACCCGCCACCACTCCGAGTGGCATTGATATTCCGTGCTCAGCCAAAAATATCGATCCAGACTCTCGCAGTAAGACAACTTTCGCCGAACCGAAAAACCTGCAGCCCCATCAGCCAAAGTCGGGCCCCGGTCGTAGTCGGACGTAGCATCCTCTGCAGAGAGTGGTCAAGATGGCTGCTGCTGCTGCTAATACGCGAGAAATGATATGCTTAGGCAAAAAGGTAAAAAGGATCCTCGTTGTCATCGTCGTCGAGGACAACGACGACGACGACGACGAGGACAACGGTTTCGCTTCCAGCTCTTTCAGAAGGCAAGATGAAATTTCCTGTAGGGTGATGGACACGGGTGGAGGGGGATATTGGCGAGGCTGAGGCGACGTTTGTGTATTAGGTTTGAATTTCCCTGGCTCTGTGCCGTGTGTGGGACTTGACCGTCAGCGGCAGCTCCAGCGAATGTCTGTTTGTATATGCGGAGAAATAAGTTGAAGGCATCTCAGAGCTCAGTGCTCCTTCGGGAAAGGGTTTTTCGCTTTGCGTTTCTAATGGCACTAGTTGTTGGGTGGGTAAGTGTGGTGCAGTGAGAGGGAGCGGGGGGTCCTCATCGCTTCTAACTGGTCAGTCCGTCATCTAACGGGATGGCCTGGGCTGTGCCATACACCGGACATCGTTACCGCGCCGAGAAATACTCCCACCCATTTCAGCACCATACCATCGAGCACCTGATCCCGATGCTGATGGTGATGCTGACTGACTTCTTTGCTGGCTGTGGTACTTTCGAGTGACCGGGCTGGGACCGGAAAAGGAGCGAGGGGGTTTTAGTTTAGTGTGTGCCAGCGAAAATATCGCAAAGTGGGTGGACAGCTTTGGAAATCGGTTTCTGGTGGGATGAGATTCTCCAGTTTTTGGGGTGGCGTGGGTGTATGTGTGTGTGTGTATGTATGTATAGGCACGGAACAAGGTACATTGCATGTGGCGGCACGGCAAAAGCGAAGAGGTTACCCGCTTCGACGGAAAATGCCCGAATCAACTATGGACGGACAAGCAGCGTCCTGATGGTCACTATTGCTTTAGCATAAATAAGAAGATGGCACGGTCGCTGGTTTTCGAGAAGGATAAAATAAATATACATAAGAGCATACAAAGAAGGACACATAAGCTGGTCTCCTGTAGCGGGGAATAAAGAGGCCTGGACCATGTTGGACAGTCGAAACGAATTCGCGACGATAATACGACTGTAGAGTTTGAGGTTTTTCAGGACCGGTCGAGCATGTTTTCTAGGAGAATTATAATTGCTATCATAAATTTACGTTGGTGCGTAGTAGTACGAGAATCGTCAACAATTATATAACTGGCGTCATTTCGTTTTTAATTTGGTTTGTTGCATTCGAATTAATTTTTAAAATAAAATAAAATTTGTCTGCCTTAAATTTCACTCAATAGTTTCGTAAATCTTGGATTTGCGTTTCAACTTCGTTTCGTCGGTGTCTGGTAGACCAACTTGACCATCAGAGAGACGCCAAATTCCAAATGGAATATTTCTTGTTTACGAGCAAAAACTGATCGCAGATGATGTCCCTAAAGCACAAAAGTTCCAAAGAGAATAGTGAAAGAGACGCAGAGTGAAAATCAGTCAAAACGGCAACACTCCCTTTACGATGATTTCAACACTAGAATTTGGCAACCGTTTCCAAAGGCAGCACTTTAAATGACTCCTATTATATTTTGAAAACAAACCTTTTGTCGATCGTTGGATTTGTTTATCAAACGATGTGCATTTCGAAACAAAGAGATGAAATAATTCTAAAACTTGTTTTTACTCATACATAGACTCTAGAATGCACCTTACAATCACGATTGCACTAAATTCTGACGAAAATTCAAATTTTTTTTTTTGATAGATTTACAATACTTATCTCCTCCAACTCAGGCATGAGTAATGTTTATTTACATTGCACGATTGGTCTGCTCAATAAGGTATTTTTGGCTTCACACTATTCGTCTCTTTTCCTATTCTCTTTGAAAAGTTCTACTCTGAAATTGCCTGTCAGTGTATTTTGATAATATGCTTATTGGCCGTTTTCAAAAAAAACGCGCCAGAAAACTACAAACCGTAGTTACCCGGTCAAACTATTCGGAATTTGATTCGGAATCCTAAATGGATACCTTCTAAAATGCAACAACCGATTCCAAAACCGATTGCATCGGAATCGGTTTTTGCGTTCGAGCTAGAATCCATGCTGATTCCATTCGAGATTCCGAACCGGTTCCGAAAAGGATTTAACTACCCACTGAGAAGCCCAAACAAATGTTTGAAAATCGTCCAAAACGGGTCCAACAATGGGCGATTGTTGAAGAATTATTTGGACGTCGTCTAACGTTGGTCCAATGAACGGCCCTCATTGGACTATTTTGAAACAGTTGGTCAAATCATTCGGAATTTGATTCGGAATTCTGAATGAAGTCAGTATGGATTCCAAATCAAATGCAACAACCGATTCTGAGTCGGAATCGGTTGTTGAATGTGATTTGGAATCCACAATGACTCCATTCAGAAATCCGAACCGGTTCCGGAATGAATTTAACTGGGTCTTAGAGGGTACCCTAGGTAGTGATAGGGATAAAAAAAACATTTTTACCGCACTGTTTTTTTTAATGAACAAAATCGATGGTGTCAAACATCGAACCGCTTAAGATCAAGACGAAGAGAAAGAAAGGTGGGAACATTTGTCACTTTTGAGTGTATCAATTTTATACTTGTAAAATTAAACATGGTTTCTGTGCCCATGAAAGTAAACATAAACATCCGGACGACCATCCTGAATAAATTTTACAAGCATAAAACTAATACACTTAAAAGATGCAAGTGTGCTTACCTTGCTTTCTCTTTATCTTGACCTTGAGGATTTCTGATTCTGATGAAAAGAGAGAAAAGGCTGAGCTTCATCTCGGATTTTCCGAATCGATCATTAAAGGACACTTTATTTCGAATCCACCGATAAAAAAAATTATGACCGAATCGAAACAAAACTTATGGCAACAGAAAAGCCCACTTTATCATTTCTTCATGTTCTTTCTCCTTCGTATCCTGTTTTATCGATTTATCGAAGAAAAATGACGACCGCGCTCTTACATAGAAAACAATGTGCCCACCATCTTGGCTAAAGATCAGATAAAAAAATTATTTTTCGAGAAAACAATCTATTTAAAAACAAAAGTCGCATCATTTTCTTAAAGGAATTTCGAATAAAAATCGATTTGGCAGGTTTTCTCCCAAAATCGATGTTGTCAAACATCGAACTGAAAAGATCGGATGAAAACAAAATCGCTTTTGAAAAAATTGCAACAACATTGTCCGTTCCTAATCGTAGTCCAAGTACTTGTCACGGTGGTTTAAGTGCATTTTATTATTATATGCATTGTGGAATTAAACACAAGATTTTCTGCGATTTATTCTATGTCTTAATTGTGGTTAAATGAAAGACGGAATAGGAAGACCTTTTTCACACGAATGAAGAAAAAACACGTAACGTCATGCTCGATTGACTCCGGCGTTGGATATGTTCTTTAGTTTTCAACGACCAGGATTTGGAATCGGTTGTTGATTTTGAGACAGTGCTCCGTCAGAAATCAGTAAGATTTTCGAAAAAAGTTGTCTCCAAAACAGGGATACCAGCCCTCTAAGAACGGTTGGTTTCAAAATCGTCCAATGAAGGACGTTCGTTGGACCAATTTGGACCACTTCCAAATAACCGTTCAACAAACGTCCATCGTTGGACCCGTGTTGAACGATTTTGCAACAATTTTTTGGACGTCTTAGTGGGAGGTATATTTTGTCTTCACATTTCATGAAAAAATGTCTTCATTTGTCTTCACCGACCAGGATTCTGAATCGGTTTTAGCTTTTGAATCAGAATTCTTCCAGAAATTGGTCAGACATCCGATACAAATTTGTCTTCAAAATGAAAAACCCGTCTTTCTAAATGAAGGCATGTTTATTAACTGGCATCGCTGAATGTTCATTTGGCTCTTGCCAGTGTCTCCGTCTAGCTGTGAACACAGGAACTATAGTGAACACGCGTGAACGGCAGGGTTGCCACATTTACAGATTTTTTTTCTAATGTCAGATTTTGTTTAACAATTTTCGGTTTTGATTTTTTTTCGCGGACGGCAGACTTCTGTGAGTTTCACACATATTTTCAAATACTTTTCCAATCGAGCCATCATAGATGTGTAAAAATTAGGTCCAAGTATTAGAACAAAAAGAAAAAAACTTGCAAAAGATAGTCCTACATGACGAAACAGGTGTTTTTAAACAATTCTAGGTCGGTTTTGTTTGGGGTCCCGAATAACTGTTTAAAGTTTGGCGCCACCTGCATTGCATTTCTCTTTTATTTCTAGAAACCCCAGTTTTTCTTTTATCATGAATCTTATATGTAGAGGTATAGCCCAGAAAGCGTAGAAAAATCCGATGGGTATAGTGTGCTAAAATATTACCACAAAAGGTTATAGCTGTTCCTAATTTGATGGTTCAAACTGGAGCAAATTTTTTTTTTTTTGAGAAGCATGGATAATATATAATAATATTTCAGTTTAAAACTTTACTTCAACCTACAAAATCTATACGGATACGAAAAACTACCAAAAGTTGATTTGGTAGTTTCCCTTTAACCACGGCAAAAACCACAACTCATTGACAGGTTTTTTATACTCAACCTTGAGTTAAATATGCCTAAATTTACCTAAATTTCAATCTACCTAATTTTGAGTATACCTCAAACAACTCAAAAGTACCTTATTCTCTTTGTTTTTGACAACACTAATAAGTGCGAAATCGACGCAAGACTTAAAACTACCTAAATTTAAGTTAAAAGAACTTATTCTGCGGGTTGTTTTATTTTTCCGTGTACAAATGCTTTTGAATATTTCATCTGAACATATTGCCTTTCCCGAGATAAACTAGCGTTTCGTCGATTTGTTGCTATATGTGTCACACATGAGTGCGAACGAAACAAAAATAAACATCAAATCGTTTTTTCGCTTGCTCTAATGCAAAGTGAACAGGCGCGTGATTCGGCGCACGGCTTGGTGGCGCATGGCTGAATTGTGACGATGTTGATTTTAGAAAAGATTCGCAATATTGAATCAAAAAATGAAAAATATTCCTAGTTGTTTTAGTTTGAAAACAGCGTTCCATTAGTACATTGTCAGGGTTGGCAGTGCACAGTGCTCCCAAAGAGCAAAAAAGGGTTTTTTAGATTCCGTTAAAACTTCTGACTTTAGTAATGTTGTGTCTTTGAGAAAGTTTGCTAATATAGAACTCCCCTTCTTTTCGTTATATCGAATTGATGATAAATCCCCCTTGCAGTGAGTTACGAAATTTATTTTCTTCAATAATTCAGATAAACAAATACTTCGGCAAAGTAGTGGAGAAACTCATTACAAACATCTTACCTGAAGATTTGAGCTCTCTAGCTTTTGAACTGCAACTCGAGTATTTCCATAGACGGCCGCCTTATGGAGATCTGATTTTTCCAGTATTTACTGTGCTTTTCTTGCACCTTAATTTGTTTACCGAGTGGTTTGCCTGTTTAAAAGTTATCGGCATCCACTAACGATAGCAAGTTTCCGTCTTCAGCAAAGTAATGCAATTTAACAGTCCAAACAATGTGCTATAACATTTATATAATGGAAAAATTCAAGGAAACTTGAATGAAAAAGCATGTTTTTAAGAGACCTTTCACAAGTACTGCTCTATATCTCAAAAGGCTTAAAAGCTAGAGTTCACTGCTCTATATCTCAAAAGACTTAAAAGCTAGGCTTCAGGTAAAATATTTGTAATGAGTTTCGTGGTTTTGCGGCCAAATACGGTGGTTTTTGACTTCCAGTCATTCCGTAGAAGACTAAGCATTCACGATGAGAAACATTTACTAAAATCAAAGATGGAGCTTAGGCTTACATGAAATAGTAACAACTACAAAAGTTCAGTACCTCAAAATCAACAGCCTCGCTGAGGAAACCAAAAAAGCAACTGAATTGGCCAATCGAGTACTCATATTAACCCTTTCATGCCTAATTTTTTCTGGAATATATTTAGTGTTCGAAAACTATTTCTCCTCCAAACGGTTGGGGTCTAGAAACTGGAAAATCTTGCCTTGGTCAACATAGCTACTATCCTTGAAATGCTAGAAGTTGCTCAATGTTTACCTTCCAATGCTAAATACAATTCTCGTAGATTTACAATAGTCTTATTGCTTTGCAAAGGTAGTCGAAAATAGTTGAAATTCATAGTTTTCTATAATATTTCAAGGCAACAAAGCAAAGCAAAACCGTAGTGAAATGTCCAGCAATATTCAATTATACTATTATAAGAAGAACCATGTTCCTTCTTGAAAAGATGCACGATTTTCGTATGGATTTTGGCATCACTGAAGACGGAAATCATAGTTAAATTTGATTGAAGTATTTTTAAACTTTGGATTCTCAAATTCTCTATTTGAACTTCTACTTTGAAATTATTATTTTCGTTATTGGTGGATTTTGTGTTAATAGAGACTTATTTCGTTATATTGAAGATTAAAAATCGAAATCTCAGTTGACTCATATTTTGCAGTATCTTTCCATTTTACGACAACATGTGAACTTGTGGCAATAAAAAAATTCCACATCTTTCAATTTTAGAAACTTTTTCATAAACTAATATTACTATCACTCGCTAGTGGCCGAAGTACATGGCGGCGGTCTTGATGAGCATTAGCCAAACCTCCCACCGTTCGGTCTATACGAAGCTAGTTAGTTTGGTTTAGTCACTGAAACGAAGAATGTCTACGACATTTTGCACTTGATACCAGCGCACTGCCCGTTTAGTGAAGGCAGCTGGTCCACCACCACTCAAACTAGAAGTTCCATTTAGCATGCACCGGTTCCATGTCCGAACACCAAAGCACACGAAATCCTTTCTTCTTATTCATCTTCATGCGCCAAAAACGGCGAGCGGGAAACGGAGACGACGACTACAACAACTGCATGTCCTGCCGCCTGCCAGTCAGGGTGGCAAGCGGGGTCACCCACAAAAAAAACACCCATCGCGCTGTTCCTTCGAAAGCGGAAAGATTCAACAACGTGCCAGCCTTTATTCTAATGTCCAGCATCGTCGTCTCTCGAGAGAGAGATACGCGCGCGTCCCGGTAGTTTGAAAAGTGAACGGTTGAAGGCTTACCCTATCAAGTACCGCCCGCCTCCACCGTCTTCACTATACTAATCTCGCTTCGTTGTTCCCCGATCGCCTCACCACACCATCCTTGCCTTATCTTACCCAAGAGAATGTGCATGGGCAAGTTAGATCACTAAATAACCAGTGCTGCCAGTTTCATGGGTTATATGCTATTATTAGCTAAATCAAAATATTATTCCTCAAATTAAAAAAAAATTGTTCCTCACCTTGAAACAGTTACCAGCAGGAGCCAACACAACACATCCTGACAGCACTGCCCATAGTTGGAGCAAAGTCTATTCCAATGAAGAAACCCTACCCTGCAAGCTGGACAGAACGGACATGAGTGGCGCGCGTCCAAAGAACGGATGGATGGACATGGACAAGAAAAACGTCAATCGAAAGGCGAACAGCCCCGAATCTAAGGAACACAAGGAGCTTTTGCGTTCATCCTAGCGCGGCACAAACTTGAACCTTTGGGTTCCTGTGCGGGTGACGAGAGGATAGTGGCGACCCATTTGCTTTACCGTTTTTCCCGTGCAGGAATAGGTAGGTGTATGGTGGGGTTTTGTCCCTATCGCCCAATAGTAACCGGTTCTCATTCGCCTTTCGGACGAAGCCTGTTGGTACGTAGGTACGCTACGTACGTACGAAAGTTCGTACGAACGGCAAGCACTGGTCAGGGAATTTGAGAAAAAGGGTACGTAACGAACGTTTGGTTAGCGCCCGTCATGTACCGTTCCATGTTTGGTAGGAACCATATACCTAGCTAAGGAATTGAACTTGCTGTTTTTGGTCCGATGGCAGTAGGAGTGATGGGTGAATGGTAGGAGGTGGAGAAGGCAAGCAAGAATGCGTTCTATATCTGATGCGCAAGCACTCACATCTTTTCCGTCGATAATACGAAAATGTGCCAAAGTATATCCTATTGCGAACGTTCTAACTTTTCGTAGTGCAGGGCAGCAGGATGTAAATACAAGTGTGTGTGTGTGTGTGTGTGTGTGTATTTGTGAAAATTGCGTTGATTGTCGGTTTGGAAGAATAAATTTACATGGGAGGTTAGAGAAAGAACAAAGCTGGTTGCATGTTAGTTTCTGCGTAAAGATGCAGCAAAGCTTCTTACCGACAACAAAAGAAAGGTAGCACGGTCGAGTCTAGTTGAGCTAGGAGTGAATGGTATTGGTGCATAGTAATGAAAGCAATACGACTTATTGGTTAATTAATAGGTTCGGCTTGGTACAAAAATTTGATCTTATCTTGCTTTGCCAGGGTTGCATTGCGAATAAAATAGATTTACTGGTTACAGACAATCTTTTTAGTACAGCCCGAACATACTTTAAATATAGAAAATATTTTCTGTACAGCGACTAAATGCTATAAGTATACGACTAATACTACGTTCACACTACCAGTTAAAACGTGTTTTAACGCTATCTTGATGACATTTTTCTTGTTGACAATTATTATAACGTATTTTAACTCTGTAGTGTAAACATAGTATAATTCTTTGTACTTTGGCAACAGGGTTAATTATATTAAAATCTGTGGTGATTAAGTACTAAAATATTAGATGTACTTCAACTACATAAAAATATTTATGGGTCAGTCAGATTTACAACCAAAATTTTGATTGCTTCCAAAATTGGTTGTTGCATTTTTAGCCTAATATAACGTATTCTTTGTTTTGACTATGATATTTTTTTAAAGTAATTAGTTTTTGAACTTTTGAAGTTTATAAAATTGACCATTTTTCATTCACTGACAAACGATTCGATACCTTGAAAAAAATTAAATAAAGAAGTTGTGTTTTCAAATGAGCTTATCGAAAAGAATTCACATTTTTCTTCTTATTTATCTTATGAAATCTATAATTATTAGAAACAAATTGAACTTTTTCAAGTTGGACCGATTTTTTTACTTATTATTTTCTTTAAATATTAAGAATCAAGTTAAAAGGATTGTGCAAAAATTGAGAAGGGGATATCATAATACTTTGCGAATATAACTTACAACAAGGCAATTTTACACTAAATACCCAGCGATAGGCCTGTTATAATTGAAATATCTCGTGAAATACTGCGAGTTCTTTCCTAAAATGTTTCACAATCTTCTTAATATAATTGCGATATTAAAAAAAATGTTCCCGGGGTAGCTTTAAAAAAATATTTGCTTCTAACATTTGCAGAGTGCGGGTCGTTCCACGTCAGATTTACAACTAAAACTTTTGTTCCCTGCATTTTTTTGCATTTTTTAGCTAAAAATTGTTGACACGATTTTTTTTGTTTTGGCTGAATATGATATTTTTTCAAGTTATGAGTTTTTGAACTTCATAAAATATTTTTATGAATTTTAAATAATTGAGCATTTTTTAATCAATGATGACTAAAAAACTATTAGATTTGTGGAAAAAAGCATTAAATATTAAAAGTTACGTTTTCGCATGATCTCACCGGAATTTTTTTGTGTAATATTTGGTTTTGGTTATGTAACTTATGTATTCTGCAAATTTTAGAAGCCAATAATTTAAAGTCGAACAAATTTTTTTTTGAATTTTTTAAAATAATTTATAATTAATTCGAGAAGATTGTGTGTAAATTTCACAATGAAACTCGAAAGATTTTACGATATATTTTAGTTATAACCGGTCTATCACTGGGCGTTTAGCTTAAAACTGCCTTGTTTTAAGTTTACAATTGTAATATCACGCAAAGTATTTCAATGTCCACTCCCAAATTTTTACACAATCTTGTAACATATAATATTGGGTAAAAAGTTGGTCTAGGTTTGAAAAAAAATCAATATGTTTCTAATAATTGCAGATTTTATAAGTTATATAACCAACTTTTTTATTTAATTTTTTTTCGTATATCGAATCGTTTCCGAGTTATCAGTGATTGAAAAATAATCATTTTTATAAACAACCCAAGTCCAAAAAGTAATAACTTGAAAAAAATCATATTCAGCCGAAACGAAAAATATGTGTCAATTATTTTTAGCTAAAGAACGCAAGAAAAAAATTGGGAGGAATTAAAATTTTGGTTGCAAATCTAACGTGACATGACCCTTATGTATTCTCAAAACAACGCATTTAAACATGCGTTAGTCCTTGAAAAACGATATGTCATATTTTCCGGGCTAATTAACTGAACATTGGCTTGTTTCTTGTTTTTCGTAGAATTTTACTCGATACCCTGACTTTTTATCACAAATTAAATCGAAAAAATCCACGCGCACATCGTGTGAAGATGGGTATCAAAAATAGGAAGCTTAAATAAAAATATTTCTGTCAACGTGATAGACGAATCACCGTTGGACGACGTCTAAGTAACCGTTCAACTGATCTCCATCGTTGGATCCGTGTTGAACGATTTTGAGACCATTTTTTTTTACTTCTAAGTAGGTAGGTATGCAAAAACGAAAACGCCAGATCTGCGTTGAAAAAAAGTTATTATATTTACCAGCCAAAACGGCAACACTGCGGTTTAGGAAATGAACCCGCATCAACATCACAGACAGAACCGTTCGATTAACGGGATTTCTCATTCGTTTCGTTTGCACAAGCGCACACTGCGCAGTCGCTTCGCATTCGCCTACCGGGTTGGGGTAGTGTATGGTGCCGCTCCGCCATTGCTCTTTGCTAACTTTTTTTTCTTTGTTACGCGTGAATTTGCGTTTCAATTTAAAATCGTACATAACAGGGACGGGTTTAAAAAGAATTCGCGTGTGCCGTAGATCGATCAATCGAAAATTTTCACACATTACTGTTTCGCGATTCGGTTACAGTGCAAAAATCTGTGTTTTGTACGTCATTATTTTCGCGTCCCCGGTGTATATGGTGGTATATAAATGCGGTGTATAACATGGCAGAAAAAATGGCTCTCAAATGAAAAAAGTAGTGCGTTCCAGAGAAAAATATTGTGTGCTGGAAATAGAGGACACAAACTGATGGAAAATGTGTTAGAATGGTGTGTTTCTTAGAAAAATATTTTTTCTTTGCGATTTTTTTTAAAGTGGCTGATGTAATATCTCGCGCAGCGTGCCTTTGTAATCGAAGCAGCCATAAAATTCATAAAGATGTGTGTGTGTGTAACAAGTGTCAGAGGAATTCAGTGAAAAAATATTTAATTGAGAAATCGGTTCTCTTGACCAATGGACTAATAATTAATAATTAGTTAAAATATTTCTGACCACAGTAGTATATGGACGGCCCTAGACGAATCACTTTTAAATAGTGTAAATGTATGCAAAAACTAGAACGCTAGATTCGCTTCGAAAAATAAGCTATAATATTTACCAGCCAAAACGGCAACACTGCGGTTAAGCAAATGAACCCATCGCCACAAACAGAACCGTTCGATTAACGGGATCTTTTGTTCGTTTCATTTGCGCAAGCGCAGTCGCTTCGCATTTCGCGTCGTGTTGGATTAGTGCCGCCATTACTATCTTCTTTGTTACGCGCTAGTTTGCGCTTCATTTTGAAATTATAGATTACATTGGAGGATTTAAAAAGAATTCGGTTGTGTCGCGAATCGGTCAATCGGAAGTACCCGCGTATTACGGTTTCGCGATTCGGTTGCGGGGTGAAAATCGGTTCTTTGCAGGTCGCTATTCTCGCTTCCCGGTGTATATGTGTGGTTCCAGGCAGTAAAAATGGCCTATAGCTAATAGTTCTTTGAAGAAAAAAGCAGCGCGCGTTAGAAAAATAACTTGGTGGCGGGAATAGGGGTTATAAAATGATGGAAAATGTGCTGTGCTCATCCGAAAAGTGGTTTTTCTGAGCAAAAATCTAAAAAAAGTGGTTCCGGTCTTTTAAGTTAAGAAATCGGAGAAAGTTTCAAATCAAGGTGATGTGATGTGTTTAAGGGAAAAAATAAATAAAAGGTCAACGGAAGGAAGATGCCGGATTCCTTAATTTACCGATACGATTTGGTATTAGGATGAAGCAGACAAGCTGCAAAAAATATTAAGAGGTTAGTTTATAAATGTTTATCTCGTACTTAATTGTTGATTATGTTCCGAAATATTTCGAACGCGTTTCAAACGTTTTCTATGTATTTTACGTTATCGTATAAAAATTCGTACTGGAGGGCTTTCAGAAAAACCGTTACGTCAGCTGGTTCCAGGCAGGCTGAAGCTATTTCTGAAAGTAAAACCAATCGTTTATTTTTAAGGTTGCACAGAGAATGCGCAAAATTCGCAAACGAAAAAAGCAGTTTTTTTCCACACCGTATGTCAGATCTTCATAAAAATCAATCAGCGTATGTAGAATGTTGTTACAGTACTGCTGATTGATTTTTATGAAGATCTGACATACGGTGTGGAAAAAAACTGCTTTTTTCGTTTGCGAATTTTGCGCATTCTCTGTGCAACCTTAAAACGTCTTGTAGTTCCTATCTCAAACAGAAGCTCATCATTTTTGTGGACATTTACAATCACTTTTGAGGGACGATCTGCAAGAAGCAATCTGTGCTGCTGTCTTGTGAATGAGCAATATTTGATCCAGTCCGTGATCCTCGGAACCGACCGATACCACCTTAACCAAACTATTCCGATACATGTTCGAATCAAAGAAAAAGCCAACACGGCGACACGGATAGCCGTCTTTGGCCGTTTCTGCTGGACTGGACACGATCTCAGTGGCTAGCAGGCTTCGGACCTTTACTCCCTTTCTCCCCATCGTTTTCAGGATTGACAACTGGGCCTACCGTCCCGGGGCGAATCTAAGTTGAGATGCTGGATATTTTGTTAAACAAAAAGCCATGGCTGCTGCTACTTCGGGCCGGGTTATGTAATGTGAAATGGTAATGGTTTTTGTGTACGGAGAAATCTCCCATGATGTTCCAGCAGAGCACAGCTCCTTCACGACAACGACGATGAGGATGATGACGACCAACCAAAGAATATTTTATATGGATGTGCAAACTGGAACAAAGTAGAGGAATGGGTGACGCGCGGTTTAAGTTTTGGTCTATTTCGTATTTTACTTTTCTGAGCTCCGTGCTGTCCGGCCTAGCTAACGGAGATCCGAGATGCACTGGCAGAAATCTCATTCCATAGCCTTTCTCCGTTGTCATCGTCGTCGTCGTCGGTTAGCCAAGTCGTCCGCAGTCCAGCTCTCCAGGAGCTCAAGGCGAACGAGTAAGCAAACTTGACCGAGCATTATCCACCCTGTACCGTACACCTTGGCTCATCTCGGATGGAGAACCCCGTCAACGGCACCAACGCCCCCTTCGAACTGGTCCGGTCAGTTGGCAGGCGTAGGTACTAGTATCCTCTGCTTTACCCCAGAGTCCAGACTGGAGTCAAATCAAGAGAGCTTTCCCTCTTTTCTGCAATTTACATAAATGAAGGTATCCACATACATCTGAGATGGTCGGAACACGGCTCGAGTTGCCTTCTGTACACCATACTGACGCCGGTCGTATCCTCCGGAGGAAAGCCAAAGCACTATGAGATGCGAGAAGGACCTTTCTTTCTTATTATTTCCTACATTTCTCTGACCACATCAGAACGGTCAAGCGAAACGAGAAGTTTTCCTCGCATCCTGCCTGGTTGCCTGCCTGCCCTTGCCGCCTGCGCACCGCACCGCACCTCCCATCACTTACCTCATTCGGTAGCGGGTACCAGGGCTGACCGGGTGGATGGAGTAAGGTCCAGAGCTACTTTCTCCGCTGGCCGTTCATTTGAAAGAAGGCGCTGGAAAGAGATAGACGAAGCAAGTTTAAACAACTGGACTGGCCGGTAGTTATGAAGCTATATGGCAGCAGCAACACCGGCGGCATCCCGGAGAGAGCTAACCTGTCAGGAGCAACATTTTTAAGTGATTTAGTTTGTGATGGGTTTTCCGGTCGCAACGGTTTCGTCCTGGGTACCCCGGTGACGTCCCGGGTCATATGCGTATGTGATTAGTGGAGTGGGTGGGTGGGAGCTTGCTAGTTCAACCATTATCGCAAAATTGTTGATTTTTTTTCTTTTCTGATACTTTTAAGATTGACTGATTACGATGCCTTAACATGTACTTCCTATGCTCTATTATTGATCCTCAGCAGAAATAGTAGATTAATTTCGCATTCAAGGCAAGGAGCAATGTAGAAACTAACTTCTATCTGGCCTTAACATCATCATAATGAAGAAGATTAAAACAATATCAAACACGTGGCACAGTTCCTGCTTGGAACAGGATTGGCACAGTGAGAAGTGCGTAATTTGTATAAAAATGTTTAACGAATCTTCTTCACAATACAGAGAGAGAAATTTCAGTTAATTAATAGTTTTATTACTGGCTGGGCTGACTCGCAGCACCAAATTAGTTTTCATTTCGTGGGTGAACCCCACATCCGAACGGAACCGACAATCAGCGACCCAAGGCAAAGCGAGATAATATAACCCACCGTTGAAAGGTTCTTCTCCACCAAGCGCAACCATGTGGGCCGTTGCTGTCGAAAGGATACTGTGCCCCCCCCGCAACCCGCACGGTTCCTAATCATCTTGGAACAGCCAGTGTCTCGCCGTTTTTCCTCATCCCGGGTTGGGCTAAATACTTACACTTCACATTAATATCTCTACCCTTTTGCGAGCATAGCCACGCACATACTTGCACATGTGTGTAGCACCGTTTGATGTGGGAGGCCTGTTTTACATTTTCTAGTTTTTAAATTCTTTTCCACTTTTAGTCCTTTTCCTCGATATGGACTATACGTATGTATTCTATGGTATAACCCCCGCCCTGTCACTTTCCGCTCATTAGAATTTTATCCCCTGTTGGGGCACTTCCCCTACCACCACAACCCATTCAACCGATCCAGCTTTATATTGAATCTTTTGCGGATCTCACCCATGTACGCACCGAAAGGGAAAGGACGAGGGCGGAGAAACGTACGCATTTAAATCCTTAAAAATATTTTATGTTACATTCTCCAAATAGTGTGTCGTTTTTTGATCATAAAGTATATAATGGGCGCTGGGCTAGTTGCGATTGTTGAGGGCTGGGTAACGGTTGGTTTGATGGTAGAGAAGGGGGGTTTACGGTTCCACCCGTGTGACGCTGTGGGAGCTTCTAAAAATGCTCTTACGTGGAACGGTTGAATTTTTCGGTCATCTGGGATAGGAGTGGGTGGAAGATGGTGGCGAACTGTTTTTCAGAGGTTGAGCTAGGGTGGTCAATGTTAAGGGGCTAGTTTTGAGCGAAACTCTATCTTGCAGTCAACTGATCTTCATAAGTACACAGTGTGGTTTGAGCATATGGACTACCATAAGTCAGGATAACTAAGGATGGAAAATCACAAAATATCCAGCGGATTTTCTCCACACGAACGTGGTTGTCTTGCATGAATTAATTGAAAATTTATTATACTTTTTTGAGTTTTTTTTCTTCAATTAAAATATATGGATCGATAGTTTTATTAATTTATCGAATTAAATTAATTCAATGAATCTAGTGATGGTTATCCAGACCAGAAAAAAACATATCTCTATGCAACATATCTCTCTAATCAAGAAAAAATTACGCGAAACTATTTTTTCTCTACTAAGGAGAAATCTGTTTGAAACAACATTTACGCATGAAGGACACAAAACCTACAACTAAATTGTTAGCGATATTAAAATAGTGCCAGGCCTAAGCTAGCGGCGGATTGATGCTAACTCCGAAAAACGAAAACACAATTCGCTCAAAAACACAAATAGCGTTTTCGTTTTTTTTCGAGCTACCGTCAATTCTGCGTTAGCTTAGTCCTGACATTAAGTGAGTGTCGGATTCTGATGAGACGAAGTCGACACGAAAATTCAATAACTGCAACTGGACCCACAATATTTGTTATTGTTCGGACAAACGGGGACCTTGATTCGGACGTTTTCATACTGTTCGTGATGTTTCATATTGTTCTGAGTAATAAAGACAAGTCTAACTAGTATAATTTTAAATGAAATAAGTACCACATTCCTTACATGATGAAACTGTATACAGATTTCGTTCATAGGAACAAATTCACATTTTTCCTCATTTAACATTCCAATTCTCGAACAGAAAACGAATGTCTCAACACTAAACGCCAACTGCCATTGACTATAAGTAGTAACTGAACGAAACCAGTTATATCTTTTGACAGACACTCAAGCAAAAAAATTCTCCTGCAAATTTGTTTGTTTTGATATCTTTTTACTAAGAAGCTTCTGTTGAAAGGTAGAACTAATATAGATTCGTTTAAAGTTATCTTAAGATCAAAACTAAAGCGCCAGAAATAAAGCAAAATTTTATCAAATACTTTACCGAAGATACCTTACCTCCATGATTCAAAAAACACGCGAGATATTTCGCGCACACTAGTTGCTGGTAGTATCTAGCAATAAAATTGATAACTAAAGACGAAATTAATTTTAAAATGGTCAGCAGTTTGTCTGTGGGACAATGCCGCAATGTCATTAGGAAATAGCGAAAATAGCAGTGGTCCGAGTGTGCTGCCTCGAGGAACTCGAGCTGTTCGAAAAGCAATCAGATTGAGCAGTGCCGATAAAAACAGTAACACTTGACGATGGACGAGATACAATCGAAACCAGTCACAGAGCCTAGTCGTACAGTCGAGTTTTTTTTAGCTTTGTGATCAGAATATCGCGATACACTTTGTCAAATGCGGATTTCCGATCTATGAATATAGTATCCACTTGAAATTTATTGCACATATTTTCCATATTCAATTGCTTATAAGTAGTTCATCGCTTAGCTATCTATAATCGGGGGCTCCACCAAAAAGCAATGTGGGACCCGTGTCATTTTCACTTCTTTCAATGGCACTGCGGTGCATCCTGGTATTAGATTTGAATGTAGTTTTGTTGATGGTTTAATGCCTACAGCTTGTTGATAAAAAATAGTAAACTGAAGGCGTATTGCCAAATTCCTATTTATACTCATATAGGTACAAAAGCTCGTGGCCTTCGCGATAACACAAACCTGGCCACAAACGCGACCATGCAATTGCAATAATCCACACATACTTATGCCCGCGATTTAGTCTACATGAAAAAAACCCCGGTAGTTTGGTAAACGTAGCCACTTTAAACTTCCAAACGCGGTCTCAAACATTAACCCACCACTCGTACGATCATGCAACGGTCACGTCCGGAAGTCTTATCTCGGTCCTAACAGTCTGGACTAATATCTTCAGTTGAACCAATAAAAACCGCTCATTTTCACTAAACAACACGTTCCATGGTGACATGACCTGGAACTCTAGTGATATGGGGAAACGAACTCTCTTCTACCATCTGTACTATACTAAAAATTAAGCATCAAACTCACAATACACTACATCATTATAAAATCGAAATTATACGCGCGAAGTCACATGCACGTGAAAAACACGTTAATATACAAATGCTTGAGCCCTTCGCGACCATCCACGGCACCCGCGATCTCGTAAACATGATAACATCCCGGTGATCAAGTGAATGTTTCAGCTCCTATTAAATTTTCAAATGCGGTCTCAACCGTGAACCTAAAAACTCCCGCGGTCGCACGATCATGAATCGGTAACTTCCAGATGTTTCTATCCTTGATATCAGCAGACTAGGTCCATGCCTTCAATTGAATCAATTAAAAAAAGAATACTCATCTCCACTGGACACCACGTTACATGGTGACATGACCGAGGACTCTAGTGATATGGGGTACCGTAAACCGGGTGACATTGATCACTTTGCGAAGTAATCATTACATAATTTTAGACGCAGCACATTTTTTTCAAGTTTAATATTTTTAAACCGTGTACTGATGTATGGAGAACAAGATTGGATGGTTTTACCTAAAATTGTCCGTTTACAGCTATTTTTTCAAAAATGAATTCAAGTTGAAGTCCGTTTTCGTGTTCCGGGGTGACTGATAACCTGCATGTTCACCCACATTAATTTATTGATGTCAATCTTTTTCATTCAAATGTTTGTTTAAACTAATTCTGGAAGGATACTCATTGTTAAATAGATGTTAATTAGTATTATACAAAGTATTTCAATATACTGTAAAATTCGAGTAACCAAAATTCGTATAATTTGTGTCCAACTAGAATAAAAGATTCTGAAAGCCTTTAAAACTACTAAAATTGTTTTGTTTCAGTGTTTTATCAATGTACAAAAAGTTTCATCCATTTTAACACGTTGGAATATTGAACAATAAAAAAATGTTGCGAATTTTATCTTAAAATAATTTGAAATAATTGCCAACTAGTTTCACAAAAAATGTATTAAAAATAAACAAACTCTTAAAACTAAATTTAAGATATCCCAATCTAAAGGAAAATAAAAACTCGCTTGTAATTTATTACTCTTGCTCAAATCTGAGATTTATTTTATAAAAAATAGACACTTTAGAAGCCTCGTAAAAATCAGGTAAAGTCAAATTTCGGTTTTTGTTGTTTTTGTACTCAAAAACCGAACAATATACTCAAAAAGTATAACAAATCAGTATTTTATAAGTTTAGAGTAAAAATCATTTCAAATTAAAATGATTCGGTAGACTATTCTGGTTTAATAAGCGCTCTACGAAAAAAGTGTCGAGTGATCACAGTCACCCCGATGATCAAAGTCACCCCGGTTTACGGTAACTTACTCCCTGTCAGAATGTGAATTGTACACCCAAAACTATCAGAATGAAGGTTCGCGTGACCATTCAAAAACGCACGCGTAGATAGGAATGGCTACACGGTTACAAAATCCAGTTTTGTACACGCGAAGTCACATGAACGCGAGTACACGTGACAAACGCGTTAACATACGAACGCTTAAGCCCTTCGCGATTAACAACGCACACCTACGTTCGCGATCGCGCAAATTTAATAACACCCCAGTAATAAGGAGAACTTTTTAACACTTACGAAGTTTCAAATGCTGTCTCAAACGCGAATTTACAAACGTCCGTTTTCGCGCGCTCATGAATCGGTCACGTCCGGAAACCATTACTCTAGGTCCTACTAACTTAGGTCCATCACATTCAGTGGGATCAATCAAAAAATAAAGCTCATATCCCCTAGACAACACGTTCCATGGCGACATCACCGGGAACTCTAGTGATATGGAAGATCTCACTCTGTTTTATCATCTTAGCCGCGCACAAAAAATAAAATATTAGATTCACGGTCCGTGAGCGATTATCCAAGAACACACGCGAATGTGCGAAAGGCACACGGTTATACTATATAATGTATACACGCGATGTTACATACACGTTAGCACACGCGATCGAACACGTTAACGTACAAATGCTCGAGCTCTTCGCGATGATACACGCGATTGCGAGTCCCTACCCCCGCACATACCTGAATCGTACAATGAATATCACATTCAGAATCACGGCCCGCTACAAGTGACCTTAAGCAGTGTTTTAGTGGGCGACATTGCCTGTCTCGTCTGCAAATTGTAGTATGCGATTCTGACGGGGAGCCCTTCCGAGAATCTAGCTTTACAGCTCCAGTAGGATAACTCTCGAACAAAAAAAAAAATATTTTTAAACCATCGACAGCTTAGTGTCGATAAAATTATTTCGTTTCGTAAGTCACACTCATATTCGATAAGTTGCTAACATACGTCTGCAATTCGATTTTTGGCATGTGTGGTTTACTCATGTTTCAATCCTGACAGAAGATCTTAAGACATTAGAATTGAAATCGCCTTATTAGTCGCCCCATATTAATCGAATATGGGTTTGGTTTACCCGACAATTAATTTTGTCGACATTTCGTAAGAGTCATCAAACGAGGAGATAATATAGTTCTCATAAATCAAAGTCTATTAATAACATGTAGTCTTTAGACGTGTTCTTCGCTCATTACTTGAATCGAAGTTATTTTCCTCAGTTGATCGAATCTGAACGTTATGTGTTGTATATTTTTTATTCAAATGAGAAATCAAAACGCTCTGCTGAGGAAGTGATCGTTTCTGTTCCAATTCCACTTTGAAACTTCTATATAGAATCCCACATTACCCTAAGAAATTTGATCGGTATAAAATACTAATGCCTGCTAAAACTGCGATAGAAATAAAAACCATTCAGTTCGTTCTCTTGGTCACTGCTCTAACATAACTTAGTTTTCTCACCCACTTAAAATCTCCAACTAGCCCCCGCCTTTAAGTAAACGCTACCCCAACAGAGTCCGCCCGTGTTTTGGAAATACCTACAGAAGCATGTTATCAGATGAAAAATCAAAACATGAAATGAGTGTGCCAAAAGGCTCATTAGCTTAGATACCTAACAACCATCGAAAGCATTTTGACAGCCCAACGCACACACAAACATAAAATAAATTATTTGTTCCCAACGCTGACTCACAAGCAGAACACATATATCGCACCCTGCAATTCGTTGAACTCAATCCAAACAACCACCCTACCCGGTCACTTTGCGAATCATTGTGAGTGCACGAGCCGAACCATACTATACATAGCAAGACTATACTCGTTCGTTTCAAATCGCGCGCATTATAAGCTACAGGTACAAATTCGAACACGGTTAACGATGTTCGCTTATTGTGCCATCCTGACGCTATAGTCATGATGTTGCACAGTTGGCAGGCGAGCGACGAATGATTCAAATGGACACGCGGCACCTCTTTTTATAACTTGACCTTTTTGATTGAGCCTCAGGCGTCCCATCCTAGGCAAATTAGCCAAGGCAGGTAAAAATACCTTTGTGCCATCCTAGAACTTCTACGGCGGAGTACAGCTACTAATAGCCACCCAAGAAGCGCACTGAAAAAGCGTGGTAAAGCTCTGACAAAGGGTGGTTGGTTCTTGAAACAGTGGCTTCGACCGTTACCCGAAACCGTGTTACCTACTATAGGATTACCAATAGCCCACATGAGAGCACAATAACCGGGACCATCGTAAAAAACGCTCGGTTGATTAATATTATGGAAGCTCACTGCTCGCATTTAGGTACTGTTATCGAGGATGGGCCCCAAAAACGGGTACTACCAACTTCTTCATCCAGTTCCTTGCCTTGTTGTTATTTTGCACCCACCAGCAGCGCAGCATTCAATCCCAGCTATACATCCCGTTACTCTTCAAAGGGGGTCACTTTGTCATTGTCGGCCGATTTCCGGATATGATGGGTTGCTGTGCCGCCATTTTTCAACTCCTGCTCCTGAATCAGTGAGTGTGTGTCTAGATCCCACCATTCCTTTAGTTTGGGGAGGGGAGAGGGGTAGTTTTTATGCGTAATCAGAGCGTTGCCGTTTGCTTGTTTTATTTCGACCGTCGAGAGCCTTTGATTATCACTGTTAAAATTTAAGGAGGATTATAAATTCGCAGCCAAACTCGGCTATAAATAAATGCTGTGTTGTAATGTTTGTGAAGATGGTGGCAAAACCGATGGCGGGGAAGGGTCGAGCCACGTTCCGCAAACATGAACCACCCAAACAGTCCGAGTCCCAATGGCGGAAGGTACCGGACGACGGTGGGGGAAAACGAAAGTTTCATTAGTTTTATGCTCGACCGACCAGAAGTGCGTATATTGTTGACCATCACCGAAAAAGGTTTATTACGTTGGTCCTTCTGCTGCTGCTGACGCCACACAGTGGGACCAATCCAAAAAAGGTGGGACAAAACCTATTTGAGGCCTTAGATGTCATTTTAGAACCAGCATTTCTTCGTAGGATATGTTCACAATATTATTCTGCAACTTTTTAAATAGAATATTTTGTTGTTGGACTAAAGAAGAGTACCCGAGCAAAAAAAATTTTTTCAAAAATTTTTTTAGAGGGTCGATGTCTTCGACAAAGTTGTAGAATTTTATGTTTTGAATAACTTCTTCTAAGATACCACAGACATCAGACCTCAAATTTGAGGCAAAATTGTTGTTTTTTGAAAATATGATCAAAAAATCAGTTTTTCGATATTTTCATGCTAAAAATCTTAATTGATTAATTTAATATGTTCTACACACTTGCAGGTAACACTAAAATACAACTTTTTGTCGAAGGAACTAATAACCTAAAATCAATATTTTGGCTTCTAAAACTAATTTTCTTATAAATTTACTCTATTTTCATCAAAGATTTCTGTTTTTAGGTGCACTTTTGTGCAGCCAAACTTTGACTATTCTGATACTCTATTATTCGTAGAATAAAATTAATACTACATAGAAACAGGATATAGTTGGACGCATTGTTTGGGTGACCATTCATATACGATGGTTTATAACATAAAATGTGCTTATATTATTTTTAATTTATATACATTATTAGCTATTAACAAAATCTTAAATTTTGCCCACACTTACAAGCACGTAGAACATATTGAGTTGATCAATTAAGGTTACAATATGGAAAAGTGAAAAAATAATATAAATTTTGAATTTAAACTGCCAAAGATTTCGGCTCAAAAAAGAAATAACAGAATTGTTCCAAATATAATATTTAACAACTTTGCTGAGGACCTCAACCATTTAAACAAAATTTGGTTTATTTAGTTCGGGATTTCTACTTTAGTTTAACCAATAAGATTAGTTCTACAAATTCAAAAAGGAGAATAATATCTATTTGAGGCCTTAGATATTATAGAACCTAAGTGTGTGGAAAAATATTCACAATATAATTGAATCATTTCTATTTTTTTTAGATGGTTGAGGACTTCAGCAAAGTTGTATAACATTCAATTTCGAACATTTTTATTAAAAATACCTTATACATACTGTAGATTTACTTTTTAATCCAAAATCGTTGTTCTTTGGCAGTTTAAATTCAAAATTTATATTATTTTTTCACTTTTCCATATTGTAACCTTAATTGATCAACTCAATATGTTCTACGTGCTTGTAAGTGTGGGCAAAATATAAGATTTTGTTAATAGCTAATAATGTATATAAATTAAAAATAATATAAGCACATTTTATGTTATAAACCATCGTATATGAATGGTCACCCAAACAATGCGTCCAACTATATCCTGTTTCTATGTAGTATTAATTTTATTCTACGAATAATAGAGTATCAGAATAGTCAAAGTTTGGCTGCACAAAAGTGCACCTAAAAACAGAAATCTTTGATGAAAATAGAGCAAATTTATATGAAAATTAGTTTTAGAAGTCAAAATATTGATTTTAGGTTATTAGTTCCTTCGACAAAAAGTTGTATTTTAGTGTTACCTGCAAGTTTGTAGAACATATTAAATTAATCAATTAAGGTTTTTAGCATGAAAATATCGAAAAACTGATTTTTTGATCATATTTTCAAAAAACAACAATTTTGCCTCAAATTTGAGGTCTGATGTCTGTGGTATCTTAGAAGAAGTTATTCAAAACATAATATTCTACAACTTTGTCGAAGACATCGACCCTCTAAAAAAAATTTTTGAAAAAAATTTTTTTGCTCGGGTACTCTTCTTTAGTCCAACAACAAAATATTCTATTTAAAAAGTTGCAGAATAATATTGTGAACATATCCTACGAAGAAATGCTGGTTCTAAAATGACATCTAAGGCCTCAAATAGGTTTTGTCCCACCTTTTTTGGATTGGTCCCACTGTGCGCCATTCCTGCGAGCCTCGTGGAAGGGTCAAAGCTAATGAATTACAACATCGCTACTTGAGATTTGACTGCCGGTGTCAACCAGTTTTGAAATACGAAACTAGTGCTATCGTCAAACCCAAGAACAGCAGAGACCCTATCGTCTTTATTGATTTTCTGAAAAGTGTCCATTAACACTTGAACGCGCGTTTCGCCTCGACCGAATGTTGTTGACTCGTACGTACGTGCAAAAAGGCGACCCCATTCCACCTAATCTCGTCCTTAACGCCGCATCCTGGAAGGTGCCGGGAAGGACGAAGCCCCTTCCACATCAAGCTCATTAGTTGCCCAGTGCCGCACCGAACAGCGTAGCTGCCTTTTGCGTCTTTCAACACCTCTCCTCGCTAGTGTCCCCCTTCCGAAGCAACCCCAAAACCTTTCTCCTAATAATTTTCCGATCTCGGCAAGCGCGACATGGTGACGATGGTAACAACAGCGTAGTGGAAGTGGGCCAAGAAGTATGTATGCTAGTTCATGAAGACAAAGCGATATCTTCAAATGGCTATCCTTATCACGCACGCGGCCGAATGAATGAGAAGCACACCGGGAGCGGCGGAAAATTCGTCGAAACATGGGGCGGCCACGGGAAAGATTCCGATGGGATTTTTAAAATTGGCGGTATAACTGTGTTCGGTCTAAAACTAGAATTCGTATTTTTCTGTCAGTTTGACAGAATAAAGAACAAAATAAAAATCATTCAACTTTTTTTTCAGTGTATCTCGTCCTAACGCGAACTGTCCGCGTATGTATTTTCTTACCTCGCAACAAACGGCCGGAGAAAGAGTTTTCCTTCGCGGTTTGGTGTCTCCGGGTTCGGATCACCTATCCGGTCCGGTGTTAGTGCGTGCTTCGAAGGGGTTGGGGGTAAGGTGTCTCTGTTTTCATTACACACCAACCGGGGCAAATACACGCGAACACACACACACACACACACACACACACACACGCGCGTAGCACTACATTCATCCTGCGATGGAACGACAGTTCCTTGGGTGCTTCTCCTCCAGCAGTCCGTTCGGCCGTAGGAGACGCAGCATAAGTCCTACATACACGCACGCAGGATATTAAAACGAAAGTGTCATAAAAGGCGACCGTAATATAAAACAGCGATTTTAAAAGTTTGATATTATATTACTTGCGGAGACGGAAACAATACGTCGCTGTCGGGGTGGCGCACCGCATCTCGGATGACGATGCTGTCGCAATCCAGCGGGTTGTGGTGTGCCGATTCGCCCGGTGTGGTATATGTGAGGTAAGCTACGGGCCTGCGGGCAGCGGTGGGCAAGGGATATTTCCATTGCCGGGACTTATCATCGCACTGTCATCGTTTCAGTTTTGCCGCTGAAATGAAGAGCCGAGCGCATAAATTTTAAATAGTCTTCACGTGTGTGAAAGCGTGTAACCGGGGAAGACAGGGTACCAATGGAAAATCCACCGGGTGGAGTATCTCATCTTTTCGCCAGCCGTGTAGAGGAATGGGCGGTCGGCATTACGGAACGGGTTCTCATTTTAAAACTAAATGCGTACGTCATGGTCTTCGTTGTGAAGATTCATGCAGTGTGTAGGATTGGCTTTGGAAAAAAAAGTTAGAAACTTTCGAAAGTGAGGCGTATTTTGTCATGATAATCGATGATGTGCAACGCACATATTAAAATAGAAGAAATGGTTTGAAACATCTTATCGCCATCAACATTTTTGGACAATAATTATCATATCAACTGTAGTAAAACATGGTCCATACTGAATTAAAACCACATAAATCTAGAAATGTGGACATTTCAAGAATTTAAGTTCCGATTTTGATAGCGTAGACGGGTAGCAAATCCCGAGAAGTTTTACTATAAAGCACAGTATGTGGTGTACTAAATATAGACAAATAAGCACCACCAGACACCATTACGAAAATACACCGGACAACCTATATTGGACACAAACACGCTTAACCAAAAACGAAACGTTTCTATTCCTGGATAAAGAAGAAATACAATCACCGAAACTGTCGGATAAAGAAAGAACACGTCATTTTTGATTATTTTTGCCTTTCTCAATAGAAAGGTATTGCAATTGCTCTGAAAACCGACTTTTTAACGGAGGCCCGGAGGGCCGAGTGACATATACCATTCGATTCAGTTCGTCGAGTTCGGCAAATGTCTGTGTGTGTGTATGTATGTGTGTGTATGTATGTGTGTGTGTATGTGCGTCTGTGTGTGTGTACGCGAACACAATCTCACTCACTTTTCTCAGAGATGGATGAACCGATTTTTACAAACTTAGTCCCAAATGAAAGGTGCAACGTTCCCATAGGCTGCTATTGAATTTCTAATGGATCCGACTTCCGGTTCCGGAATTACAGGGTGATGAGTACGATCACGCAGAAAACGTCGATTTTAAGAAATTCTGCAATGAATGTATAATGGTGAAAAATTTTCCAAAATGTGACCACAACTGCTTCGATTTGTAGTACTAGGTCATTAACAGCCATTCAAAGTCTCTTTGGTCACATTGGCCACCATCATCGGTTCCGGAAGCCCCGGCGGAAGTATCCAAATTCAGAGTAACAGTCACATCGGTTTCTCGGAGATGGCTAGACCGATTCGACTAAACTTGACCTCAAATGAAAGGTATTGCGTCCCCGTAAATGGCTATTAAATTTTATCCCCAACCGACTTCCGGTTCCGGAGTTACGGGTTGTGGCGTGCGATCACATAGCAAATTGTGATTCAAACCGATACCCCGATGGAAGCAAAAAAGGTAAAAATTTCGCTAAAATGTCTCTCAAATAACTTAACTTTGCAGTTCTAGGTCACCGACGGCCAAACAAACTTTCGTTGACTACATTGACCACCATAGACGGTTCCGGAGGTGCCCGGGAAAAGCGGCCATCTTTCAAAATTTACGAACTCACATCAGTTTCCCGGAAATGGTTGGGCCGATTTTTACAAACTTAGTCCCAAATGATAGCTATAATATCCCCATAGATGTCTATAAAATTTCGTACTGATCGCTTATATGGGTCCGGAAATATAGACTAAATCGTCCGGTCACATATGAAATTCCCATATAAGCCGGAACTCAAATTTTTTTTCAAAGGGGGGACCTCATGAAATTTCAGAAATCGAATTCGTATTTTTGATGCCAAACATCTTTAAAATGCATGAAACGTCGAGATTTTATGTTATCTCGAAAATTTTTTTTTTATAAAAATCGACTTTTTGGGACTTTGCCGATTTCGCACCTTTTTTCAGTTCAATATTACCGTGGCTGTTTTTTCTTTTTCAAAATTTTAGAACTCGAATAATGATATTTTCCTGTATATAGTTGTCATGTGATGTATAATAATAAAATGTAATATATGCATTTAAAAGTTTTTAATGAATATAAACAACGCACACATTCTCGTGATTCATGATTGAGAAAGGCACAATTGCACCGCTAGGTGGATTAAAATAGGTTTTTTATGACTGATTCAACCGATAATATTCCAAAATTGAAGTTCTACGGTCGTCAAATAGCTTAAAAATTGAATATATTGTTGGAACATAATTGATGAAAAGCTGAAAATGCAAGTGTGGTAACACTGACCATTCGGTTGGATGGATGGTGGAAGAAAGACGACATATTCGTTTTGAGGTTATTTATTAGTCTTAGTAGCCGAACAGAATGGAAAGGCACATGGCACGGAAACTAGCGAGGGAGCTATAAAAAACTAAAAAAATATCGGTCGGTAAAATTTTCTCTTCATTCGTCATTCGACCGTCGTTTTACCAGCCAGCATCAGCAGTCGCAAAGCACTATGGTCCGTATAAAACAGACCACCCATCGTGGGAAAGGCTCCCCACAAACATTTGGAAAAGAAGGCCGTCCGTAAAAGTGCCCCAGAAACCCGTGGAGGAGTGTCCCATGCCAGGACTCCCGAAGAAGACAAAGTACTAGATGATCTGTGGTAAACCCTCGCCATCAGCAATGCATACCTACGCCCGTGATCTCCCAAGCATTATTACACTCCGGTGATTAAGTGAACCACCTACTTACTTATAACTTTACAAAAGGGGTCTTAAACGTGGACCTACAAACGCCCGTTTTCGCACGATCATGATTCGGTCACGTCCGCAAGTTTCTAGCTTCGGTCCTTGCAACCTCGATCCATACAATTAGATTGACCAATAAAAAAACGCTCATATACACTAGAAAATAGGCGGTATGACCGGGAACTATAGTGACATGGGATAAGTCATCTTTTAGAATCTGTACCGCACATTGAAAACTATGATATTCACGGTCCGCGCGATCACTCGAAAACACACTCGAATAGACCACACGGTTACACGGCCACACGGTTACAAAATCGGAGAAAAACACGTGACATAGAAAAGCCCACGCGCTCGAACGGGTTAACATAAAAACGCTCGAGTCCCTCGCCGTAATACACAGATGAAAATGCGCGCGATCATCCACGCACAACTGGGCCCAAAATTTCGAAAACAGGTGAGGTGTTTTTTACTCGATTAACACAAATAATCGATTAATTTGTAAAATAGTCGAAAAATCAATAATAGATTATAAACTGTTGTTATAATCGAGTTGATCAATTATCTGATATCAATTATTCGACAACATAATTCATAATGGTTGACAAACTAAGATTTACTACCTAATCGATTATTGATCTTAATCGATTATCTCGGTCGATTAATCGAATCAATTAATCATACTTTCAAAAATTACTCGATGAACGGATAATCTATTATTCGAAAAAACCGGACATCATTAGCTGCTTTTGGCCTTAAGCAGTGTTTAATTAGGTGACTTTTTCCGTCTGCAATTGTAGTGAGTGATTCTGGCCTTTCCGAGAAACAAGCTCTACAGCTCCAGTAGGACAACATTCAAAAAATAATGTCTTGCATTTTAGTAAGGCTTTTGAGAAATTAGACAAGAAGGACAAGATAATTGAGAAATGAGACAAGAAATGTAGAAAACATGGGATCTTAAAGCTAATTTTTCATAAATTTAATATTCAAGGTGTCTTCGGCAAAGTTTTTAGAAATTTCATTCCAAAAAAACTTCTTCGTTTTTCGGAGAATGATCCTAAGAGTACGTTTTACTTTGTAGTTTTTTTCTTAAAACTTATATCGATTTGAAATGTTCTACAAAATGATTCGAAACATAAACTTCCAGAATAATGTACTGAAAAGAAATGTTAAAAAACCTGTTTTAATCCACCTAGTGGTGCAATTGTGCCTTTTTCATTTTTTCCAAAGTATGACTACTAATCAATACAATTGTGGAAATGTCTATTACTTTTTTAGTACACTATACATCATGGCTCGTCAGCCACGAATCTGATGAGCCACATGTCGACGGTGACACACTTGAAACAAATAAAAAATCATACCTAGTTCGCCTAACCCCTCTCTGTACACTCGTAGCTACGCCCCTGTTAAACTCCAGAAACACTATTTTAGTCTAAAAATTAGGCCGGGATTAGGTTGACGATTCTCAGAATAATTACATAACCCTTCTATATTAGAAAAATGTGCCAAAAAACCAAAAAAGTCAATCTTTGTCATTTTTTTTCTGCATTACATCAAATGTCGATAATTTTAATTTTGTATCCATTTTAGAAAGTTTTGCATCATTTTGATATTATAGTGGTACCAGTTTATATGGGAAATCTCTGTGTAGTCGCTTTTAAACTCGTAACTCCGGAACCGGAATTCAGATCGACACAAAATTAAATAGCAGCCTATGGGAAGGTTGTACCTTTCCTTTAAGACTAAATTTGGACGAATCGGTCCTGCCCATTTCTGAGAAAAATGAGTGACATTTTTGACACATACATACGCACACACACACGCATACAGACTTTCCGATCTCGACGAGCTGAGTCGAATGGGATCGGCCCTGGTCGGGATTAGGTTGACGATTTTCAGAGGGATTGCATAACCTTTCTATATAAGAAAGGCAAAAGGATTCGGCCCACATAATTTTGTATGTTCCTTAATATGGAATGCTAGAAATATCAATTTTAAAATGGGCTTAAAAATTGCCTTAAAAATTTACCTTTGCTCGGAATAATTTATACATAAACCATCTCAACAGAAAAGTTGTTCAAAATGAGCTACACATTTCCAAATGATACATTTCATTGACTAATACTATACAATTAACATTAACAGAACCTCATTTATATCTAAGGACTAGTACTAGAGCTATGACTATCGAGACAGGGAGTTTAGAAATAATTGTTTTACAGCACTACGTGACAGGTGAAAATCGAAAACATTGGAGCAACGATTGAATAGACGGCATATGCTAATGAATGGCTGATTATAGCCGTAATTAGTTCTGGCTCGAGGGATTCTTAAAAATGAATAAAATCTAAGAATACGACGATGAATGTCAAAATCCACAAGTTGCAGAAGATCAGAACAATCGATTCTTGATTGAAGCAGATCAGCAATGAAAACTGCCTTAGCAACGTCTCGACGAACAGACAGCAAATCGAGGTCGATAAGTTGACAACGGTCTTAATAACACGGTAGGTTTAGCGGGTCCCTCCATGGTAGCTTACGAAGAGCAAAGTGAACAAACTTTCGCTGAATAGCTTCAATGCGCTGGACATCGATTTGGTAATGAGGTGACCAAACTACTGCTGCATATTCGAGAGTAGAGCGAACCAGAGCACAATAAAGTGCTTTCAAGCAATGTATATCGCTGAAGTTTTTAGTAACTCGAAAAATGAATCCAAGGAGCTTGGAGGCCTTTGAAATGACGTATTCCATATGATCCTTAAAATTTAGTTTGGGATCTAGAATAACTCCTAAGTCCTTTACAGAAGATTCACGCTTAATAATATTTTTCGAAATATTGTAGTCGTATGTAATTGTCGAGCGTTTGCGGGTGAACGAGATAACAGAACACTTTGAAGCATTCAAAACCATCCTATTCACTGTGCACCAATTAGTGAATATATCTAACTGTGATTGTAAGAATTCAGTGTATTCAGCATTTTTGATTAGATGGTATAACTTAAAGTCATCGGCGAATGATAGTTTCAGACAATTTACTGAAAGGTTCAAATCGTTGAGGTAGAGCAGAAATATGAATGGCCCAAGATGACTGCCTTGAGGAACTCCAGAGCTGACAGCGAAATAAGCAGTGGTGCAGTCTCCAATTTTTACAGCCATTTCGCGACCGGTAAGGTAAGACTGAAGCCAATCCAATAAAGATCCACTGAATCCGAGCCTATGGAAGCTTCCCGTGACGTAACCTTTTATCGGTCCCGACGGCGTCAGGTGCTAAGTCCTTTTACGCTAGCCCGGGAATGCCGCAGATTCAGGTGATTCGCATTCGATGAAAAAAAAATCCAAAATGTCCTGACTTCTGCGGTAGAAGACAAAGGGGTAAGTCGTCGGGAAACTACATACTAAATACGGATATCAACACGAAACATACGCTTGGGGGCACTATAAGTCAGCCAATTGGGGGCACTATAAGTCAGCGAATTGGGGGCACTATAGGTCACCATTATAATGCAAATTTGAACTATTTTGAAAGGAAAGTTGTATGAAATACGTCAAAATGATGTAAAGAGGACATAAAGAACGCAATTGCATCTGTACAAGATGGCGCCAGTATTCGGTCAGCCTCTAAACAATTCTAAGTTCCGTTCGAAACATTACGTGCCCGTGACAAAGGAAAGTGCTCGTCATCAATGAAAGCGCATCAGATATTACGCGTGAGTTAACAATATAATACTTTAAGGTATTGTTGAAGTAGATAATCGAAAAAAAAACAATAAAAAAATAGAAGGAAATGGAATCAAAAAAAGTGCAAATGAGATCGTCACATAACTAAGTGTTACCCGGAATGCACAACTTCAATTCCACACTCTGGCGATGACGGTACACCGAAGAATTGCAAGTACAAAACCAGGCGTTGCAGTAGCCGTGTTTAGCATGTTTTATAAATTTCATGATTTTTCGCATCATTTGCCACCTACTCATTTTCTAACCTGAATGACGCCAATGGATTGCATTTATTATTGTTGTTATTAATTTTTAAATAATCTGCTGTATTCATACTCTTCAAATAAAAGTTGAACTGCTGATTTTCTAGGTGTATACATTGTTTTATTTAGCCTCGAATATAGTGACCCATCGTACCCCCAGATTGTAAAAACATCGAAAAAGTACCTACGCCTTATTGGATTTAGCTTGAACAATATTTAGCCAAACCAAAACTCATTTCCAACGAGTGCTGGTTTATCAAAATCAGTGCAAAAATACCATCATAGGAGCTCGCCAAAACAAACTGACCTACTTGACCCCACTCTACTCTACATGGTGAAACTGAATAGAAATAACATCAGTTTGAGTTTGAGACACATTTAATATTTCAGAATGCACTCAGCTTTTCGTCTGCGTGGTCTAATCTTAGAACCATGAAAATCTACTAAAACAGTACAAAACACGCCGTAACTATCACCGAAGGTCTTGGACCGTTTTGCGCAACCCTTCAAGGTGATCTAAAACTTTGGTTTTCAAATTCAGGATGACCATAAATATTTGCACCCTGATGTACATACACGACGATTAAAGGACTGCTACACACCACAGCGTCTTTGGAATCCGTTACATTTCAAAATCTGTAGAAATTCCTTCCTTAGTATTTCCATCGGTGTTAATGTCTGTAAGTAGGGGTTTGCCCACTACTCCGGTTCTTGTTTGCCCGGCGTACCCTTCTTTTCAGGGCGGCCTGGGTGCCTCTACAGAATTTCGGATTTTCGTAACAACAAAAAAAAGGGTAAACAAAACAAAATAAATTACTAAATTTACCGACTTTATTGTCCTCGAACTCTCCACTTCACTGCTGCTGCGGGTGGCTCACTGCTGCGGGCGGAAAGGCGGGCGGTTTCCTCCGACCGGCCGGGACAACAACGGCCGCGTTCTCCTTTGGTCGTTGGCTGCTCCGGCAGCGGTCCTTGGCGTTTAGCTAGGGAGGTGAGCTTGGCTCCTTTGTTGGAACCTCCCTAGCGACGTTGGCGACGAATCGCCGGATCGTCTACTCGCCGTAAACGATCCCGGAAGTTACCGCAGTAAACTTCCCAGGGGGAACCTTTGTCCGCCCTGCTTCGTTCTCCTTGGCTATTAGCTATAGAGGAGAGCTAGGCTCGTTCGACTTATCCTCTATAGCGAGAACGGTTGATGTTCGGTTCCTTGTTAATTAGCCGGGGTAGCGAAAGAACTCCTTTGCAATTAGCTAATCCCCTTTTGGCGAACCGACACCACACAATGCACTGTGCCCGAACCACGAGCCGGCACTTTTCGACGGTCTTAGCTTGCCGTCACACGCGCGCACTGAATCGTTTTTCTAGTGGCGGAAAACTGTCTCACTAAAACTTATTGCGGACGTCTGTTATTCACCGTGGTTCGTCACATTCTAACTCTTCTCACACGATGGCCGCCTTCCACCTCGACCGAAAACACCAACACCAAAAAAACCGTACCGCTGCATAGCTGTCATCACCTATGTGCAGCATAGCCAGTACACGTATTTCAGCAGTAGGAGAGCGGTGGCCTATCTAAGCCCTATGTTAACTATGTACAATTGTCAAACAAAAATTACTACACCTATCTGAACGCACAAAACCGTTCACAAACGCGAAACTATATAAAAATTTACAAGAAATAGTGAACGATATCGAAACAGCGGTGAGCATAAATTTTCGTAAACAATACACTCTACGGAGAGAGTACGCACGAAAGGGTATATTTCCACCCAGCGCTAAATTGTTACCCTGACGGGTTACATGTCGTATAAATGCGGAGGACTTGACTTATGCCTTCTTTTCTGAATCTTCAGCTTCAAATGATCAATTCTCAGACTACGCTATGTACATATCAAAACCAGACTGTCACCTGACATTTCTGTAATCAGGTAGCACACTACAAAAACTTTTACGGCTAATGATTTTATAGTAATTTTTATTGTACAACACATTTGATGATTCAATATAGGAAATTTAGTGTTTGGCTGTGCAGTCTTCGAAGAACAAAAAAAACACTATTTTGTCTTCATCCGACGCTTCGGTGCGTTTGGGACATCTTTCATGGACGTGATATTTTATGTTCTACTCATTCTGTTGTTGTACTACAAGCGTTTGTCATTTGTCGGTGTAGATTTAGCCGATTCCATCGTGTCAATATCAATTTTAGAATCGACCGGAATGTGGAAAAATAAGTGCCGAAAACAAAAAGTGACAAAATTAGGTTCCTCCTAAACTTCCTATCAGTTATTTTACATGGGTTTGAGAAATTTCGTTCTGGGATTCCCGTAGACTGCCGAAAAACAGAAGGTTACCATTCCCATTACACAGGGATAAATTCCGATGCTGAATCAATAGAAAACCGGTTTTCGAGACACCCCCACAGTCCATCCAACCACTAACCGGGTTTGATGGGGTTGTGCTCAACTTTGAGTTTTTCATCTATTGCTCTACTGCCAGCTGCCGCCTCTGCTCTCCCGATTCCTGCCCCATCAGGAAAATTAAGCATACGTGGTGTCGGGACTTAGCGTGTAGGATCCGGGACGAGCGATAGAACCGACCGAAGTCAGTGGATTGCTGCTTTGATGATAATAATAATGATTAGATTTTCCGAAATGAGAAAACCATCGTGCTGCGGAAAATGTTGCTGATTTGCCGAAAACTGGAATGCGGGACGACGGATCGGACCGACGAGAAGCGGCTAGGCGTTCATTTCAAAGGGAAGAAATAGTTTGTGATTGGTCGTACGGAAAGGAAAGGTTCGTGATCAAATTCGAGTATTTCCGCAAAACCACGAAAATATAAGATTTTCTCACAACCAAATTAAATGAGTTCAATGAAATGGGAGCAAATTAAACAAATTAACAGTTTAAATTTGGGATGCAATATTCCCATAAGCTCCCATGAAATTTCATCCCAGTCAATTTCGCTTCCTGTGGTAAGTCATGGATTATGTTTCCATTTCGACTCATCCGTATCCGGCAACCGACTTGGTCATACAGATGGACGTTAAACTCGAAAACGAAGCCGGTGATCAATGATTCGCTAAAGTAAATTTTTTTCATATTTCTCGATCTGGTGTAGAAAAGAAAAATATAGCCGAATCATGTTTCGATTTTGTTATGATCTCATCAGCAATCAGTTCTTCTGCTCTTGCGGGACATCATCCCTTGTTTTTAAACACTAATTCGGTTCCTCGTTCGTTGATGAAGCTATAGTTGGAAAATTAGCCCTTTCTTCTTAACAGTTAGATTCGGTTATAGTAAGCCTGCATTGCAAATATTTTATTTTGTGAGCGATTCACTCGATTCTTAGAAAAGTCTTCAAAGAAAACCCTTGGCAACGATCTGAAGGATTGCGGATAATCCAAATAAATCCGATTAGCATAGAATCGGATGCGTAATTTGTTCTTGAGAGTCAAGCTAGGCCTTATTCTTGACGTACCCTCGGAACGCTCATGCCAACCGGTACCCATCGGACAAGTTAGATGAATGTTTTCGAATACGGAACCTCTTTGAATGCCCAAGATCTGGCACGTCCAACTCAAGTCAAATCGTACTTCATGCTCCATTGGAGCACCAGGTCACATCTTCAACAGAGAACTATCCTTCCCCTTCTCGACAACTACAACAACAGCAGACACACGTATAAAACGCACTAATTCAACCTCTTACTTAATACACATATATGCAGCTGGATGAAAAACAGCCCGATCGTAGCCGGTTGACCAAACTTCTTTAATCAAGCCCCGACCTCCGCGCCGGTACCGTTGCCACTGCTGGTCGAGCCAGCATCTCGGCCACACGGTGCACAACACGACCAGCACCAACGAATGTCTCCAGTTCGGAACCCCCTCTATCTTGTGAGCAATACGCCACCTCCTTTGGGCTGCAATCTGCACAGTGGCTAGAAGAAGGCTCGGCACTATCTGCGGACTATCGCTCAGGTCACCACAAGTTGCAGAGGGGGTGGGGTTGGTTTGGCCATCAAGGATGAACGGACGGGGGCCCACGTGTTTCACCGGAGTAGTCTCTGACTGTAAGTGTGAGTCTATATGGTGGGCCCACTGCACAAGCAAATTGACCAAAGCAGCTTGCCTTGGGCGGACACTGATGGCAGAAGAAAATTTAGCATGCACCGTTTTATAATAGCCCTCGTCGCCGATGCCATCATCAGAACAAACGTTCTCATCGTCGTCGTCGTCGTTGATGGTTAGCCCCACGTATTGCAAGGATATGCAGCTGAGTGAGAAGGGGAGACCGGCGAAAGAAAATCCTTTGACCATTGGACGACGCACATTGGAATGGGAGATGAAGCCTTTCGCTGCGTTGCTAACCAAACGAATCCTTGCCACATCGTCATTGTCGTTGTCGTCGTCGTCGTGAAGCACCCATCCACCCACTGTCGTAGCGAAGCTAGGGGTAAGCTTGGCTCTGCCACTGGTGGTATGTGGTAACGTCGGGATATTTTTCCTAACATGCATGTATATCACAACAAATAATCTTTTTCCTCTTACCTTCGACTCCGAGTGCACCCACTGTGTGCACTTTGGGATAACAGGAACCGAGAGGGGTTCAGGAAAGGGGATCATCCGACGCTGAAAAAGGCGGATGACATTACGTGTATGTACGTATCCCTTCTCAGTGCCAGTGCTTGGTCACTCTTTACTTGACTTGTTCTGTATGGCGAAAAGACGTCCACGATAACTACGGCGACGACGACGTCGACGAGGACGAAGAGGAGTATGTCCGAGAGAAACAACCCCTGCCGCAGGTTTCTGCTAGTGTCGGTATGTCCGAGTGTTAGAAGATAAGGCATGACTCACGGAGCAGTTTTGTTTGTTCTTCGATTGCGGAATGATATGAGGTAGAGGAATGCGTAATCCTGTTCGAAGTTACAGAATATCCAATGGCAACGTCGATGGTGTCCTTGATGGGGACAAACGTGGCAGTATCAGTGACAAAACTTTTAACATTCTTTTACAATTCTGAATTCATAAATTTTAATGTTACTAAGACAAAACATAATGTACGCTTTTCTTATATTAAGAATAATATTGTAGCGAAAGAAAATAACATCAATCTCAATATATTGTAATTCATACTAAACGTAAATTGTTTACTGTTTCACTCCTAACTAGTTCAATAAGCAAGTTTCGATTCCATTTTTTTGTTTCACTAGAGCATCCGGGATATTTCCTATGTTACTACCTACCACCAGATTGCGAGATCATAATTAAATGCTGGCTTTGCGCTACTTGAAACTCGTATGTATTTTAAGTTGTCTCGGTTAAGACACGCTACCTGGGCAATCGTAATGAACGATGCACTATTTATATCATGCCCAGTCTCAGATTCTGTGTATTTCTAGATGTTCAAAACCAAATTTGGGGATAGGAAAATATTTTTTTGTGATTTTTGAATTTCAAACTACAACGTGTTTGAATTATACTGCCCAATTCGGCCAAAACATTTCATAACTCTTCATGACGAATTCGATCCAGTGTTTAACTTCAACGTCAGCCATTCGATTCCATCGACATCTAAATATTAAAAGGGTTTGTTGGAAATATCGATTTGCTTGTGTTACAATAGAAAGCTTAAGGCCCAAGAGTTAAACTATAACTCTTGCTGTCGTCAGGGAAGCACTCTGCGAACTCTATTATTTTTGGTTCCCTTTTAACGTTACTGTTATATCTCTAAAATTCGTCCAATATATACTCGACACAGCATGAGCTCGTTCGAACAATCGGCAGCTACATGTTGCTGCAATTTTACTGATTATAGGTTTTTTTTTGTCGGTTTTCATGCTAAGGGGGAAGAGCCGCGAGACATGTTGATAGAGCGATCAGTAAATTAAATAAATAAATAAAACCTATCAAATATACATTATACATAAGCTTATTAAAATAAGTGAAATATATAAAAAATGAGTTGACAAAATAAATAATAATAAGAAAAACGGAATCTATTAAATAAACGCAATCAATAGATAAAGATAAATTAAAAATATAAAATGAATTTAGAGAATTACATGTACAAAATAATCAAAGTTACGAGGTGAACAAAATTGTTCAAATTAAATGATTAATTCATCTGTAATATTGAACAAGATTAATAAAATCGCTTTATGAAAAATCATAAAATTATTAAAATAAATAAATTTAACAAAACTTTAAACAAATAGAATGAAGAAGATTCAAATGACCTCAAAAATAAATTGAAGATACTAACAAAATGAATAAAATAACTAAAATGAACAAAGTGCGACATGGTTTATTCATGTTTATGAAATTTTTAAAATAAATTTAATAGATAATATAATTGATGTAAACAAAAAGAGAAATAAATAAGGTGAATAAAGTTAATACAACAAATCAAATAGATACATATACAGTGGAGACCCGATTTTATCAGCCCCCGAGTTATCTACCCCTGATTTTATCAGCTTTTTGAGCCGATTTTATCAGCTTCATATGAAAATTAATAGTTGGTAATTTGATGGGCTCTAGCAGACGAACCAAGTTGAATTCGAGTAAATCTTTTCTTGGGCATATATTTCTTATCATAGAGATCCGAAAAATGCAAAAATAAAAATATTATTTTTTTTTTTGAAATTTTGCACTGTCAGGCCCCCTTAAGGGGAACTTAAGGTTAACAAGAATATTTTAAGAGCTTTGTTATTATTAAAAGGACAGAAAAATATAAATTATTAAAAATTAATATTATTAAAATAAATGAAATCAATGAAATTATAAAATTAATGAAATTACTGAATACTATGAATATAGTGAACAAAATAACTAAATCAATAAGTTGAACATAATTGAGAAAATCAAAAATATAATGATATAAATAAAATATCAAAATAAGGTTAATTAAATGTAGAAAACAAAAAAAATTAAAAGAATGAAAATATTGAAAATGAAGGAAGAAATCAGGTAATCAAATTAATAAAATTAAAAAAAAATTATAAATTAAATAAAACAAATAAAATCAATAAAAGAAATAAAATATCATTCATAAAATTGACAAAGTTCATAAAATAAAACTAAACACTAAATTTATAAAATTAAAAGAAATTAATAAAATTTATTAAACATATAAAAGTAATAAATTTAATAAAACTAAAAGGATTAAAAGAAATTAATTAGGATAGAATTAATAATTTCATAATAATATTAACATTATTACTAGAATTATAAAAATGAAGGGAATGAATAAAATGTAAAAACTGAATGAAATGAGTAAAATAAGTCAAACGAATGAAAATGAAACAAACGAATCAAATCATGAATTTATAATATTATTAAAATTAATAAAATTACAAGAACTAATAAAATGAATGATATGAATGAGGTGAACAAAATGACTAGGATTAAAATGAATAAAAAGAGTAAAATAAATGTTCATTCATTTCAAAATAATAAAATTATTAAAATAATGAAATTAATAGGATTAATAAAATAGATAAAATGAACAAAATGTAAATATGAGCAAAATAAATTCATTGAATAAAATAAATAATAAACTGAATCAAACCTCGACAAACATATGATTATGGCTTAAAAGCCAACTGTCAAAATTCTCTTTGAAAGGAAATTCCAGACAAACCGTTACTCATCAATCACAGATGTTGGTAGTAAACAAAAGAGAAAAGTTTCCTCTTTCATTGTCTGTTGCAAACTGTGTTTGTCCGGAATTTCTTTTCAAAGAGAATTTTGACAGTTGGCTTTTAAGCCGTAATCATATGTTTGTCGAGAAATGATAATTAAATTAATTAAAATTATTGAAATCAATAATATAAATAAAAGAAATATGATACAAAATCCAAAACATGAACAAAATAAATAAAATAAATTTATAAAAAATTGTTTGGAATAATAAAATGGATGAAAAATGCATAAAATGAAAAAAGTACAAAATGAATAAAATAAAGTGAATACAATTAACAAAGTGAATAATATTGGTAAGGTGGATTAAATGAATCAAATGAATCAGATCAAAAATATTTAAAAATAACAAAATAAATAAAATTTATAAAATAAATTATAAATAAAAACCAAAAACTTTAATAAAACAAAAAAAAAATAAAAAAGGACTAAAATGTGTAAAATAAATGAAATGAATAAAATGAAAGTAATAAACCAAATACATAAAATGAATCAAATGAATAAAATTAACCCTTTATAAGGCCCAGAGTTTGGGACTATTAATGGATGTTATATTAATAGAAACACGGTTCTTTCACTTAGTTTAGAATAACTTTACATTTAGTGATAAAAAACTGTTTTGAAAATATACTTGCCCGTTAGAAAACGTCAGTCTTTATAATGTTTGATGTATTTCCAGCGAGATTGGTGGAAATATAAAAACAAATCGAGCTGGATCGGAAATTCAGAAAGAAATTAAGGTGGGTTACTGGTTATTACCCGAATAACAATAAATATCACCTGGATTAGGTTGAAAAATGAAACCACAGATTATATACGTTCAATTATTCATTTTATTTTTTTTCTTTGCAATTTTTACCACCCATTAACCAAATTTTCGGATTAAAACAGTTGTTTTTGCAAATTTACGTCACCAACTTATAGGGTCTTGAGTATTTTTTTTTTCAAAATCGAGCTAATTTTGTTATCCCCTCTCACAGGTTGATGGGATTGACGGTATTGTAAACATCATCAAGCCACAATATATTCAAATATAAGGACCTCCGCTCTTTTTAGTTTTTATTTGCACCAAGTTCTACTACTAGAGGTTAATTAGTTCTCATGTTAATATTCCACCAAACATTATGACTACTGAGGATTTGATTTATATAAGAAGCCCGCTTCAAGATGTTGATTACAATACGCCTCGATAGTGGTGTGTCGGGGAGGCCGGGAGGGCTGATATGAGCCTTTTGTCTGTTCTATACCTTTCCTCTATTCACCAGCTCATAACCAACAATCAACCAGTAACAAATAGATAATTGAGAAAGGATGTGCTATGTGTGGTGATTGGCTATTCAAGTATTAGTAGTGTTTGAAGTACTAATGTATGTCTCATGTGATGATCATAACTTCAGCTGTATCTTGTACCTATCTAATCTATTACGTCTCTCATATATTGTCTTTTATTTCTTCTTTTCGAGTCCTATACTGCCATTCTACACCCGCCTTCAGCTGAATCAACAACGATGGTGATAGTGAACGTCTTAACACTCACACATTCTCAAACGCGGTCTCAGCGGGAACCTACAAAAATGCCATCGTGCACGCGATTACGAATCGGTCACGTCCGAAAGTCTATCCTTGATCCTAGAAGCCTAGGTCCATGCCTTCAGCTGGACCAATTAAGAAAATACGCCCATACCTATTAGACAACACGTCTCATGGCGACATGACCGGGAACCCTATCGATATAAACGATCCCACTCTCTGCCAGAATTCAAACCGCGCACTGAAAATTTAATATCAGACTCACGGTTCGCGCAACCATTCAAGAACACACGTTACAAAATCACGTCAGCGCACAAACGTTAGAGCCCCTCGCGATTTTCCAAGCAGCCTATGAACTCGCAAACATGATTACACCCCGGTGATAAGGTGAAAATCTCAGCACTCATAAACTTACCAACACGATCTCAAGCGTCAACCTACAAACTCCCGCGCTCGCGCCATCATGAATCGGGATCGTCCGGAAGTATCTATCCTCGGTACAAACAATCTAGGTCCTTGTTAATTATTAAAAAAATAATAAAATTGAAAAATAACTACCATATCCACTAGACAAAACGTTCCATGGCGACATGACCGGAAACTCTAGTGATATGGGGTAACTCTCTCCCTGTCAGAATGTGATCCGTACACCGAAAACTAAAGATCAGAATGACGGTCCGCGAATATATAAATCGCCGCAGGGTTTCAAAATCGAATTTATACACGCGAAGTCACATACACGCGAGCACACGGGACAAACACGTCAACATACGAACGCTTAAGCCCTTCGCGATCATCTACGCACACCTATGCCTGCGATCGCGTAAACTTGATAACACTGCGGCAATTGTGTGAACGTTTTAGTACTTACGAAGTTACAAACGCGATCTCAAACGCCAACCCGCAAATGCGCGATCATGAATCGGTCACGTCCGGAAATCTTTAACCTTTATTCTAGCAATTTAGGTCCATACATTCAGTTGGACCAATCAAAAAAAATAAAGCTCATATCCACTAGACCACGCGTTCTACGACGACATGATTGGGATCTCTAATGATATGGAAGAACCCACTTCCTTCTGGAATCTGAACCGTACACAAAAAATTAAGTATCAGATTCACGGTCCGCGCGCGATCATTCTAGAACACACGCGAATATGCGAAAGGCACACGGTTATGAAATAGAATTTATGCACGCGAAGTTACACGTTAGCACACGCGACATACAAACGCACACGCGATCGAGCACATTAACGTACAAATATTCGAGCCCTTCGCGATGATACACGCGATTCCGAGTCCCTACGCCCGCACATGCCTGAACCGTACAAAGAATATCACATTCAGAATCACGGCCCGCTACAATTGGCCTATTGCAGTGTTTTATTGGGCGACATTGCCTGTCTCGTCTGCAAATTGTAGTATGTGATTCTGACGGGGAGCCCTTCCGAGAACCTAGCTCTACAGCTCCAGTAGGACAACTCTCGAAAAAAAAAAAAAAAAAAAAATCGAGCTAATTTTGTTATCCAAAAGGAAATCGCCGTATTGTTTTCAAAAATGTCTTCACTGTATCTCAATAAAAAGTAATAAGACGATTTGCCAGACCCCCAAACAAGTTGATTTCATAAGATTGGATCACTCCTCACTTCATATTTCTGCGTTTTTAACGAAATGAAAAGGTGGCAATATAGTTGCCATTGGCTTATAAAGGGTTAATGGGATTGAAAAAATGAATGGATGAAATGAATAAAATGAATAGATGATGATGTGATGATGTATTGAAGTCACCACCAGTGGAAGGACTACGACGCCAATGGCTGCAGTTGCTTTTAACAGCCAAGACAAAATTATGCTAGCGAACAACTGTCATTTTAAAATAAATAAAATGAATAGAATAGATAAAATGGATATTTCAATATAATGGATAAAATTAGCAAAATGCAAAAAAAATATCAAACGAAAAATGAGCGAAATAAAATTAACAAAATGAATAAAACTAACAAAAATAAAACGAACTGAATGATATCAATAAATGAAATACATAAATTGAATCAAACAAATAAAGCTATTGAAATATAAAAAATTAATGGATGAAATAAATAAAATAAATAGTACAAATAAATTTAATGAATAAATGAAGCTTTCTTCAAAACAAATAAATGTACAAAATGAAAAAAAATCAAATGAATAAAATGGATATAATAAATGAAATGAATAAAATAAACCCAAGAAATAAAATTAAAAAAACGGAGAAAACTGCTTAAATTTATAAAATGTACAAAATGGATAAAATAAAGAAATGAATAAAATTAAAATGAATAAAATAAATACATTGAATAAAATGAAAAAATAATAAATGATAAAATGAGTGAAATGAACAAAATATATAAGTTGTATGAAATTAACAATAATAATAAATTCAATAAAATGAACAAAATGAATAAAATTAAAATGAATAAAATAAACGAAACGAATAAAATGAATTAAATGATTGATAGGAATCGAATAAATTACTGAAACGACTGAAATAAGTAAAATAGCTTAACATAATGAATCGAGTAAAATGAATTAAAATGAATAGAATTAATAGAAGGAATAGAATGCTTTTTTAATAAAATTTGTAAAATAAGTGAAATATAAAATGAATGAAATGAATCCATAAAATGAAAAAGATGTAAAAAAGAATAATTTGAAGAAAGCGAGTAAAAGGAATGAAATGCATAAAATAAGGGAAGGAATAAAATGAACAGAATGAATTAATGAATGAATGAATTTAAAGAAAATGAATAGAGTGGATAACATCAATTGAATAAATAAAAGGATTCAATTGAGCGACCGAAAATAAAAGTCGCAAGAATAGAACATGCTTCGCAAAACCCGTTTAAAACATAGAATATAAAAATCGGAAATAAACTTTAAGCATAAAAATCGGACAGAAATCCTTCAGCATAAGAATCGCTCAAAAAGTTCTCACCCATAAAACTCGGCAAGGATGAACCTCCAGTATAAAAATCGTTTAAAAATAAATAAATCGTTCGTAGGACCATCCGTATATCTTGATGTTCAAGACTTCTTTAACTACTTTGTATGAATCGGATTTTTTTTTGGCTGAAGGTTTTTTTATCCGACTCTTACAGAGTAATGTCCCAGTACGATTTTTAAGCGTGAAGTTTACATCTGGTTTTTTTATTATAATATATTTGAAACGGGTTTTTAGAAGCATGTTCTGTCCTTGCGACTTTTATTTTCAGTCGTTCAAATGAATCAATTCATAAATTTAAAAAAATAACAAGATTACTAAATTCAGTGAGGCGTTTAAAGTAAGTAAAATAATGTTTATAAAAAAATTGTAATAATAAAATAAATATAATAGATAAAATTAATAAATTTATAGAATAAAATGGATGAAAGGAATCACTTGTGAAAATTGTTGCAAAATATATGCGAATTGGTTTAATAGTTTATACAAACTATTCATGATTTGCTCAAATTGAAACAAAACATTTATACCAAATTTGATTTTTGTTACAAAATCTTACGAAGCTTTAAAATCATTATCAAATTTAAACAAAATGAACGCCAAATTTCAAAATATTCGAAATTGCTCGGAATTTATGCCAAATTTATTCTAAATATATACAACAGGTAAACTAAATTTAAAAAAAGCAAAAAAAGGTGCAAATTATATATATCGAAATTTTACCAAATTCGTAAAAAAAATCCTGCAAATTGTATACAAAATGAATTTGAACTCATGCACCGAATTTACACAAAACGTAATGAAAATGAGCACAAAAAAATTAAAAAATCTCAGCAAGTGTCGAATTAATTAAAGAAACAAATTTAGAACATAATTTTTACAAAACTTCAAAATTCACTCGAAATTTATGGTAAATTCACTCAAAATCGCTAAAAACTATGTTCGAAATTTTAACCAAAGAAATATATAGTGAAGACCTGTTTTTATCAATTTTTGGTAAATTTTGAAAGATGAAAAAATTTGCTCAAAAAAGGATTTCATCGAATTTGACTTGGTACGTTTGCTAGTATCCATCAAACGGATTTTCATATAAGGCTAACAATATCTGTTTAGAAAGTTAACTTTTTTAAAACCTCAAATCGTTCTAATTCCAATTCAAAAATATTCCAATTTTTCGCCCAAACCGCACCAAATAGCACTCGGGTTATATTTGCATCTTTGAAGCCGGTGGAATCAACTCCCCCTACCTGCCCTAAAGGACTTGCCGGGTCGGACGCGGTACCATTAACGCAACGTGAAGGATACATGCGCTTCTTTTTGTTCCCTACGTTCTGGCCGACCACCCACGTATCGAGATAAGGCTGCACCACCGGTAACGGTACCGAACGGTACAGTATCCTTATACACAGTGAAACCTTCTCTTGCGGACACAGAGCCCTGTCGCCATGAGAGATGTGCTACTATGTGTGGCAAGAAACATGCTGATGAGCCGTCCGTGTGCAGCAGCAGTGCCCCACTATCCGGGGAGACCCCCACACGCCCCCCCCCCTTAAAGCTAGCACCAGAAGCGGAGAAGAACGCGCGAAGGCGAATCGAGTAAAAGGGTTTCGCTTCAGCGACACTGCGGATGTCCAGCAGTACTCAAATCACAGTCCTTCCCGCATCTAGCCAGATGCCGCGTGGCGTATTTTCCGTTTGTATGTATATGTATAGATAGAAGAAGATGTGTGTAGTTAGTACGTGTTCCAGTTAGTGGAACGATCGCGGTGGTAAAACTTTAGCATTGTAGTCTTCGCCGTCTCTCTGGTCGGGCAGATTGGTTTCTCCATCACAGGCGCTATGTGCCACTGTGGCGTGTTTCCATCTTTCCGCCAGCACAGCCAGGCTGTGGCAGAGAGCGTACTTCACTTGCAGGGTGCTGTTTCTTGTCGTGAGACACCCAAAATGGAACAGTTCAATGATAAAGGAAAGTATAAATAAAAAATACAAAGGAAAACAAAGCACAAAAAAGGGTCAAAATTAATGAATGGAATCAATAAAATGAAGTAACACAGAGAAATTAGAAGGGGAAAGTATAATAGGTATAACGAAAAAATAAACCTGAAGCAAGGAAAAGTGCAGTTGAACAGATCAAATAAATTTAAAAAAAAACAAAGAGCGAAAAATAAGAGAAAACGGAAAGGAAAAAGAAGAAAATAATGATAGAAGAAAACAAAAGAGCATAGAGGTAAAAGCAAAAAGGAAAATACACAAAATCGTTAAAAAGAATTTATGGAATTAGAAAAAATAGGAGAATATTAATCAGGAAAGAACAAAAAGAGAAAAGAATAGTTGGATTCAAGAGTAGTAAGAACGAAACAAAAAGGAAAACTTAAAAAGTGAAAAAATAGTATTTCAGAAAATACAAAAAAATCCAAACGATATAAAAAAATTAAAATAAAATAATTGTAATTGTAGCTTGTAACAGCATTGAAATCAAAAGATAAAATGGAAAGGTAACAGAAAAAAAAAGAAATAAAAATTGGAACAAGGAAAAATAGAGCAAAAGGCGGAGAGTTCGAAATAATAGAAAAAGTAAAGATAAAGAAGAAACAGATGAAAAACGGGCAAGGAATTTAGTAAAAAGGAATCACGAAACTGGAAAACTAATAAAGAAAAATTGGCAAAAAATGGATAATGAGAAAAACCTCAATTTAGAAAACGAAGACAGAAGGAAAACATCTAAAAATGCATCGCAGAGTTATTTTTTTAATATCCTTAGAGAGGAAGAAAAACAAAGAAACTTTCCACATCGAGGAGGAGATGTCGATGTCGGGCGAATTTTCCGGCACATAATTCATGAATGTTTCTAGATGGCAGGAAATGAAAAAGGACTGATGGACAGAAACCAATAATATCTACAAATAGAAATAAATTATTAGAAAAAGAAACGAAAATTGAAACGCGTAAAAATCCTAAACAAGAAGCAAAACAGGAAATATAAAACAGAAACAACGAAGAGGAAGAAGAACAACGATTGAAAAGAGCAGCGATAGAGGAAAAAAATCCAACGAGAAACGACAGAAGGACTATGGAAAAAGAGAAAAGTAAAAAAAACAAAACTTAAAAAACAGCAAAAAAGGACAAAACGAAAGGAAATAAATTCAATAATAGAAAAATAGAAAAATGTTATAGGAAGGAGTGAAATAATGAAACATGCATAGCCTGGAAGGCAGAAAGCAAGCAGAGGCTTTTTCTCAGACAATGTTTTGCAGTGAGAAAGTGGATAGTCTTCCCTATATTTTTCTTAGCAACCCTGAAAAGTAGTACTTTGTATGCTCAAACAACGCTGCGTACGTATGAGAATCAGATTACTGCGTGTTGGTTATGAGATAGCTCAGTAAGACACCACAAAAAATATTTCTCAATGTGACCAACGCTAATGTGAGCTCAAATACCAAATTCCATTTTATTTGGCCGATTTTGAACCACCCCCGCCAACATTGTTTTTACCATTTTAATCAGTATTTCACATTCCAAGTCCGAATTTTCAGCTTCCACCAAAAACCAGTGTGCAACAAAACGCACAAAACAGCATCACGTCATCTTTTGGGTGCCCACCGCGTCACGTTATCGGTCAGCCAGGCTGGCGAAGGAGCCCGGCACATCGAGTCGTCTTCCGTGTGTAGCACTATCAGCGTCACATTTTCCTTTTGACTCTTACGGCGCTGGTTGCTAGGAACAGGATGGAGTCGTCCGTGACCGGACGGTAATGGGGAAGGTGGATGAAGCACGGCCGGTGGTGGTGGTGGGCGTTAAAAGTCCGGTGCCAGTGAGCAGCGGTGCTCGAGCAAAAAGGGTCGAATTGAGATTGACCAACCGAAACCCTGGAGTTTGGGGATGCATGCAAACCAGCTACCCGTGCCTTCGTCTTCGTCTTCTACGGGCGGTCTTTGTCGCTACTTTCGCTCCTCTGGCGATTCGTCCGTTCGTTTCGTGCCTGGTGCTGGTGCTGATGTCCAGGTTCCGCAGATGGTGGTGTGGCCGTTTCATGTTAGCTCGAAGTTTTTGGTTTTGTCTTTATGTATTATATTTTAATATAAAATCTAGAGGAAAATGAGAAAATATATATGCACACGGTACGGTACGGTACGGGACTGGCCGGTTGGACAGGATTCGCTCGGCAAGACGTCCTTTCGCCGGTTCTAGTGTGCTCTTATGTCCGGTTTGCGAAAGGAGTCTTGAACCGTCCGTTGCGCTGGGTGACGGTTGGCGGTGGTCGTCGGTCAGCTGCAGCACAGCAGCAGCAGCTTTCAGGAAGAGGGAGTCTCAGTTTGCTAGGAAATGGACCTGGGTTTAGCGTAAGAAGTGCACAGTAGTGTGTTACCCGATTCCCATCCCTCTTCTCGAACACGGCGAATGGAGGCTGACCATTGCATTGCATTAGAAATTGCGTGAAGAGGTTTGGGGGGCACTGTCGGGGCCGGTGGAGACGATCGAAGCAGGAACCACGTTCGTTTCGAAAGTTGGACTCCAGGCCGAGGATGATGATGATGATGATGTTGATTGTGATAGTGAGGAGGATGTACGATGGCCAGTTTCAGTGCTTTGGTGGAGAAGGGGACGCCCGAGGTAGAAGACTAGATGCAATTTTAGCGCTTGAGAATATTTTCTAGAACAGAAGGACCCTTGTCCAGCTAACCGGAATGCATTAGGCTTTGAGTGATGTAGCGGCGGAGTGAAATGGAAGACATCCCCCACTCCAATGCTATTTTCAATCGAGGGCGAATGCAGAGTGCCTATCACCAGTACACACCATGCGAGCCGGAGGAAAACGGAAAACCTATGCGTCGGTACCCAACTTTATCCGGACAAACGTTCGTTAGAATGAACGAACGTAGTTCCGGGGATGAGATAGTCAACGCTGGTGCTCCTATCATCCCCCACCCCTATACCTGTGTGGGGCCGTGATGGCACCTCCAGCCATCGAACCGAGAAGGAGCACCAGACGTAGACCGTCATCGAGTGGAAATTGTGGGAAGATACCATATTTGGCCAATCTAATCAAGATAAAGAGAATGATCCGAAGATGTGGTTTTCTAAGATTAGTTTTCGGCCAAGTTTCGGCTGGGGAATGATTGATGAGCAGCTTTCGGTCCAGTCTCCGAAGCGAACGAGTGTATTCTGATCAGCTTCGCTTCTGTTGCTGGAAGGTATCAAAATCGATACACTCCTTTTTCTCCGGTTGCGGTTGTGCTGTGCAGCGTTGCAGTCTCGATTGGTTTGTGTTCATTTTGCTTTTATTTTCTAGAACAGAGTGTTATTTAACGCAAACATTTAAAAAAAATCGAAGAATAACAATTTCTAGCTTTCTGATTAGATACTCGCAATTACTCGATAGCGAGTGATATTAAGAAGAAATATACAATGACTCATTTATAGAAAATATTTCAAGCAATTCTTTGTTTGAATTTGTCAAGCTTTAAAAATCCATTTGGATTATTAATAAATTCAAATAAAATGTTTAAATTTAATAACATTAGAAAATTGTTAAAAAATAGGCTCTCTCCTTTTGAAAACTGAAGACCTTATCGAACTTTTTGCAATATTGAAAAACATTCATTTTTCCTTTAGACAGAAATGTATGAAAAGAACAGCTCATGTTAAAAAGAAGGAAAATACCCATAGAAGTTTTAGATCAATAACAACAAAAATGGTAAATACAGGAATAACTAGATAGTATTCAATTTGAGGGCGTCCTCTAGTCTCGAGGCTCGAAACTAAGTTGTTTTTTGGGCAATTAAATTGCAGATGTGAAATTTATATTTCTCATTTTCAAGCTACATGTCTCGACATTCGAATTTTAAATTTGAAAACCAGAAGAAGAAGATTAGCGGCCTTAAAACGTCATTGACTATATTAACGTTGAACCTACCGCTGAGTAAGTAGGTAAGATTTCATAAATTTTATTTTGTTTTGTAACTATGATAATGAAAAATATGAATTTTCTGATAACAGATTACCCAACTGGCTACAAATTTACTTACAAGGCAGTTTCAATATCAATATAATCAATGGCGTTTGAAGTTAACCAATATTTTTTTCTAGTTTGAAGACTTAAAAAATAAAAACTGAAGATCAAAACAATGTAGCTTCTAATCAAACAAAAAAAATTAGAAATCTATTCATTAGATACATTGCCATTTATTGCCCTGAAAACAACTCAACTTCAGACTTAGACAGCCTCAAAAGATAATCAAATCACATTCGTTAGTAATTAGATTGTATTAATGTATTTTTCTATTACGTGAATAAACTTAATAGAAAAACACAGACACAATCTAATAAAAAAGATTGGGCATTTCTGTAAAGGTTACTTTCGGTCAAAATCTCTAGGACCAAAATCGGTCGGCCAAACGGCATTTGGCTAAATGACTAATTCAGCCAAATGATCTATTCGACTAAATGACACAGTCGGCAAAATGACTTGCTTGGCCAAATGACCTTTTCGGCTGAATGACCCATTCAGATAAATGACCCATTCAAACAAATGACCATTCGGTCAAATGGCTCTCTTGGCTAAATAATTCATTCGGCGAATAACACATTAGGCTAAATTACCCATTCGGTTGAATTATCCATTCGACTAAATGACTCATTCGGTTAAATGAATCATTCGGTTGAATGACTCATTCGGCTAAATGATCCATTCGACTAAATGACTCATTAGATTAAATGACCCATTCGACTAAATGCTCAATTGGGCTTAATGTCCCATTCGGTTAAATGACGTATTCGCCTAAATGACTCAATCGATTAAAAGATTAATTAGACTAAATGACTATTCGGTTAAATGACTTTTTCGGGTAAATGGATCATACGGCTAAATGATTTATTCGGCCAAATGACCCATTCGGCTAAATGATTCATTCGGTTAAATGGCTTATTCGGTTAAATGACTCATTCGATTAAATGACTCATTCGGTTAAGAGACTCATTCGGTTAAATAACTCATTCGGTTAAATAACTCATTCGGTTAAATGACTCATTCGGACGGCGCCGGTGGTTGACTGGTAAGCGTGACTGCCACTCATTCCAGTTGGCCTGGGTTCAATTTCAGCCGAGGTCGTTGAGATTTTTCTGAGGTGAAAAAATCTGTGGTCACGTCTTCCTTCGGAAGGGAAGTAAAACCGTTGGTCCCCAGTCCATGGGTTGATGGATCGATATCTCGTCCAGATAGTGGAGTCACCTCTGGCGTCGGTAAAGAAGAAATAGAATCCAACTCCTATACTTACTATCAAATATCCTCCTCCCGTGATACTTGTGGAGTGCGCAGTAGTATATACGGCCTCTAGTAAAAGTAAGTGTCGGACTAACAATTCCTTTCCTTCCGCGATCTACGTTCGGTTCCGGCCGGCGCCGGTATTGATCAATAAACACTTTAGGATTACCAGGAGTTGCACATTGAAAGATGTTTCGCTACTCCCAAGCATAATTATCTACTGATTCGCTGTGCAAGTTCAGCTAGTCCAGATCGATAACGGAGTAGCAGCCAGGGGTGGTCGCACAAGCTCAAGCTCATTCGGTTAAATGACTCATTCAGTTAAATGACTCATTCGGTTAAATGACTCATTCGGTTAAATGATTCATTCTGTTAAATGACTCATTCTATTATATGATTCATTCGGTGAAATAACTCATTCGGTTAAATGACTCATTCGGTTAAATGACTCACTCGGTTAAATGACTCATTTGGTTAAATGACTCATTCGGTTAAATGACTCATTCGATTAAAAGACTCATTCGGTTAAATGACTCAGTTAAATGACTCATTCGGTTAAATGATTCATTCTGTTAAATGACTCATTCTATTATGTGATTCATTCGGTGAAATAACTCATTCGGTTAAATGACTCATTCGGTTAAATGACTCACTCGGTTAAATGACTCATTCGGTTAAATGACATTCGGTTAATTGATTCATTCGGTTAAATGACTCATTCGGTTAAATGACTCATTCAGTTAAATGACTCATTCGGTTAAATGACTCGTTCGGCTAAAAGACCCAATCTACTAAATGGCCCATTCGGCTAAATGACCATTCGGCCAACTAAACCATTGCGCTAAATGACCCATTCGGCTAAATGACTTATAAATGCTACAGAGCAAGAAAACGGCCTGAGCTAGAAGTAATAAAGATGGGTCAGAACCCCATAAACTACACGAGTTCAGATCCTGATGACATTCGATGGAGATGTTTTGTTCGATGATAAAATAAGGTACCTGACAAGTTCAAGTTTGTTTTCGCGGTTAAGTTCACAAAAATGATACAGCAAGCGATCTGTTCATGTGGCAAGAAAATGAGTTTTTTACGACGGATAAGACCATGATTTCTGAGATATGCGGAAGGGAGTACCTCTACAAACGGATTTAACGTTTTTACAATTGCCAATGGAGTCCAGTTCGTTCCAAAAATTCGAAATCATCAAAATTTGTTTCCAGTTCCGTCCAATAGCGAAGCGATATAGCGGCGATAAAATAGCGGGAGAATTGGCGCCTTTCAAAACCGTGACCGTGGCATCAATAGAAAAGTTCGAACCTTTTTTTCGAATCAAAGTTTTCGATAAAAAGTAAAGTTAAAAAGACGCATGGGTAATGTCTGGGTCATGACCGGTGCGTCGTAACTGCACTCGTCGTGGCAATTACATCATCAATGTTACGGTCAATATTTGAGATTATTTGCAAAACAACTCGATTGATAAAACATCCGATTGAAGCTAAATACAATTTTAATTACCGTAAAATATTTTTTTCCAAACTCCCCGCGAAGCACTAATTATTGAGAATTGGTAATATAACGCATCCCATAGATCAGCGGCTCTCAACCTTTTTCGCACAACGGTCTCCTTAGAAATCACCCTGGGATGCTGCGGAGCCCCACAAATAAACATCGATTTTGTATGTTATAAATATGTTATCAGTTTTTTAGGAATCAAGACTTTAAATTTCAATCTGCACTCGGAAAATATATTTTTCTTCGCGGACCCCCAGCAACGACTTTACGGCCCCCTAGGGATCCGCGGACCGCATGTTGAGATTGACTGCCATAGATATTCTGCATTGAAACAAATGTGATTCGAACGAATCTGATACCCGTTTGATTTTTCAGTCGTTATTGAGAATGCAAATCATATCCGTTCGAAAAATCGTTGCAGAATAAACAAAAATAACGTGCGCAAAAATGTATGCGGCAATTAGAAGAAAATCTAGATTTTCTTCTATTTGCCGCACGGTTTGGCCGTGCATCCACATGCTTCTCATTCGACTAACGAACGATGAATGTATCACAAAAATAGACTTCCCAATATTCGATTAGGTCGTTTAGGTGCTCCATATAGGCGGCTCTGCCTGAAATGGACTGAGATATTTCGGTTTGCTTCCGAAAGATTTTTTAAAAATCAATTTATTCCTTGTTTAAATTGAATTTTAATACACTTTCTAATCGGTGACACTAAAAAGTACGCAGGAATATGCAAACTATCACATGGTTAGCATATGCGACATAAAAATGCTCAAATGGAAAAAGAACTCGTGCAATAACATACAAACGCTCGTATCTTTAGCGATAATGTAACCCCGGCTGCAAACGCGATCATTCACGCGGACCGCCCCGTCTATTAAGGCAACGTGTTAGCACTTACGACATTATCAACGCGGCCTAAAGAGCCAACCAGTGATACTATTCTATGTAAAAAGCCCTCGAACTCGAAAAATTGTAAAAACACTCTTAGTTTCCCATGTTCTTCGTACAGTCACACTCTCGCATGCTCTGCAATACATTTCTCTCTTGCAAGGTAATGCAGTAAACGAGCAGTCTCGAGGCATATTTTTCCGCTCAAGATTTTGTTCCATCCGTGCTCAAGAACCAAAGGGCTTAATGTACTTCGTTTCGCAACGCTGGTCTCAACATAAAAACGCCGTGCGATCATGAATCATACTCGTCGGAGAGCTCTCACTCTAAAATATGGAACACTGAACGACAAATGTCAGTCGCGAAAAGTTCTTACCTTTGGTCCAAGCAGTCTAGGTCCATGCTTTCAGTTCTCGTCTAAAAAAACTAATGTACACTGCCCGAGCAAAGTAAAAGCTTACAATCCCCCATTCTCATGGTCCAAATTAACCCCCCCCCCCCCCTACTTGGTGTTGTGATAGTGCTGGAAATAGGTTCAAGCCAAGAAAACACCATCACCGGATGATCCCATATAAAAACCATATTCTGGTTATGGGGTTTTGATACCATTGTATGGTGTTTTGATGCTTCAGAAATTCGGCGCAGATCATATTCATGGTATTTTTATGGGATTGTATGGTGTTTGAATCCTTGAGAATGTGCTCCGATGGCCGGATACTCGAATGACATGGGGAACTCACTTCCTTCTTGATCTTAATCGTACCCACAAGGTCACTGTTACACATACATGCAATCAAACCCGTTAGCATATGAACGCTCGAGCCCTACGTGATAATACGATCCCGATCACAAACACGAACATTCAATTGCGATCATTATCGTTTTCACGCGATCCAGAATCAGTCATTTCCGGCAGCTCCTAACTTTGCTCCTAGCAACCTATGTCCATGTCTTCAGTTGGACCTCAACAAATACATATGACGCTTGTGTACACTAAACAACAACGAACGACATTGCCGGGAACTCTAGCGATATGAGGCAACTCACAGTCTTCCAACATTTGAACCGTATACTCAAAATTAAACCTCAGACTCGCGGTTCGCGCGAGCATTCCATAACCCACGCGAATATGCAAATGGCTATATGGTTGTACAACACGCAACATAAACGGTGCTTTTTTAATATTTGTCTTTCAGTCGAGATTTTTGTAATAACTGAGTTGCATATTAACTTATTTTTTCTTCCAATTTGTTCAGTTTCCTCTAGAATTTTGTCAAAAATGACCCTTAGGTCAAATAAACGTTTCGCAATTAGCTGCCAAAAATTATATTTTATTTTCTAACGAAGCTCATTTTTGGTGTATAAGGTATTAAATAAACTAAACTGGCTATTTAGTGCGATAAGGAACCAGAGAAGATCATAGGGACCCCTTTTCATCCCTAAAAAGTGACTGTGTGGTGCAGTTTTACACGAAAGGATCAGAATGAAATAACAAGATTATAACAGAACCCAATTTTTTCATTCATATTTTTTTATAAATTAGGTCTCGTTAGTAGTTAAAATAACAGGAATTTATAACAAGTTACAATGCGTGATATAGCTTTGAAAAATTTCTGTTATGTGTTTCTTATCGGGATGCTGTGTCCTTTATTTTTTTAAATGGTGCTGGAGATAATGTCAGCATCACCTATCGAGACATGATTGAGGACTGGTTGTTTCGAAATATTGTTATACAATATTTGGCAGACCTTCCGTTCAATATGGGTTAACATATTATATGGCCAGATTTTTCTCGAAAAAATGACAAAATTAGACCGATTGAGGGGTTTTTTTTAAACCAAAGTTACTGTATGCGTTTATTTGAAATTACTTCAAAGCATGAAATTGTAGACCATTTGCTACCAAAATACACAAACAAAAATGGTTGTCAAGGGTTTTTGTGCATTTCCTTTCAATATAAGAATCATCATCAAAATTACCCTCTACAAACGGCTAGGCGGTCAAACACTAACATATAATCGCTCGAGTCCTTCACGATCATCCACGCACATCTAAGAGCGAAACCTGCAAACCCGAAAACGCCCCAATGATTAAATGAACGTTTTAACACTTTATAATTAATTTATAAGCGCGAACATATAAACGCTCATTTCCACGCGATCATTAAGTCTTCACGCCCCAATTCTTAACCATACACTCAAAATAACATTTAGAATCACGATCCGCTATAGTTGGCCATAATAAGCATTGTTTTAGTGGGTGACATTTCCCGTCTCGTCTGCAATTGCGAGGGGTTCTGACAGGGAGCATTCAAGTGAGTCCAGTTCCATTTGGATCACAATAAAAAAGAAGAAAATCGGACCTAATTGAGCAACTAAATGAATGTGGGGTAAATATCACGGATAAAATCAGGCTAACAACGACTCAATTAGCGTTTATTGGGTCTAAGCGCTTTTACTATGCACGGTTGAATTCAAGAAACCTATACAATTTTTACTCCTCTCTAATGGGGGCCGTTCATAAACCACGTAGACTCATAGGGGGGACGGGGGGGGGGGTCTGGCAAAAGTCTACGTTTGTCTACGAGGGGGGCGGGGGGGTCTTTGAAAAAGTCTACGTAGGCATTTATTTTTTTGTTATTCTCGTATTACTAATTATTAATGGGATTTAAAGAGAGTTGTATTCAAAATATCGGTATATTCAGTATTTACGCAGAAACTTCAAATCTGGTACACTATTGAGGTAACTACTCGTTAAGCGACCACTCAACCCAGAACCCATTTTGGGTTTTTTTTGGGCAACCTCACCTTGAACTAGGAATAATACAAAATGACAGTTCTAAAGACGATCGCCCAAAATTCCTCTCGACGGAAGATTTTGACTGTGAAATCATCTGAGACACCCCTAGTTAGCAGACATGCATGGACCATTAAATACATGAACCATAAAAAGTTAAAAAATGGTCAAAGTTACGCATTGTAACAACAAAACACCCGATTTTTAACAATAAGTAGATTATTTTTTTATTTTTTATTTATTAATTTCGGTGGTTAAAGCAGTAGTGTAGTTAAACTTCTACAACAAAGTGTTTACTCGAGTTAATCAGATTCTCTTGCAATCATTTACACTGATTTCAAAATCTTTAAACACCCGTTAAATTTTACGTCTTGACCCTATGCAACTCCGTGCAAACCGGCTCTACTATATTTATCTTCGAAAATTAAGAGTTAAACTTTGATACTTTGCGATAATACTCTAAGGTGATACGGCTATTAATTACATAAGAAATATAAATATTTTTGGGAAGATTTCAATAGCTTCGTTCCCTTAATCAAATAAGGCAATTTAGATTAACTTATTATCTTAGAAATATTGAAATTTGTTCACGAAAGGTGAAATTTGTGTGCATGTTCGATTTATTATTTTAGTCTAGATGATAGTACACATTGACAGTATTAATTTGTAATTGTTTCTTATAATTTAACAATTTTGAATGCACCAGTAAGGCTCAAAAAGTGTTTAGCAATTCTGCATTGTTGGTGTAGGTCGCACTTCGGCCAAAATTTAAGCTAGTCATAGCAAATATATCTTTTTACATATATTTGAGTGACTAACCTTGAAAAGAAGTGTTCCGTTACACAAATGTTGGAAAGCATCTTGAATCGGTATTAATTGATTTGATCAATCATAGACAAAAAACCAATGTGAAAAACTTTTCTTTAATATTCAAAAAGCTTGAAATAAATCTGAACGCTAATTTTTAATTGAACATTATAATGTGCTTCTTGCTAAATTCACATTTCCTGCGAATAAAAAAAATTAAAAGCCTTTTGACGGGGGGGGTTGGTAAAAGTCTACTAAGGTCTACTAGGGGAGAGGGGGGTTGAAAATTCTCAAATTTCTGTCTACGTGGTTTATGAACGGTCCCATGGGGGAAAATCGGATGGAACCTATTTGTGCTGCAAGGCATACCACTTAATACAGATCGTGTTCGATGTAGGTATTTCGAATTCATCTCGTCAGTAACTAACACCAACTTGGCACCAATTGACAGTAAATCCATCCGTCACACTAGTAGGGAAGCAAGCACAGAAGCACTGGTTCAATCCATTGTTTTCCTATGGAAATAAAATTTTGCATAGCTTAGTTCCCGAATCTGCTTGGCGAAATCAAATCACGGTGGGTCTAGCAAGTCAATATTGTTTGCTATACAGTAATGTTTCGATTATATCACTATGCGTTTATATCAATACTCGTTTATATCAACCTCGAATATATCACGGTTTTATCTCGATTATATCACGCTTTTTGAAAAACAGATAAGGCACACTACGTTTTGATCCAATTAAGCCACATGTTGTGTTCTGGCACTTTTAGGGTTTTTTTACAATTGATTTTCTTATTTACATATAGGGTAATGAGCCTATTATTAGGTTTCGGACTATTTCGATAAGGTTTATATATGATGAGGTCGGTCAAAAAGTCGAACTTTTTTATTCTTTTATCTTAAGGTATAGTTTTTTAAGGAAGTATCTGAAATTTTTATAGAGGTATAAGTAGTAGAAGCAAAGTTATAGCGCTGTTTATCTTGTTCCTTTAAGTTAAGGGCGTGGCGCGAAACTTTAAACGTGAATAATCTCGAAATCATGTTTTACCAAGACGTTGTTGCAATGACTAGGATTGCCGAAATATTCTTCGACCGATTTCAATTTTAGTTTTAAATTCTTCGTAACTTATTTGCCGTGTCCTTAAGGGACCATCTGGAGGGACCGTTTGGTGTAGCAGGTAAACAAATCGACTTCTTTTTTAAATTGTTAGTTATCCGCCAGAAAATCTAACAAAATAATGAGAAAAATAAATTACGCAAGATATGGTAGGTATGCCTAGATATGCATTTTCTCTTGTATCGATGTGAATACTTTTCTTTTGAAAGGACAAAATCAACAATTGGAGATGAGACTATTTATATGGATATTGAAACAACGAGAACTGAATCGTAATCTCTTCGAATACACTGATTTTAATAGTCAAGATATTTGTCCAAAACCTTAATGTGGCAGATTCCTTTAAGTTTAGTTTTGGGTGGTTCAACTATTTTAGGAAACGGTATGTGCTACGTAAGGTGAAGCTGTGTGGGGAAAAATTATCCACTGATGCCATACCGTTTTACCCAATGCGTTGAACAAAGTTGGCAGACGCTGCCAACGGCTACAAATGGGTATTGTGATTATAGAAGCATGGCAAAAATAGGCCCATTACCCTACTATGATTTATTCTTTTGACTAACTTGACCTTTTCATTACTTTTTGTTTATAGAAATACATTGATTAAAGCTTGAATGCAATTTTTTGGTTTGTTTTGAATATATCACGCTTCAAATATATCACGCTAAAATACAGACCGACCGTGATATAATCGAAACATTACTGTATTGTTAAAAAGGATAGAATTGAATTAAAGCCTTTTTTAAACAACCTAATCAAAATTGCATTATGCTATATTTCTCATAAGTGGAGAAAATTTAGGTAAAAAACTATTTTTCTGCACTAAGGAGAAAATAGTTTTAAACCACATTTATACGTAATGGGCACAAAACCTATAACTTAATTAACGGCTTAAATAAGAACTACTTTTCTTGTGGGACATCACGCAGGACTAGGGGTTTGCTCAGAAACAAAAAAATGAGTTTTAATTTTTTGGAACTATCGTCAATCCGGCGCTAGTTTAGTCTTGTCACTAAGTTAGTGTCGGATTCTCATAACAGGAACTCGAAACGCCTCTCCAACTAGAGGTGTGCGCCACGCCGCCGCGCCGAATTTACCTGAAATCGGCAGCGCGGCGCACGCCTCTATCTCCAATAACTAATTTAATGAAAATTGAAATTTTTCTGTAGGATGATATTTTTTTAAAATACATCAAAGAATACAACGAAATTTGTTACAATTTGCCAATATTTTGAAGATGAGCATCATAAATAATTCGGAAATAGCTACATCATTTATGGGTGGTCCTAAATCCCAGAAGGCTTTCTATACAAAATAAAAACATTTCTATTTTGGAACGCATTCTCAAGCTTGAGAACGAAACTCACTTGGCTGCTTCCCCTCGGGTTGCATCCGTCATTTAACGGATGAATACCTCCGAAACCGTAGAAATCGCCGCCAGGTATAATACCGACCCGAGCCAAGATTGCGAACCGAACCGGGGAAGATTTCCCCGTAACACATGTGGGAATTTCTTCTTCTTCATTTTTTTTCTTCATAACCACTCGCGACGAAAAAGGGTCCCGCCGATCCGGATCGCGGGTAGTTAGTAAATTACAATTCAAAACAAAAATAAACATTTATTTTATGGACAAAACAAATTAACATGGATCCGTTTCGTGAGCCGTGGATTAGGCGACCTTCCCGAAAAAAACGGAAAAGACATGTCGCGGTTGACAACCGAAAGTGTGTATGACAAGATGGAATAATTTATGTCTTTCGGGGTTTTTTTTCGTTAGGGAGAAAGTCTCCTAATCAAGGAATCGCATTATTCTGAACGGGGTTCTATAATCGCTATCTGACGGTGCCGATTCGCTTAAGGAACCAGCAGGTAGCTACGGGAAGATTCAGTCACGAATGACTTGCTCTGTTAAACCTAAAACTCTCCCTTTCGAAACTGTTGCTGCCTGCTGCTGCCTTATTATGTCGACCCAGTTATTAGTAGATCAGGAAGCAATTATGCAACATTCCAGATGAATTCCGATGCCAAACGGCGATTATGTGGTGTGTCGTCGTGGTATTTGTGTCCAGCCGCAATCTGTACCGAGTTCACACCCACCCGGTTCCGGTTTATGCATAGTGTGTGAAGTTAAATCCAACTCGGACAACTGCCGTTCGAAGGGAGACTACTGACAGTCAGTCGCACATAAATTTATTATGATCGATAATTACGTTACACAAGCGAACGTCAATAAACCCGACAGAATCGGAGCCGGCAATAATCAAGGACACTTCGCACTGGCTGCTGGCTGGCATGGATTAAACGCCTTCTTCGTCTGCACTGTGCTGTGTTGTGGTCAGGTCCAAGCTGGATAGTTTGCATACTTGCACACGTAATTAGCTGTTATTGTCTAAGGAAGAGCGAAGGTGAGAGTCTGATCTGTCCGCCTCAATGGCGAGTGCGTTTGCAAGTTCAATGTGATGGAATGATTGAAATATGATTAGAACTTCGACGTGGCATTGTTTTGATCCGGTTGGTTCATGGCTAGACATTAACGTGAAGGGTGTTGATGAATTGAAGCTGAACAAAAAAGCGACTTCAAGACCAGAAAAAATCGCCACCAGTAGTGATCCTGAATTTTTAACGAACCGCTTCTAAAACACAAACCATTCCCATCACTAATTCAATATTTTTACCCACAACTAGCTCCCATTCCCATTACCCAGTCCGCATCGATCAATTTGGCACGCACCCGTTCAATTTGGCCTGCCAATTTGCCAATATGAAATGACCGCAGCAGTTGCGATACGCTGCGGCCAGGATATTTCCAGGGAATCAATTCAGCCAACCAACAAGCGCGATTAGTTTAATCGCCTGTCGGATCCTGTCGCTCGGACCGGCACCTGCAACCAGTGCAAGACCGTTGCAGAACTCACGTGAGGCCACATCAATCACGGCATTATGTGTGCCAATAATGGGCTCGTCCGTACGTACCGTGCATTGCGTCGTTTCGGACACTGGCTGAATTTAGAAATTGTTTGAGTTTTCACGATTCACGATGTGGTTTATCTAGGTTGAAGAGCCTAGCAGACGAGTTTGACCATCAGCTCAACATCTTCGACCCACCGTGGTTGTAGATTCGCGCACCGGGCCGGAAGTTCGCTACGATTCTTGGCAATTCGGTTGGAACAATTGCGTGTTATTTCCCTTGATAACTATATTTTTCGCATTATGAAATTAGCTCTGATTGTGTGTGGGGCCGGACATGCCTAGGGAGCTTATTATCTGGCTGCCCACGATGAAGATGATGACGATGGTTCGTTCAGCCTGGTGGGGTCGAAAATTAGCAATAATGTACCAATCCATCTGTCCAGTTTGAGTTCCGGTCCCGGAGAACTCTTGATTTGATTGTGCCGCGTTCCCTTTTGGTTGGAGTGGTGGCGAGTGATATTGTGACTATGCCAATGGGATACTTGTAGGTTAGTTAATTGACGTCGACCATTTGGGTTCCCGGACTGGAAAGAAATTTCAATGGTTCGACTAGCTAGCTGCGCTGCATAACACTGTTGGACAGAAGAAAGCACTTGAGTATGCTGTGACTGCATATTGTAACTCGAAAAATAAAGCTAAAAGGATGAAAAATAGCGTTTTCCGTTTTTCTCCAGAACATCAGATATCATGACCATTTGAAGATTTTTTGTTTTTATCATTTATAAAAATAGTCAGCCAGGAGGATTCAAAAGAAAACAACATAAAAATGACGTAAATGGCTATTTATGGTATACGTTTGAGAGATGAATCGAATGGTGTAATTATATTCTATATATATCTTTAGTGAAGTTGCTAATAATAGTATTAGAAGCAATTTTGTTGAAGACGTTAATGCTCCATGTGTTCAGAGTATTGCGATATTTAAGGTTCTTTGCCAAAAAAAAACCCTTAAACAAAGTGTTCTAACATTACTGTTAATGATGATTTCGAAATTTGTTTAACCTCCAGCAAAGTTGTTTAAAACAATGAAAGACACGGTCTTTTACTTACTATAAATAGTTGCCTTGAGGAGAACTAGATTCCGTTAAATTTCGTTATGTTTCATATATACTATTCTTCTCAACAACTTTACTGAAGACAGAAGTTTCCAAATAATGTTTTATGAAAAGTTGCTTTTCCATAATTACTTCTAGGAGGATTAATCACCTTTTTTTCTTCCAAAGTTGTGGTGTATTCAGTTATTAAACTTCGAAAATACTAAATCTACAAAATTGATAATTTATAAATTATTTTTATTTGCCCATATAATTCTCTCGCTAATCACGCGATTTTTTTTCCTGAGGTTTTTAATTTTTCGTAGTACTTTGAAGTAAAAATACAATTTGAGCTAAGAAATTAGCCAACTTGTTATTGTAAAAATATTAATAAAAATAATTTTATGAGAAGCTATGATAGTTACCTGGGGGATGATGTGAAGAAGAACTGTACCTAGTTTCAAAACGATTGATCCAGTAGATCTTCAGTTATGGTGTATTCGCATTTTTTCAATGTGCCTACGGAATATCACTATCAATTTCCCAATTTTAATATTCAGCCATGAAAATTGAGGTATATATTGTTCGAATGTTGCACTATTATATGAAAATGACCTGCATGGACGAACACTCGGTTCTATAAAAAATATTATAACTACGATTTTTCACGGTGAAGTGACAAGAAAAAAACCAACCTTCTCGGCCCACTCCTGAGTCGACTTCTAGTCTAGAAAATTTGAAGCAAATTAATAGACAAGTCTAGCTACCGGACCAACTTGATTGAAGTTTGAGTGGATTTTTTCGACAATTTAAATGAATAAACCCGTTAGGTGGCACTATACGCATTAGTTTGTCACTGCAAGTAAAAATAAGAAAGATAATTTAATTGTCCACGACATTGTCGAAAACTGCAAGTCAGCGTGGCTTTGTTAGAAGATGTTATTAAACTTTTAACGAAGTGATGTCCAAGTCAGTTTTTCAGTTTGGTGAAATAATGGTTAGGCTTAGCTTAATAGTATGGAAGAGAGCACTGCACTGCTCAGACAACGTCGTGTACGTATAAAAATCAGATTGCAACGTGTCGTTTCTGTGAGCAAACCGTCTACTACAAAAAGTTCTCTGATAAAAGAGCAAACTAAAATTATATTACCACCATAACAGTATGTATTTGTTTAGGTTGTACAGGGATAACCCGTTCTTGTCGGTCCACGGTGTATTTTTGGCTGACAAAATTGACCAAATCCCTAGACAGTTCCTTTATTGTTATATAGTAAAAATTTCTCTTAAGGGGGCTTTCAGGACGCTCAACCACGGGTCTGTGCGCTGTGATGTGGCCGACTGGCGGGTCGATGTGCATTGACTTTTGCTGTGTGCCGTGTTTGCAAATATTGTTCCACAATTTGATGGCGGTATTCGTGGAAGGGGCTCACAGTGGGAGTCATTGTGTGTCCATTTATTGGTCGAATTCGTCATCGTGCATATACTAATTGCAATACATAAGTAGAAACCTATTAGTTGTCGCTTTGTAATAATCGTAGTTTTTCGTACTAGTGTACAATTGTTATGTGCTAGTCGTATGTCTATCTATGTATGTGTTCGTCTGAGTATTTGTGACAGTTGGGTCAGGAAATGGATGCAGAACTGACGTGTATGATAGAATAGTGGCTAATACTTTTGGTGATCAATCTGAGCATTTGGTTCTATTCATTCGGAAAAGTCGGATGGGATAAATTAGGGTACAATGAATTTACCGACGCACGTGAGTTATCCATTCCCGGCCAGCATACCATGATGAAAGTCTAACAGCATTTCATGTTACATGTGTTTTTCTATTCTACTTCGCTAGTCTGTTTCTTTTATACATCTATTAGTTTTCTTTTCTATTATTGATGTATACTAAAATAGTATCGGTCAATTTATACACTTCTAATCAAACTCTTTGCATCTTTTTCTCTTTATTCGGCATGTTATGATTCCTTGTATTGGTATATCTCTACTATACGCTCTCTATACTCATATAGATACAAACGCTCGGGACCTTCGCGATAACACAAACCTGGTCGCAAACGTGACCATGCAATTGCAATAATCCACACATACCCGCGATTTCGCCTGCATGAAAAAACCCCGGTAGTTAAGTAAACGTAGCATCTTTAAACTTCCAAACGCGGTCTCAAACATTAACCCAGTCTTACCTCGGTACTAGCAGGCTGGACTAAGTCTTCAGTTGAACCAATAAAAAAAGTGATGCTAATATTCACTAAACACGTTCTATGGTGACATGACCTGGAAAATTGAGCATCAGACTCACGGTTTGCGCGCGATCAAACAATAATAAACACTATATCATTATAAAATCGAAATTATACACACGAAGTCACATACACGTGACAAACACGTTAATATACAAATGCTTTAGCCCTTCGCGACCATCCACGGCACCTACACCCGCGATCTCGTATACATGATAACATCTCGGTGATAAAGTGAATGTCTCAGTTCCTATAAATTTTTAAACGCGGTCTCAAGCGTGAACCTAAAAACTTCCGCGGTCGCACGATCATGAATCGGTCACTTACGGATGTTCTATCCTTGATATCTGCAGACTAGGTTCATGCCTTCAATTGGATCAATTTAAGAAAATTCATATCCACTGGACGCCACGTTACATGGCGACATGACGGAGGATTCTAGTGATATGGGGTAACTTACTCCCTGTCAGAATGTGAATTGTACACCGAAAACTATTAGAATGAAAGTCCACGTAACCATCCAAGAACGCTCGCGTATATAAGAAATGCCACACGGTTACAAAATCCAGTCTTGTACACGCGAAGTCACATGAACGCGGGCACACGTGACAGACACGTTAACATACGAACGCTCAAGCCCTTCGCGATTAACAACGCACACCTACGTTCGCGATCGCGCAAACTTAATAACAACCCGGTAATAAGGAGAACGTTTTAGCACTTACAAAGTTTCAAACGCTGCCTCAAACGCAAACCTTCAAACGTCCGTTTTCGCGCGCTCATGAATTGGTCACGTCCGGAAACCATTACTCTCTGTCTTAATAAAGTTTCATTCAGTAGGATCAATCAAAAAATAAAGCTCATATCCACCAGACAACACGTTCCATGACGACATCACCGGGAACTCTAGTGATATGGAAGATCTCACTCTCTTTTAGCATCTGAGCCGTACACCAAAAATAAAGTATTAGATTCACGGTCCGCACGCGATTATCCAAGAACACAGGCGAATATGCGAAAGGCACACGGTTATATAATAGAATTTATACACGCGGAGTTGCATACATGTTAGCACATGCGACATACAAACGTACACGCTATCGAACATGTACAAATGCTCAAGCCCTTCGCGACGATACACGCGATCGCGAGTCCCTACGCCCGCACATACCTGAACCGTACAATGAATATCACATTACGATTCACGGCCCGCTACAATTGGCCTAAAGCAGTGTTCTAGTGTGCGCCATTGCTTGTCTCGTCTGCAAATTGTAGTATGTAATTCTGACCGAGAGCCCTTCCGAGAACCTAGCTCTACAGCTCCAGTAGGAAAACTCTGAAAAATAAATAAAATAAAATAAAACAATAAAAATATAAACGGGAGTTGGAATTGTGGAACAATAATTATTTAAATTAGAGAAATTATACGATAATACAAATTTAACCTAGATTGTCAATTATAAAAAGCTGAGTTTTGATGAAGAATACTTGATGACTTTCACTATATAGTCCCCGTAACAAATCTTCAAATAAAAAAGTAGGGTGAGATTTTGACCTTCGACAATTCCCCTTCTACTGAACAGAATAATTATTTTTTTGCATGATGTGGTCAAGAACAGTTACAACAATTTTATGATTAATTTCAAAGTGAGTACGATTTATTTGAAAATCGGAAAAAATCATATTGCCTTAAAATATTTTTTTAAACTAGTTGCAGCTCTATTGATGCTAACACAATGCTCAATGTGGGTCCTTTTTTACCTAAAAAGTGATCGTTAGCGTTAACTCAATCCATATCCTGTCCACTTTTATTTCTAACAATGTATAATAATTTTTACGGATACTGAGCCTAGTCAGCCACCGTATTTCGAAACAGAAACAACACACGCATACTGATCACCCTTCTCCTGATAGCGCACGACAAAAACGAATAATATCTATTTTCCCATCGAATGTAATTTTATAATCACTCTTCGGGCCTACCTTCCCCCGTCGGATCCTAGCAGTGCAATCTTTGTACGCAGAACGAGCTTGCATATTGTATGTTTTCTTTTTGTTTTCCATCAACATCTTCTGCCACAACATGCAGCAAATTGGAGCTAATCAAAGGATAACAATATTTTTCCTTCTGTCCGACTGCTGCCCCCTCATGCCATAGCATGTATTTGTACACCTGCATGTCTTCTTCTTGTACTTTAACGATAAGAAGGAAACTTTTCTTTGAACACAATCTATCCTACATATACCGACACACCCAGGCCACCCTCTCTCCACCCACACACATTTTCTTCCGTGCTCAGGCAGGTTCTTATTCTCATTTGTCCAGCGTCCGGTCGTTGCAAACGAATCGGGCAGCGTTTCTATGCAAATTGTACAAAGTGCATTTGATACATCGTACGTGGGTGGGGTGGGTGGTGGTGAATGGCGCCCATCTCTATCCGTCCAACTACTTCGAAAGAAGTGTGTTCCCGTAAAATGGGGGCATGCTGGCGAAGGGGGCTTACATAGCCTCAGCATCCCCAGCAAACGGAAGAATATCTACGTTTCGTTGAATTAAGATTAGATTCATTGCATTTTCGGTCGGTCTTCCGGTGCATTTTTCGTCCCGGTAGGTTGGTACCGGCATCGTCTTATTGTTCGGTACGGTTTTCTGGAAACGGCCTAGGTCCGATCTCCTTCTTTTGCATCTCGGGGTCCGAACGGTGAAAACGGATGCACTTTGCAGGTTCGGACTTGCACGCATCCTTTTAATGTGCAGTTGGATGGAGTAGGGGGTATGCCTGCCGGTCCCATACCAATCTCGCACCAATGTGCGAGACTGGACAGAGAGGAGTTTTTGCTAGCCGGGTTGTGCTGCAAATCAAATTGATTGGGGTGATCGAAATGGTGTTGCGTTGCTGTAAATGTGCTCCAATTGGGTGACCTAGTGGACATGCTGATTACGTGTAAATCCTACCGAAAGATGCGTGTTTCCTTTTATACTGAAAGTTAATTATATGTTCCAGCTTTGGAATAACCTTCAAATTGATGTCAACTTTACTAGAAAGTCCTTTTACTCTTTTCTTTCCAAAAAATGAACATCCCTCTCATCACACACGCCATTTTGCTTGCACTGCATCTAGGATGCATCTCTTAGCTTAGCCCCACCATCGGTTGACTGAGCTTCACAACACCCATCCGAGTGCAGCCACCCAACCGCACCCATCCCGAGTATAGGCTGTGCAGATAAATCCTTTATTCAAATCTCCGCACATCATTCTTAGATCCGTTCACTCAACCTCTCTACCGTCCTTTGCTGCTACTCCTGCTGGGGAATATTCCGGCATATATAGAGAATCCATCGAGGAGCTGCCGTAAAAGTAAAACAATACATAATCTTTGGATAACGGTCCAAAGGTTCTTTCAGTTTCTACATCGTCATCGTCGTCGTTGTCGTCAGCCGCCTGTTTTTTGGGGTGGGATCTTTCTCCGCACAGAAAGAGGTGAACAACGGTCCCCGGGATAGGCAAAATACGGGATCAGTATTTATCGCAACCGTACGCATATCAAATGCGTACGTCAGAACGTTCGTCTACGGGATCCGGTAGTTTCTCGCTCTGGCACTAGCAGCTAGCCATCGTATGTAAGAGTATAATCTTGACCAAACAGCATCCCTCTTAGCTTCCGGGACGACGTTAGTTCTTGCGGCACAAGAACCGCACTCATACGGTAACCTGATGGCAGGCAGGCAGGCAGGCACAATCTACTGCAGAACCCGTTGTGTGTTCCTCCGTCCTTTGCCGCTACCGCCAAATTCACCGTTATCGTCTAAGCGGGAACGTGTTCTGGGTCTCCTTCTTCCTAATCCGCTGTCCATCCCGGTTCAGTTTTATTTAGTTCTTCGCTTGAGTGGGGGTCAGCAAAAGATAAGCCCAAGCTCGGCTTCGAAAAACGAGAATCTCAACGACGACGAAATCCAATGCACCATGTACGTCGAAACTCGGTGTATGTACAGTATAGTTAGGAAGGATGGTACCTCCTGTTCGTTCGTTCGCCGTGAATAAGAAGGAGGTACACTTAGTCGTCCAGTTACGCAAAACCACCGCTCCTCCGAAGGTTCTGGTTAGAGGTGTGCGGGGCCCAGAAACGTTCTTGGAGCATCTTCTTCAAGGGTGGTGGCCGGCCAGCTTACCGGGTAGTGCAGCCTGTGAATGTGCACCGAGTGCAAAATGCATTCATTAGTGCAATTTTGGTTCTTGACCAGCATCGTCGGCATCGCCATCGTGGTGGTGATGGTGGTGGCGGTCCTCGTGACAGCCATTGCTGAGCAGGACTAATGTGTGCAGATTGGTCTTTACCCAAATACTTATAACAAAATGTCAGATAAAATGTTATTTATATGCGGTATATCGTAAGATTTGTTTCGCCTTACTAGCTCTTTGCATCTGGTCTTCACGTGAGGATGCAAAACAAAGCCTCGGTGCTGCATTCTGGCACGGAACGTGACCTCCCATTACGACCGATATTGAAGCCGATCCTTAGCGCATGAGACGGTAACTCAATTAGAGCAATGCATCAATGGTTTCTTAAATTCGTAGATCTCAAACTCGTCTAGTTGTCTATCAGAAGTTACAATGCAGAGTGTGGAAAAATGTTGAAACACTTCCTTTGAATGGTCAAATTTGTTGTCTAATTCCAGTCATTTCTTCATCAGTACACGGATACACCATTTAAACCAAAGATGCTTAACAAACTTGTTATCGAAAAGTACCTAACTTTAGAGAATCTAGAAATTTGCGTTTACACTTCATCTCATCAGTATCTGGCACCCACATAGACCTAAATCCAAAAATAGACAAATTAGCTATTTTTGCGATTAAACAACTGATGTCTTGCGACTGCCCATACATAGTGCACTGAAATTTGATTTTGGGATGATGGTTTTATTTCCAATTTGCTCTTCAGGATCATACAGCATGTTTGCTTGCCGAAAACCACGTTTTTTCACATCGGAAAATGAGAAGTCACTAGTGAGTAGTCGTTTAGTTTTAAACAGAAGTAGTGCGACTATCTGGTGCTATGTCAGATACTTTTTTTTTAATTTTTTTTTTGTTACTGATAGTACGAATTCAAATCACATACTCCTAGACATACATAAAACCCTGTTGAATATTTTTTACTCGAGTGATTTTGGGTTTGAAGTTTTCTTTTTTAGTATATCTCGAAACCCTAACTTTTTACCGGTTTGATATAGAAAGTAGAAGACTTCTACAAAGTTAAAGAACAGATATTTCTCAGTTATTCATCTGAACATGTCCATATTTAATCTCTCTTCTTAGTGATAGTGTTGGTGCCCTCTATTCTGTGAAATAGGTTCATGTTCTACACAATACATGACACATATTATGCACAAAAATTCCACTGAACGCACTATTTAGCTAACGATTGATTCAGCATTCATACTATCACTCATTACTACAATCAATTGCATATTCTCATATGCACTCACAATCTCTCATTTCAAACGTACAAACGCTCGTGGGCTCCGCGATACCCCAAACCACATGGTCACAAACGTGAACATACAATTGTATTCATGTACTTATACTTACGCCTACGATTAATTACAACTTCTTAGCCAGGATATCAATACAATTAACAGATGTCGAGTTACGATTTAAAAAAAAAAACAAATGCATAAATTATATAATTCATATAATATTTATATAAATTCTAGTTTGCGGTGTTTTATTGGGCGACATTGCCTGTCTCGTCTGCAAATTGTAGTATGTGATTCTGACGGGGAGCCCTTCCGAGAACCTAGCTCTACAGCTCCAGTAGGACAACTATCGAAAAAAAAATTTATATAAATTCTAGTTGGGCACTTTTAAGGAAAAAAAGCTGAAGTTATTTTTTCAGTGTATTTTTATCGAAAACTTGAATGAGGGCAAAGATAATCCAATTAACATCATCGTTATATGCGAGATTTCACCATATACCACTTGGCCGTGTTCGAAGAAGTATCTTGTCTATGTACCCGCCCGGGAAGCAGAGATTGGTGGTGTAGTCTCCAACAGGGTTTTAATTGCGAAGTATGGGATTCGCTCCTTCAAGAACCCTTTGCTTCAGCCCGTGAAAATTCTGGTTCGCAAGCTATTGCATTCAGGAAAAAATCAAGGAGTATTTGAAAACAACTTATTTTCCATCAGCCTCATTTCGAACCTTTCGCTGTATCTGCTCCTCCAAACTTTGTTCTTTTGGGCGGAGCTAGTCCACCTGTTCGCCTTTTTGTGCCACGAGCCATGAACTTCCGTTGTTCCAAACAATTGCGCCTATAGCGAGTTATTGTAGAAACAAGGCACTCTGGGGAAACCGCATATAAATTATGTGGGGACAAAATGAAACATTCTTTTAAGGAACGCACCGATAATGCAAAAGAGAGCTACGCCACCGACAACGACTAATCTCTACGTTTCCTTGTACACTAAAGAGCGCGAGTCTGACCATCCCATTGTGGGAACATCTTCTAATGTGCCTATAAATTTCCGAAAAAGAAAATCAGTTTTCTCTCCTAAGCGTCCTCGTAAAGACATGAGAGTGTCCCTTGTAGGGTGCTGTTACAAAACCGAAGTAAGTAGTTCCTGGTCTCGGTAATCTTACAAACTAGCAAGTCCCTACATTTTCCCTCAGGTTTTACACAATGCATTTGCATTACGATTAAAGGTCAGACGAAACGAAGACCTGAATTTCCCAATATACGCGACGTTACGAATGCAAATGAAAAACTAGATGAAAGCTGAAAAACGCAATTATTGGCACCGATCCGTCGACGGATTAACGGACAGATCATCGGAAAAACCAATGTTTCGTCTTGTGGCTAGGGCCTACGTTGTGTATTCGATTCATCCCGTGACTGGAATACACGGAACGTTCGTCATATAATGACAGCTATGCATCACTATTATGCTAATTATTATGACAGTAGTGATGAGTGCAATCCTAAAAGAGGCTGTGCTGTTAACATTCTCCCCACAAAATTGATAGTTTTATATATTTAATTATTAACGACCATGCCCACATCGTTACAGTTACAGGAGGCTCTCAGTTTGATGAAGCATAGAAAGCACTCTTTGTATTTCCTGGGGAAAACATGGGAGTTTTTGAGTACTTCATCAGAAAAATCATAGTAGATTACCTTAGTTTGAATTTTTCTGCAGGGCTCCATTCCGGGTAATGGGAAGACGGACACTTGCATTAGCATGATAATGAGAAGGTAGACATTTTGGCATTAGAAGTTTTTAAATATTTCTTCTCAGAGGACGCTCGAAAATTGGAAAACTTCGTGGAGCGATGGAAGTTTAGGAATCCCAAAGGTATCAACAAACCTTGGTCCAAGAGAGTGGATGAGAGTCATGACTTCATTCGGGTGATATCTCGGGTCATGTACAATCACTATACGTAGAAGGTCCATCTCCGGCGTATTGAGGGCGTGAAGAACGGTCTCTGCGCTTGTGGTGGCGGTTATCGCGATATTAAACATGTTGTCTGGTCGTGCGCTAAGTAGTCTAGTACCAGATCTCCGTTGCACGAATCCCTTCGGCCTTGTTTCAGTCCAATCCGAGATGCCATACCAAATTCGTTACTGATACTTTTTGCATGTATCAGCCGACTAGCAGTTGGAAAATTGGATTCTGAGATGATTATGACTTTTTTTTTATTTCAATTATAGAGGTTTTAACCTTAAGGTCATTCGTCTCTTCGGGTTAGAAAAATCTCTTAGGAAAAATTTCTAACCCTATGTGCGGGGTCGGGACTCGAACCCAGGTGCGCTGCGTACAAGGCAATCGATTTACCAATACGCTACGCCCACTCCTGATTATGACTTTCATTGATTGTTTTCGATAAAAATACACTTAAAAACATTCAGTTTGAACAAGAAAAAGTTTTTTCAAGTAACTTTTTTTCCTTCAAAGTTCCCAATTTGATTTTTTGACGCTAGGTAGGGATCATAATTACCTATCTTAGAACAAAATTTCATCCAAATCAAAGAAGTTTTTTTGTAAATCGACTTTTTATTTTTAAAATCGATTTTTTTCAGTGTAGGAGTCGATCAAGAATTTTTTCAATATTTTTATTCAAAAATTTGACTAATTTTGTGAAAATCGCTCCTACAACATTTATTTGTAGGATTTGTCATTTTTAGACTATAGCAATTTGTAAAAAAGGGGAAAAAAGTTGACGCTTTTCAAAAGACAGTCTAGAGCATTTTTGGAAAAACAAAGTATGCAAAGTGGCTTTTTGTGACAAAGTTCTCATGTACAGAATGTTTCATTAAAATTGGAGAGGGTGCTGCCAACACTTGTTCGAGTTGGTGCGAAATTCGTCTTAGGTAGAACTCTGTATCATAGGTCACAACTCAGTCGCTCAGTAAGCTTCCATGAATGCTACAAGATCTGCGATTTTCGTTTATTGAAGAAATACGTAATGGCGTTAATAGTCACTGAGCTTCACGCGTGGATGGAAAATCTGCGAAAATTGTATATTGTCATTTACGTAAAAAACATTTTATTCATTTAATCGTAGATGTTTTATTCGTTTATAAAAAAATCTTCGTTTACAAACTTATGTGGCCCAATTAATGAGCATCGGCCCTATTAGAAAGAGCAATTCACTAGTGTGCCAATTACTTGGTCTACAATCGATATAAATAGGCATCACTTTTTGTTTCGTTCCTAAGAACCAGTATAATAACAAAAATGACTTCAAAATAATTGAGCGCAAAGACAGCTCGACTCGAGTACCCCAATTTTCACCGCACCATTTGAGTCAATGCGGTAAACAAAGATGACAGACACTGATCTGACCAATAACTCCAAATGGTAAGGGTGACAATAGGACGAAAATAGGCTACCCTATACGTTAAACTCAAAGGCCAACTGCAAAAAGACAATTGAACCTATTTTTCTAATTTTCCAAAAGTTATTAATTCGACTTCGTCTCTTCAGAATCCGGCACTGGCTTAGCATCAGATTAGTTCCTTAGGGAGTAGTAAGGCATATTGCACATCACATTAGCTTGCCAAGCCGAACCATATTTCGATTTAGCTAGTCTCATCTGTAAGTAAGGATTTTTGACATTTGTCTTACTCCACTATCGTCAAAAGGAAGTACCTAGGTGGCTCAATCAAACATGAAAAGTTATAAATAAAGGAGACGCGTAGCCGTTTAAATCATTCGTTGCTCACTTTTCAAACGAGCAATATGATGACTATATTCTCCGGGCGGTATAATCGTACGTGTACGTACGTGCAAAGTTTCGAATCGAGCATGGTGAAGAGCGCACGATAAAATTTGCATACAGCAAGGAAACGAGTGCAAGTTATGCACGGTTTGATTGTGTTGCGAGTCAATCCCACTACTACGAAAACAAACATACTAGACGCCATCGATTTTCGGCAGTAGTGACATTAAGTATATTGAGCAGCGTGGTGTTTAATATAGAAGCTTAGATGTGGAATTGATACGGAAACCAAATACCCGGCAGAGTGTTTTCATTCAGTATTACAAACAGTTTTGTTTCGAACTTTAAAACGGGAATAATTGAAGCACGTTTAGAACGGTTTTTTGAATGTATAAAGAGTGTTCAGCACATACACTAAGGTTCAATAGATTGGGAAAAATGATTTGGAGTCAAGTAGCGTCCTAAGCACACGTTCTGGAATGGTTCAGTTTTGGATTCATAATTTTGACAGTTTGCTGATATACACTTGAAAATTTTAAAACTAGATTTTTTTTCTCCTCAGCTATGGCTTGAGCGGGCGTTCTTTTAAGTTTAAAATTAATGCCAGGACATATTTTAGGTGTCACTAAACTTAAAAATTATTTTTCTTCAGTTTATTCAGTCTGACCATATTTTTCAAAAAGATGCTAATTGTACTCAATGGCAAGAGGAAGAAGTAATTGAGCACAAGTTTTATTTCCGTTTTGGATCAAGCCTTAAAATAGTGTTATGTCAGTTGTAGATTCAGATGATACAAAGTCAAAAGTATTCGTTGCTCGCCCGAGGAACATTCGTGTACCAGATTGTGACCAGCATCTCGCTGGGTTAATAGTTTCCACTGCTGTTAAATGACAGCGGGTCGACGCTACTTATTACGTTAGAGTAAATACAATATGCTTCATCTTGTTTGAAATTTCTCAATGTTTTCCTCGAGGAAGAAGCCACTAAAGACAGTTGTTAATTATTCAACTCATCAACGATATTGACTCAATAAGTTCACTAAATAAATTAGTGTATTCACCATTTTTTCAGGGATAGCTATTTTTAGGAGCAATTCTTTTTCAAATCGAGATGGAAAAAGTTAGTAAAGATGAATTGTTTAACAAGTGCTTTTATTTGTCTTTTTGGGAACACTTTTGCCATCTTTTTATCACAAACCCCTTTCGATTTTGATAGTCACTCTTTCTGCAACGGCTATATCCGCTGTCAACTGCAAACCCTGTCCCAAAACCACCCATCGTCGCTGACGTCGTCGTTCAGCAACAGTTTCCACCTGTCAGCAAACACAACATTACCGGATTATGAGCCATAATTATGGAACAAGTCCACTTTCCTCGAAGCTGCTGGGTGTCGGCTGCTTCAGTGCTGCTCCTCTCAATCCCAGCTAATAACCATCCTAAACGGGTCCTAAATTGTGACGTGACAAACGATTCCGAAGCGATTAGTAGAGCATTGGATTCCAAGATTCCTTCCAAGACGCCGGCCGGGTGTGCCAGTGTGTATATCAACAGCTAGACATTCATTCATTCATCCATTCATGTGGATATGCATATGTATACATGTAGTGTTGTTATTCCATCAATTTATTATCATAATAATAGTGCTGAAGCCGATGATCTGATCCTCAGCCGGTGGTTGGAATGGTGCTACTTAAAGCTACATAAATGAGAAACATCATCAATCCCCCCCCCCGGCAGCGTGTCCTTTGTGGACCAGTGGGTAGCGGGGGCTTCGGTCGGTATTGGTACTTCCGGCCGATGCGAAAAGCCGTGGATGCATATTTCCGGCGGTCGTCGTCAGCAGGCGGAGATTAATTAAATGGATCCGTGTGTTGCACAATTGCATGCTCGATTGGGCGTCAACACGTCGTCTGGTTGTGGTTTTGTTTGTGTTTGCTGGTAATTTGAGTTTAATCGTTGCCATAATTGACTGATTATATTATCTGTGTATATGGCAAAATAGTGCGCTTTGAAGTACTAATGACAATTAGAGGTCAGCGAGTGATGTGTGGTTAGATTTCAATTGGCAGAAATAATTAGTCGGGTGAAATGGTTCCGCTGTTTAATGAAATTTATGAGTATGGATAGGATCTAGTAAAATAATATTAGTTTTATTTTCTACTATAGGCGTACTATAATTTACCACATTCTTGTTTTCCAAGGGATTGACATGGTTTGAATTAGCAAGGCGATAACAATCGAATAGTAGTTGTAAAAGCTACGAAAGTTGTTATAAATATTTGGAAGGCACACGGCTCCGTCAAGCTAACGCGCCGAGTCGGTTCAAATGAACGAATTAAAAAATAACAGAACTACAAAAGTAATCCATTCGCCACTGATTTCGGTGCACCTCATTACGAACACCTTTGTTCGCAAAACCCTCTGTGAAACAAAACCTTTTACAGTTACCTGAGCGAGCATAAAATTTCCTCCGATATATACCCGTCAAACTCACCTCCCGTAGCTAATAGTTTGACAGCAAAACATTGATCGTAAATTGTGCCCGAATCAGCTCAGTAGTCTGTAGATCATTTTACCCCTACTTTTCCCCCGATCCTTGTAACAGCAGTGTGTCCGCTTTCTCTCATTGTAATCCTTCCACATTCCTGACGTTACCTTCCATTCCCTTAAAACTGATAGAGAGCAGCGCGATATGCATCTTTGGAGATGCACCACCTCGCTCTCTCGCAAAGGGGCTTCCCTCGCGTGGCCTCATCGAAGCGACCCCTGCCTTCGTTACGCGGCCATGCGGATACGTACCGCCGCCTTGAGAAAGGCAATTAAGGAAGTGATTCGAATGGGATTTGATTCATATTCCCGACAAAAGAGGGGAGTGTATCTTCTGGTTAGACGTCAACCGTGTTCCTTATTCCGCTTTTTTTTTACTTTCGGATGACCCCCGCGCGGTCCCGTGGTGTGCCAGTGTAGCCTTATCACGCATCCCGAATCGGACTGATTTAAAATTCATTTTATGACAGCTCATTGAGTTGGAATCACCGAGTCGAGTCGTACCCGTTCGTATCCGTCGAAAACCGGATTTACGCCAGCTTTAAGGTTCTCTGTTTACCGACATTTGTTAGTGCCTTTCAAGGATAACATTTAGCGGGATTAATTTTGTTGTTTCACATTTTTACGATTATTGCTTTTCGGGCCCTTTCGAACGGGTACGGGTCGCACCGCGTCTTGTTACGGGTCATAACCATCGGCCTGGGCCAGGTAGCGCGCTTTGCCGATTCGCGCTCCGTGTGGAGTGCAATAATTTTCTAGAAACATGTCTATTTTGAGGCAATTCAATGGTCCTGTCCTACCTGGGAACTATATATCAGAGATGGTTTCACAGGTAGGAAGGCAGGGTATTTTCGGTGCAATTCCGGTGAAGGGTTTACTTGCAACCGCTTTTTTAATTAAGAGTCACACACGTCTTATGGCGGACTCGGATTTGCAGCCGCAATCGGCCACGGGACGGAGCTTAGCGGTTTAAATATGTTTAATGTGGAGTTCTGTGTTTATTTTCAGTTACACTGAAGAGAAATCTGTCGAGTATGGAAACTTTTCGTAACCTGTGCGTTTGGTCGTATTATCCAAAGATTGGTTGGTCGAATCATCGTTTGGTTGAATAGGTCTAGCGTCAATTGGCAGAAATGCCGTTCATCCGAAAGGAAGTTTGTCCGAAATAACATTGGTCTGAAGGAAGTTTTGTCTGGAAGGACGTTTGAATAAAATAACATTTGGAAATGACTTGTCCCAAAGCCGAAGGGCGTTTGTCTAAAAGGACGTTTATCCGGTAGGACGAAAGAACGTTTTTCCGAAAGGTTTTTTGATAGGATAGTAGCTTGGCCAGATGTCATTCCGCAGAAAGAGTGTACGCCATGAACGGCTTTCGTCCCAAAAAAGTGTCTAAAGGACATTAAGCCGAACGGACGGAGTTGAGATGGAAAAAAGAAGAAAAAAAAAGCTTTGGAAGCTTTTTGTGACTTGTGCGGTGCGGTCTAAAGGTTGGTTGGTCGAATAGTCGTTAGGCTGAATAGGTCTAAAGTCATTCGACAGAAAAGCCGTTCGCCCGAAAGGACGTTTGTGCGAAAGAGCGTTTATCCGAAACAACGTTTGCTTGAAAAGACGTTTATCCGAAGCGGTTTTTGTCCGTAACGGCGTTTGAATAAAATGACGTTTCGAAATGACTTGTCCCAAAGCCGAAAGGACGTTAGTCCAAAAGAAGATTAATCTGATGGGCTGTTTGTCCGAAAGGTTCTCTTTTCGAATAGTCGTTTAACCAAATGTCATTCCGCAGAAAGGACGTGCGCCTTAAACGTGTCTAAAAGGTCGTTTGTCCGAAAGAAAGTTTGTCAGAAAAGATTTTCGGCCGAAAGGACGTTTGCTCTACAAGAAATTTGTACGTAATGACGTTGGTCCGGAGAGAGTTTTGTCCCAAAGGATGTTTGTCCGAAAGGACGTTTCTAAATAATATAGCGAATAAAGGCGCTATAACCTAGGCTCATTAGCCAGGACAAGCCTAATTACTTCAGTGATGTACCAATGGGAAAAATTCCATCTTCCCGGGTTTTTATTTTTGGGTTTTAACCGGGTTTTTTCAAAAATCATTTTAACCCGTACGAAATATGGGTTTTTTCGTTTTATCGAATGTATGATGTTCGTTTAATGTTTTGTAACCTTTCGGCAGTCGCGCTAGTGCACTGAGTGCACGCTGCTCTGCAAATCTAGCGAAATCGTCTTAGGGCACCAGCGGCTGCTCTTTCAGTGGGCCACTTCCGGAAGGTTAGAGAATCTTGCATTTACATTTGAGAGACCGAAAATAAAAGTCGCAAGGATAAAACATACTTTGTAGAACCCACTCCAGATATCTTAGCATGTAAAAATCAAATATAAACATCAAGCGTAAAAATCGGACAGAGATCCTTGAGCCTGAGAATCGCTTAGAATATTCTCACCCGAAAAAATCGGCAAGTATGAACCTCCAGTATGATTCGCTCACAGGAAATTCCATACAACGTTACATTCAAGATTAAAAGTTGGATAAAGAAAAGTCCTTTGTATGAACCGGATATACTTTTTTACGTATTTTATTCTATAGGACATAATCGAAAAGCTCCTGTCCGATTTTGAAACTTGAGGTTCAAATCCAATTTTCACATTCTAGTACTTTTAGGGACGATCCATAAATGACGTAGCATTTTTTGAGTGATTTTTAACACCCCCCTCCCCCATCGTAGCATTTCGTCACAAACCTCTGCATACCCCCCTGGTAATTACGTAGCTTGACGGTAATTCTCCCCCCCCCCCCTTGTCCCCGCAAAATTAAAAATAAAATAAAAACGATGTTAGTTATTCTCCTTTAATAAAGCTACGTAGCATGACATGACCCCTTACCCCCCTGTCGTCACACATCATCACAAAATACAAAACTCCCCCCTCCCCCATATAATGCTACGTCATTTATGGATGATACCTTATAACGGGTTTTACGAAGTAATTTCTGTTCCTGCTACTTTAATTTCGGTCCATTCCATATTCCAACTTGTTTCATATAATACTGGGAACAATAGTCATTGTTACTCTAACTAGTGAAAATTAGAATAATCGTGTGATGCCCAAACTACTTTTATTCTGCTTGTTTCTCATTTTAGGGGTTGCTATACTTTTAGCGAAATAAGGTAGGTATTCACACAAAATTTAGAAAAGACCTATTTAGTTCGGTGAAAAGTAAAAGTGAGTAATATGCAGAAAGCGAGTGGCCTTGACATTCGTCTTTAGTATGAACAGTAATCAGAACTATCACAAATCGCAATCCGAATTCTTTCGCATCAACTACATCAGCAATAGTAGAAAAAATGTTTAGTACGTTTAGGTGGATTCACAGTAAGAAACGTAATCGACTTAGCCCAAAACCTGTTGAAAAGTTTTATCACTTATTTAACCACAATATTTATAAAGAAATGTTGGATCACCGCTATAACAATGATTCAATCGAGGAAAACCATTCAGAATCAATATACATGCAAAACTTTATGACAATAATGCTCATAAATAAAATAAAAATCTGTGGATAACAATACTTTAATGTTCAATTACTAAAATATCAAAAATTGCAAAAAACCCAATCTTCCCGCGAAAAAACCGTTTTAACCGGGAAAAAACCTTGGGTTTTTTCCCCAAAATTATAAAAACCCGATTTGGTACATCACTGCTTCTGTCCCATTCCAGGAACCTAGGACCAAAGGAGTGACATTAACCCTCTTAGCCAAGTCACTCCCAACGATGTATCAAATCTCCATCAAATTGAAACGGTCGGTACGGTTGTCCACGTTTCTTCCTTATTCAATGTTTGAAATAGTTCGTTGTTTAAATTCTTCATTAGAATAATTTAATTGCCGTATAATTTTGGCCTGGCCGCTTTAATGATTGTGTCACATATCATATGTACCACAAACATTAATATTGACAAGAAAAATTGTAGTCGAACGTCTGCAATTGTCCAGGATCCCTACATGTATTGGCTGTGTATGTGTAGATTAGACTAGACTAGAAGGACATTTCGAAATAATTTGTCCAAAAGCGTAGGACGTTTATCGGTAAGAACGTCTGTCCGGAAGGATGTCTGTCCGAAAGTCTTTTTGGTCGAATAGTAGCTTAGTAAATTATCATTCCACAGAAAAGACGTGCGTCCTAAACGGCTTTTGTCAATATTTTAGTTTTGTAAAACAGTTCATGTTTGTGATTAGGTACATCTGTCAATCGATCAAACAAACGAATTCTTTAGTTGGACAGTAGTGTAATGGCCTAACCAACGCATCAGAACTGTACACCAAACATAATACATGTTCATTATGAACTATATGTATATGAGGTGCTTCTAGTCTTCTTCATGTAACATTGTAACTCGAATGCCTTTTTATGTTATCTAAAATATATTTGTACAGAGAAAAGGTATATTTAACCATGAGTTCATTTTTCGTAGTCGCCTTTACTTTTTTTTCAAGTCAAGAATTTTTTGTTTCGGGAGTTGTCCTATTGGAGCTGTAGAGCTGGGTTCTCGGAAGGGCTCCCCATCAGAATCACTCGCTACAATACCAGTTGAGACACGAAATGTAACCCACTAAAACACTGCCTAACGCCAGCTGCAGCGGGCCGTGATTCTGATTGTGATATTAGGTGTACGTTTCAAATGTAGGGACTTTACGATCGCGTGGGAAGGGCCCGGGCGTTTATAAGTTAACGTGTTCGATCGCACGAGCGTTTGTATGTCGCGTTTGCTAGCGTACATGTAACTTATAATTATGTGTTCATTCGCATATTAGCGTGTGTTCTTGGATAAACGCGCGGTCCGTAATTCTGAGTCCGCTTGAGACCGCGTTTATAAATTTATTAGTGCTGAAACATTCACTTAATCACCGGGGTGTTTTTATGCTTGCGAGATCGCTGCCTTTGGTGTGCGTGAATGATCGGAAAGGTTTTAAGCGTTTGTATGTTAACGGGCTGAATGCTGTCGTCATGGAATGTGTTCTCTATTGGATACCCGAGCAAATACTCATGGGCTCAGACACCATACAACCCCTTGAAAAGCACATAAATATGGTCCGCGCTAATTTTCACAACCATCAAAACATCATTAAATTGTCTGAATAAATAATAAATACACCAAAATGTGATTTTATATGGGATTTACCGGACCATGGCACAGTGGCTCAAAACAGCGTTTTGAGGTACTTAATTCATTGGAGTCAAAACTGTCAAGCGATCTCACATATGCTACAATGTTTGTATGTGTAAAAGCGCCATCTTTTGGCAATATTATTTTTGAGAAAAGTTGATCATAGTAGGCTATAGAAAATTTAGCTTTTGAACCGAAAAAGATAGCGCTTGGCACCAGCGCCTACTCGTTCAGTCAGCCATAGACGCTACTTTAAAACGGCCAGACATAAAGCTTTCATTGGGTATAATTTCTGAACGGATGATTATGGACAATTATGGTTTTAATTTCGTTTTGTAGGTAACACCGTCCTATTAGAATGATTGATAGTACAATTACAATTTTTGCCTATAGTAAAGATACGCGGGTTCGAAAAGAGGCTAAAATAAAATCAAAATCAGCCATAATCCTTTACACAGAATTCACAGCTATTTAGTATCTTCGAAAAAGTTGTATGTTTTGTAATGATAAAAAATACCTTCAAACATTGTTAATGCGAAAAATCATAAACAAAAAAGTTATAAGTAAGAATTGAAGGAGTTTATTATAAAAATCATCTCATAAATCAATTACTGCGAGTGACATAGACAGCATGTCTTCTGCAAAAATTATAAAAATACTATCCTCTTCAACTTTGCCGAAGACTGCCAAGCGCTATCTCTTTCGGTTCAAAGCCTACTATGACCAACTCTTTTCAAAAATAGTATTGCCAAAAGATGGCGCTTTTTACACACACAAACATTGTAGAATATGTGAAATCGTTAATATGAACAGTTTTGACTACAATGAATTAAGTACCTCAAAACGCTGTTTTGGGACCATTCATAAATTACGTAACGCTTTTAGGGGGAAGGGTTCGAGAGCGAAAAAGCAGATGCATTTCCGCTCCCAAAGATTCGTTTTGTGTATAAGTTTATAAAAATATATTGATAATTGGCGGAGTTATGACTTTTTCCCCGAAATGCTGTTTTATTTAAGAAATTTACGGTGATCACGAAAAAAGACAATAGATCAACTAAAATTTCAAAACTAAAAAAAATCTATTAATTTGTATTTCTCGTATCTTAGCAATTAGTTGAATAATTTCTATAATTCATTTCTTCCTGCATTCGGGAACATTTTTTCTAAAAAATCGCTGTTTTAGCTCTAAAAATTGTGTTAAAAAATTTCATCTGCATAACAAAAATTGATGCATAAAAAAGGAATCGTTCAGATACGAGATAAATTAATTACGATCAACTGAAGAAAATCGGTTGAGTGTTCTTTCGGCAATCGTGATCACAGAAAAACCTTTTTCGAAAAAACCGACATTTCGAGATAATCGTGTTTAAAATTTCAAGATGCCACTGCTCTTGGTAGACGAGGTGCGCTTTGAAGCGCTGTAACTTTCGATTTATTTCTCGGATCTTTATAAAAATTTAGCAAAATATTCTAAAGAAATTGTACTTTCAGATAAAGTAATAAAAAATAAGGTATGTTACCCTTTTAAAACTATGCAGTGGGGCCGAAATTGGACCATGACCATGGAAGAATTATCGGTTTTTCGTTTCTTCAGGTATGTTCGACATTTTTTAAATGGCCCAACGGAAGGCATGAGTCTAGGCTGCTAGAACCGAGCTTAGGGCTTCCGGACGTGACCTATTCATGATTTATATGTAAACGTTCACTTAATTACCGGAGTGTTTGAATGTTGGCGAGATCGCGGATATAAGTGGATGATTGCAATTGCACGTTTACGGCTATGACCAGCTTTGTATTATCGCGAAGGCCACGAACATTTGTACATTTGAAATAAGAGAGATTGTGAGTGTATATGGGAGAATATGCGATTGATTATATTAGTGAGTATTTGTATGAGTCTAATTTAAGTATACAAAATTATTGCCTACTATTTTGAACTTTGTACAAGTTCTTCGAACCACACAAAAGTTTTCTGTCTTTTGGGCAAGCTTAACAAATTTCGCCAGAACAGGCTTTAAAAAAGTGTTACCAGCTTTCGAAATATCCTATGAATTTTTACGAACCTCAGCAATGCGCTACCTCCAGAGAGCTTTGTGAACTTCTAACTATTGAATGATATCAGGGAAGAATTTCGCGTACGATGAAACTGTGCGGAGGTGACTGCCGTAAGTTCTAGCTATATTCTCACCTTCAGCGAAAAAAAGGACGAATACGACTATATTTAGTATCAATAGATATTGTGCTAAACCGAAATGTGTGTTTCGAGTTCGTGGCGAATCCTTATCCATTTCTATCAACAAACAGTACTAAATCTAGCTTACACACCGAATGGCACAATTCATGTAATCGAAAAAGTCAGGATAACGGATCGGCTTTGTCTCATCAGTCTGGTGCAGTTAACTTGGCCAGCATTCATTCTTTTCATAAAGTTGCAATTTTTATTGTCTATTTATTATAGTTGTCACTTTAGAATTTTACTTTTCTATTTTCTGAAGAAAGTGTTTACAGAAAAATAATTGTACAAGTAAGAGTCTTCCGCGCTTTGTGAATAACAACTGACGCCTACTGTTATTTTGAAAGTAATACCTTTGATCTAATAAAAATAATGATGCTGTGCCAAGTAGTAGCCAGTTACTGATGAGATGAATCCGAAACACAAGATTCGACTTGATTTATTAATTATTTTTATTTTTGCTTTGGAATCTTTTTTGGAAGCACCATAGAAAAATCGACAAATTGTGCAAAATGTTCACCTAAAAACACCTCAATAAGCAGCCATTTTGGAAAACGAAAAAAGCAGTTTTTACGCACACCGTCAGAAAAATCGTCATGAACATGAAATAAATCAATTATTCGGGGCATTGGTAGAGTATTATTGATTGATTTTCATGAAGATTTTTCCAACGGTGTGAGAAAAAAAACAGCTTTTTTCGTTTTCCAAGATGTCCACTTTTTTTAAGCTTTCTCAGTTGAACCTTAAGCCAATTGTATGGTTACGCAACTGCACTGTGATAAAATCACCCGTATTCCCAATTCCACACAAACAGCGAAAATTGAACTCCGTTCGTCTAAGCATTTCCCAAGTTCTCTGCCGACGGAAACAATCAGCAGTGAAGTGCAGACTAACCCAACGCTTATCAAAGGTCAACAGAATGAGAGAATTATGTGAAACACCTCCCCCCTTGCGCCACACACACACACTCGAACTTAGATAGAATCATTCGAAACCATCGGTTGATAATCACGAGATTTAATTGAAATTCGATCTCGCCATCGATGTGCCGTTCTTGTTCCGCCACTACGTGATAGCCGATGATTGCAATCTTAGCCGGAGCTGCCATCTTGCGGCATCATCGCAAAGGTACGGGCACTCAGAAGCGTATTGTCGTCCCGCTGACGCTGACCAAACTATACAAGCGGATGAATGGTTTCCGGGTTGTGGTTGGAGAGGGGGGGGGGGGGGGAGGGAGTCGCATCTAGATTAGTTTCTAGCGAAAGAAGCTTCTGATGACCGTGCCAAGGACATTAACAGTGTGGGGTGCGGCGAAACCGTTTGCTTCACGGCGGGATTGCTCTACGACGCTGGTGCGTCTATGTGCTTCTTTGGCCTTTGTCGGAGGCAAACGATTTTCTCGCTTTTGCTGAACAAACCGCTGAATAATTTGCGTTCGTGCGGAGACGCTGGTGTAGGCTGAGAGAATTTGGATAAATGTGTTCTCAAATTTGTATTGTTTGGAAGTTTGAGTTCCTGTAAATGTGTATTTAAGTTTATTCCATTCCACCAAGCTATCCAGAAGGATCCAAATGACTAAAGGAAATTTTCGTGACCCGCAACAGTTGTGAGACCGCTGACTTCAACAGCTACTATATCGGAACATGGCATTGACGCCAAACGATAACCAGGTTTTCAAAACTCCATCCGCAGGACATTCCAACGGTTCGGTAGGCGTAAAATTGCACATTGCTATAATTTCCATAACATTAAATAACTGCATTTGGCAATTTGACACAAGAAAACCTCACACCAATCGTCATCCTGCCCCACACAGAACGAGGAAAGGAACTGGACCCTCGCTCGAGACTTTCAGGCGCATCTACGATGCAACGGTCAGTTCTCTGCGGCTCAGAAGGGTTGGCAAAATCATTCGTTATTCGTCCGAGTTGTTCAACCATGTTGCTGCAGCTGCCAACGTTGACCACCACCATCACCACCAACTTCTTTGTGGGTCTTATGTTTTTCTTAATACAACCCATCGTTTGAAACCGGGTTATTATTTTGTGTGGCGATGGGAACCTCTTTCCATCGAGTAACGTGACATACGTCGTGAAGGAAAAGCCCAAACGCACTCTTGAGAGGAACCTTTGGCCTATGTGGATGAACAACAGCTACTCCCACTGCACGTCAGTAGAGAACACCGCCCAAAATGCAATCAACTGCGTAGCTTGAAACTCCCACTCCCGGACTCGCTCTAGTTGTGGCCCCAAAGCCAAGCCAAACCAAGCCGAGCCCATCCCAGTTATGTCGTTCCTCTCAAGAGCCGGTCAGTTTTCTTCATCGTGCGCTAAATAATGGCATCAGAGAAAATGCATTTCCATCGTGACGACCGGACGAGACCCCCGTTGGAACCTCTTGAACGGAAAGGAAACAGCTAGCACACATAAGGCACATTTCCAAACTCAGCCCAGAAGATGCATGCATGCATAAAATGCTCCTCCGCATGTACACACTTGACTACGCATTTGACCATTCTTCGTAGCAAAGTGCAGTACTGCAACAGCGGCAGCAGCAACAGCAGATCCTTCAAAAGAACCAACAGTGGGGGGGGGGGGTGAGTATCATCTTCATCGTCCTTGTTTCTTCCTTGAACTTTGGTCAGTACTACTCTGGAGGTACGATGTGTGTACGTTCGGCTTTTTTAGCTGTCCCAGCGACCCCATTCCTCCCATCCTCGCTCCTTTCCCCTCCTACGGTCGGACTCCTTTCCAACACAAATGATGCGTTGGTGGCTGCAGCGATGGCAACCATACACACATACACTTCATCCGTGATGCATGATGGAGACATGGGTGGCGCAAAACTGACCAACCTCATTCCACCTTCCCGAGAGCTTTGTACCGTCTCCAGAAAACCTTGTGCCGCAGTTGCTTGCGTAGATTAGAAACTCGGTCCCCGGACAACACAGCTTTTGGGAGGCGAACAACCAACCCCAGTCGAACGGGAGGGGCCGGCCACGCAAGGAGAAACAACTGTAGAAAATTCATCAGGGCAAATCGGATCTTCACTCTCATCCCACCAGCATCGGTCAGTTGGGTTGGTGGGTGGGAGTGGGTGTAACTTTTCTTTCTCGCTTGCATGCACCACATAAGGAACCTTTTGCACACTGACTAGGCTGCGGCAAAGATGCACTCACCCAACCACCCACCAATCGTCCGAATTCCAAAATCTGTCGGTGGGCTGGGACCGGGGGCTTTCTTCTTTTGCATATGAATACATGTATGCATGGACGCAAGAAGCGTCGTCGGCTCTAGGTCTTTTAGAAAACTCTTCCCGTTCGTCGTTCACCGGACCCGAGTCAACAGTTTTGTTGGGAGAAATTTATAATAATGTTGTTTGGAATAAATGTGCACTTTCACAAACACACACACGCACACACTAACGAACACATTTCGCCCGGGTGCGCTTCTGCAACTGCAACTGAATGATTGCAATTAGTGGTCTACGTGCATGGTGCGTAAGGATTTCCTTCTTGATGCAGAAAGATCCTTCCAATGTGATTCATGCACCGGGCAGCACATAGCCTTTCTCTACGTTTATGCAGTCTTCTATTGATCCGTGTATGCTGCCAATAGTGTTCTTTTTGTTAAATCTACATCTGAAGAAGGTGCCCCCGCATTTCGGCATAGTATGGTGTGAGAGGGGGTATTGGATTAGAGTGCGTTCTGGGTGCGTTTTCTTGTGCAAGAACTGACTTTTGTTTAATTATAGGCACTGGAAAGAGAGATTTTTCTCGGAGGTATTGTTTCTTTTGGTTTGCGGTTTGTTTGGTAGGATGCAGCATAAGTTTGCTGAGCGTAAATTTCTACTGCAGTTATTTTTAAAAAGATTCGAAACCATTTCCATCTGTGCAATAAAAAGCTTCCTGAGCTGAGAATAGATGAAGTTAACGTGAATATAGTTGTTGGGTTTAGATTGCTACTTATATTATTTACCTTTTCAAAATTCTGGATTTCGATCAATAGACAGGTTAGAACACCTTTATATGTAGTGTTTAAAACTTCTAAAATGCTCATGAGTCAGTAGTAGTTCAATGTGAAATATTATTGCCCTCTTTAGCAGCCCAGTATCGGTGCGAAAGTCCTTATAAATTGATCTGATTACGTCGGTCTGCTTCCAACACTTGAAGACAACGGCCACGATACACAGTCTACTTTCTGATCCTGCCAGCGCAAAGCGAACGACAAAAAACCGATACTCTTTTCTTGTGTATATTTCTTCAGAAAAGGAAACCGTTACTTTTACTCTTGCCTTGGTGCTTATCAGGATGAGTACGTCGCAGAAGCAAGAAGTGGAGCTCCAACCTAATACGGTATCTATTTACTTCCAATTTAGCAGAATTTTTTTCTACAAAAACTGAATAACTCACTCTTACAACAACTTTAGGAGAGCTGTTGTATTTGGTAAAGCCTTTCTTTTCGTTTAAAGAGCAACTAGGGTGGTTCCAATTTCAGCAAGCTCCATAATTGAACTTTTCAACGGTTCGAAATAGGGTTTGGCCTTCAATGAAGTTGTAGAACAGCGCATTTTAGACGAATTAGCTGAAGAAATGCTCGCTGTATTTTTCATTTTTGTATGTTAGTATGAGATTTTTCGACAATTTTCATGGAGAAAACCCACTAACTCGCATTTTTGCCGCTAGGTGGCACTGTATGCATCATATAATCACTGTAAGTGAAAATAAGAATTTAATTGTCTAGAACTTTGTCGAAGACTGCTAGTTAATCCGGCTTTGTTAAAAGAAGTTATTAAAATTTTAACGAAGTGATGTCTGAGTCACTTTTCCATGGGGCCTAGCAGTGCATGGTTGTGTATCAGTACTCGATTCCCACGAACTATACATTTTTGTGAAATAACTGTTAGGTTTGGCTCAATAGTACGTTCAGAAGAATTATACCACATAATACGAGTTATGTTTTGGTTGGAAAATTTTAGTTTCAACTGTGACCGCATAGAGGGCGCCAACGCTAACTTTTCATAGAAGAAAGATAGAATATCAAGATGTTCAGGAGAATTATTGCAAAATGCCTTTTCTACAACTTTGTGGAAGACACCTAATTTCTATCTCTCTCCGTTGAAAAGTTAGTGTTGGCGCCCTCTATGCGGTACAATGTGGAACTAAAATTTTCTAACCAAAACATGACTCCTATTATTTACTACAATTCTTCTGAACATACTATTGAGCTAAATCTAACGGTTATTTTACAAAAATTATTAGTTCGTACGAATCGAGTACCATGCACTGCTAGGCCCTATGGAAAACTGTCTCAGACATCACTTCGCTAAAAGTTTAATAACTTCTTTTAACAAAGCCGGATTCACTAGCAGTCTTCGACAAAGTTGTAGACAATCTTATTTTCACTTACAGTGATACTACGATGCGAACAGTGCCACCTACCGGCGAAAATGTGAGCTAGTGGCTTTTCTCCATGTAAATTGTCGAAAAATCTCATACAAACTTCAGGCACGTTGGTCCGGTAGCTAGACTTGTCCGATTTTCTTCAAATTTGGAACAAGTACTCCTCCCACTCTACCAATATACAAATGCCAGTTCCCACACGACTATAAATCGTACTCGTCCTGGAGCTCCCAATCTAATATACGGAAGGGTTCAGGGCGCCATAATTGGAGGCTCCACTGGAATGGGGGAGCTGACTTTTTTCGTTACACTTAGAATTAAACAGTATAATAAAGGTCCGCGCCAACATTCAAAAGCCCAGGTGAATATGCAAACGGCTACACAATTATTTAACCGACTACATACACGCAAAGTTACATACACGCGACACACACGTCCACGCGATCAAACCCGTTAACATACAAACGCTCGTGCTCTTCACGATAACTTTGGTCCGAAACGTAAGCTTGCGCTTGCTTTCATCTAAGCAAACCTACGCCAGCGATCTTGGAAACATAAAACGCCTCTGTGATTAAGTAAACATTTAAACACCTACAAATATATAAACTCGGGCTCAAATACTTATAAAGACACGTTCGTTCCCACGTGATCATACATCGGCCACTTCCGGATGCCCTGACCACCGGTCCCAGCTGCCTACAGAGCCATGCCTTAAGTTGGACCATTAAAAAAATAAATGACGCTCGTACACGCTACACAGCATGTTCCAGGTCGACATTGCCAGAAACTCCAGTGATATGGGAGAGCTCATTCTCCTCTCGCATTTGAATCGTGAAATCATAACTAACATCAGACTAGGAGTCCGCACAAATATGCTAGAATCCACACGAAATTACAAATGATACACGCGAAGTTACATACACGCTAGCACACGCGATATACAAATGGCCATGCGATCAAAAACATTAACCCCTACGATCTAGAAAAGTTTTAGCACTTCAAAAATTTCTGAACACGGTCTCAAGCGCGAACATATCAACGCTTGTTTCTACGCGATCATCAAATCTTGACGTCCCAACATCTGAACCGTACACTCAATGTCACGATCAAAATTACGTACCGCAGTAATGGGCTTTAAGCAGTGTTTTAGCGGGTGACACTTCCCGTCTCGTTTGCAATCGTAGGAAGTTTTGATTTTCGGTATTCGAAATTCGATTTTAAAATGCCGATTTTTCGATTATCGTTTTTTTTTTTTCATTTTTTGGTTCACGATTTCAATTTTCTTTTTTATCTTCTTCATTCTCAATTTCCGCTTTTTGTTATTATAATTTTCGATTCCCGATTTTCTACTTTGATTTTCGACTTCGAATTTTCGCTATTCAGTTTTCGATATTCGACTTTCGATTTTCGTTATTTTAATCTCCGATCTCCGATTTTGATATTCGATTTCCTAATTTCGATTTTCGATTATGGTTTTGTATTTATTTTCGGTTCACGGTTCCCGCTTTTCAATATTCAATTTTCTCTTCTCGATATTCGATTTTCGATACTCTATTCCCGATTTTTAATTTTCAGTTCTCAATGTTCTATTTTCGATTCGAATTACGATTTTCATTGTTTTAATTTTCGATTTTCGTTCCCCGATCTATAATTTTTTATTCTCGATGTTTGATTTCCGGTTTTTAATTTTCGATATTCGATTTTCGTTTTTCGATTTTTACTTCCCGATTTTCAAATTTCGATTTTTATTCTCTATCTTTGATTTTCGATTTTGGATTCGAATATAAGTTTTGAACCTTTCTCAATTCGCTTGATCATCAGTTTTTTTTTTTTAATTTTTGATTCGCAATTTTCAATTTTAATTTTTCTCTTCACGTTTTTCGATTCTTGAATTTCGATTTTCGTTTTTTCCCGATTACAAGTTTCGATTTCCTCTTCTTCATTTTCAAATTTCGTGATTCTAATTTTCGATTCTCGCTTTTCAATTTTCGAATTTCGATTTTCGACATTTGATTTTCGTTTTTAATTTTTTTTAATTCTTGATATTTTATTTTCTAATTTAGATTTTCTAATTTCGATTTTTGATTATACATTTTTGACTTTCGACTCACGATTTTTAATTTTAAAATTTCTCTTCTCGATTTTCAATTTCTTAGATTTTGATTTTCTTTATTTTAATTTTCAGTTAGCGATTTTCACTTTCGCTTGTCGATTTTTGGTTTTTGACTTTCGATTGTCGATTTTTAATTTTTAGTATTTGTCGATTTGCGAGTTTTGATTATCGTTTCTTTGGTTGTCTATACTAGATTTTAGATTCTGGTTTGCGGAATTTCGGTTTTCGAATCTCGATTTGTGTGTCGATAGATGCAAATTAGAAAACGAAAATCGACGATAAAAAATCGACCACTGAAAATCGAGGAGAGAAAATCGAAACAATCGAAAACAATAGGTCAAACAATCGAAAATCAAAATCTAAAATCGAATATCAAAAATCTACAATTGTACGTCAAAAATCGGAGACTGAATATCAAAAACCGATTTTCAAGCTTCGACATTCGATATTCGATGTTCGATTTTTTGATTTTCGAAAAAATCGAATATGTAAAATCGTCATTCAAAAGTCGACAATTGAATGTTGAAAATCGAAAATTGTCTGTCGAAAGACGCAAATTATAAAACAAAACCCGAGGATAAAAAGTCGACCACTGAAAATCGAGGAGGGAAAATCAAAATCGAGAATCGAATATCATGAATCGACAATCATTTTGTCGAAAATGGAAGATTGAATATCGAAAATTTTTTCATTCTCGAAAATCGAAAATAAGAAAAACGCAAAAACTATATTTAAACATAGGAAATTGAAAATCGCGAATCAAAAAACGAAAATGGAGATTAGCAAATCGAAAGGGATGATCCATAAATGACGTAGCATTTTTTGAGTGATTTTTAACACCCCCCTCCCCCATCGTAGCCTTTCGTCACAAACCTCTATATACCCTCCCTGATAATTACGTAGCTTGACGGTAACCCTCACCCCCCTCGTTGTCACCGTAAAAAATCTAAAAAAAAAATCAAAAACGATGTTAGATGAAACGGGTAAGATTGTCGTGACATCAGGTCAACCCCTATTCCCCTTTAAAAAAGCTACGTAGCATGACATGACCCCCTACCCATCTGTCGTCACACATCATCACAAAATACAAAACTCCCCCCTCCCCCATATAATGCTACGTCATTTATGGATGGTCCCAAAATTGGAAATCAAGGATAAAAAATCAAAACACGAAAAAATAGAAAATCGTCTTCAACAATCGAATGTTGAAAATCAGAATTCTATTTTCAAGTCTAGATCTTCGATTTTCGAATGTCGATTTTCATTATTTTATTTTCGAATTTTGAGTCCCGATCTTGAAGTATTGACGAACGTCTGATTTTCGATATTCGGTTATTGATTTGAGTTTTTTTTTCACTTCGATTTTCGTTTTTTTATGTTCTATTGTAGAAAATCGAAAGCCAAAATTCGAAAATAGGAAATCGAAAACCAGAAATTGAAAATAAACATTGAAAATTGCGAATCGACGATTCTTACCCGAAAATTGGAAATCGAGGATAGTAAATCAAAAAAACAATGAATCGAATATTTAAAATCGTCAATCAAAAGCCGAAAATCGAATGTTAAGGCTCATGTTACCTCATGGCTCGGTAGTGTGCGTAAGAAAAATTGTGTTCAGCTTTGCCACCAGATTATCCATTTAAACCTTTCCAAAACTCTAAAAGAAGAATATCAGTCGATTTATTAGATCAACACGATGCAAAATACCTGCTGGAAAAACTATCGGCTTAGCTGAATGGTGCTTTTGAAAAAGTGGCTGTGGTTTTTTCATTGCGCAGTTGTGTTGCGTAGCCCAGTACGGTGTGGTAGTGTGACAAAAAATCACAGCCACTTTTTCAAAAGCACCATTTAGCGAAACCGATAGTTTTTCCAGCAGCTATTTTGTATGATTTGAATCTTTGTGATCTAATAAATCGGCTGATATTCTTCATTTAGGGTTTTGAAAAGGTTTAAATGGATAATCCGGTGGCAAAGCTGAACACAATTTTTCCTACCCATTATACCCAGCGTTCAAATCTAACACATGTTCAAAAAAGGTAACTTGAACCTTAAAAATCGAAGATCCAACATCGAAAATTGAATTTCTATATTCTATGGTCGAATCTATAATTTCGATTTTCGATTGTCAATTTTAGATTTTTGATATTCGTTTGTGGATTTTTGATTTTCATTTCATTGATTTCCTATCGTAGATTTTCGATTTCCGTTTCCCTAATTTCGGTTTTCGAATCTCGATTTGCGATTTTAAACTTTCAGTTTTCGATTTGCTTTATTCAAATATTTTTTTTTGCTTTTTTATTTTAGATTTTCGGGAATTGAGCGTCGAACGAAAATGATATATCAAAAATAACCAACCCAATATCGATAATCGATAGATTTAATAACGAAAATCGATTTTCAATGGTCAATTGTCGATATTTGATTTTTGAATGCCGATTTTCGTTGTTTTTTTTCCGTTTTTTGATGCTCGATTTCGATATTCGATTGTTGATTTTCGTTTTTTTATTTTCCATTTTCGAAAATTGAATTCGAAAATAGAGAATCGAAAGCCAGGAATCGCACATTGAAAATCGAAATTGCAAATCAGAAAATTGTAATCAAAAATCAAGGATAACAAAAAGAAATTTGAAAATTAAAAAAAAAAATCAAATATTGAAAATCGTCTATCAGAAGTCGACAATCGAAAGTCAGAAATCGATTTTTAATTTTCGATGTTCGATTTTCGATTTTCAAATTTCGAAAATGTTTACACCTGTTCAATTTTATGAGCTCAATCTTCAGGTCAATAATGGCCGGGGTCCGTAGTTATTAAATTGGTTTGGCGCAGTAGTCAATGGTAGCGTTTTTTTTAAATTGTGTTGATGTAAATATGTTTAAGGCATGTGGCTCCGCTAAGCTCATGCAACCAGTCGTGTCCAATGGATATGAATATCTTGAAATATCTTGAGTTTCTGGTGGCTACAGGGAAGGTCAGTTTCGTCGAATTTTAGTATTTATCTTTATTTGAGTTTTGCCTGTGTTGGAACATTTTTGAATTTAATGCCTATCTAACGGCTAAGACGACCTGTCAGCTACTGATGAGGAGCCACATGGGGAATCAAAATATAGTCTGACCGGTCCGAGTATTACACGACTTTCCAACGAATAAGAAAAAAACAAATCTATACATCGGGTAGCAATATCCTCACGTTAGCATGTTTATTTCCGTTTCTTGCCTACTACCTACTGAAATGATTTAGTCCACGATGACATTTCAGCTAGCGACCCCTGAGCTAAGCCCAACTAAAGCATCTTCTTCTTGCGTGATTCACAACCACACATGGCAAATCGATTCCACCGAATCAATAAACTCCTTTGGCGAGCGTCAGCTCCCTTCGCAGCTCTGGCACATCCACACAATTTTTCAATCCACGGAACCTAATCACTTCTGGTCGTCGTCCTCGTCACCGGCCATAAATATTAATCAATGTTGCCTTCATCCCGGCGCGCTTTACAAAATTTCCCCCGGGGGACGTGCACGCACAACAAAGGACAAAGGCGCGCGATTTCGAAACGCCACGGTCTCTCGTGATGGGACAGATGTTTGCGTCCCTTCACGCGATGCTGCTTGGTTCGTGGATTCCTTTTTCAAAAAAAAAAGTAATAATAATAAAATAGAGAAAGAAAAATAATAAACCACCTCGAAAATTGAAAGATCGATGCAGGACAATGCACCGCAAAAGGCGAGGGCTGTGCCTGCCTGTCGCATTGACGAAGCAGATCGCCGGATCAAGGATGCGAGAAGGACACAAAAATTAGAAAATTACAACCGATTCTAAATAGGTTGTCGGGTACCTACCAGAACCAGAAGAAGAAGAGGACCCTGTGCAGCGCGTGAAGACGGTGTCGGCGGGCGGGCTGCCGTCAGCACGGAAAGAAGACACGACCTAACTCGACGTTCTGCAGAAAAATGGGTGATTTCGTGGAAAAAGGAAATGCAAAAGGTAAACAGATTTACTTCGTGTAGCAATTACGGGTTGGTGCATTCGGGACGGTTGAGTTTTTTTTGTTGGTGTAGCTTTCTTTCGTCAGTTGGGACGTTGACGGAGCGGTTATTACAAGAGGTATTGCTGATTGGTTCCCGTGAGACTCGAGATTTCTTATTAATTGAATCAGCAGTTACATTGACGGCGGAAATGTAACAACAAATTTTTAGTTGCAGTACCATACTAAATTTTAAAATTTATAGTGCGAGGCCAAATTTTAAAATTTAAATCAGTGACTCACTCTTTGACAACTCATGACGCGTAAAGAAGATTTTCGATGTAATCCTTGTCAAAAAACCGACGACTATCATGTGCGGGACTGCCATATTTGAACGTCTTATGCTTGATTCAAAAAATTATAGACTAATAATTTATTGAAAATAGAATGGAAAAATACGCTTGCTCCAAAAACGTGTGTGTTTCTGTTTGTGAGCAAATCCCTAGACAAGCGTGATGTCTCGCATGAAAAGCAGTTATGATTAAGTCGAGAAAAACTAATGAAAACGAAACTAGTTCTTGTCGGCTTAATCAGAACGTCTTCTCTTCTTGCGGAACATCACGCTTGACTAGGGGTTTGCTCAAGAGCACACACGTTTTTGGAGCTAGTGTCAAGCTGGTGCTAGCTTTGTCCTGGCTTTAAGTTAGTGTCGGATTCTGAAGAGATGAAGTCAAAACGAAGATTCCATAAATACTTTAGTTATAGGTATTGTGCCGTTCACACGTAAAAGCGGTTTTACTCAATTTTGTCCTTAGCGGAGAAAATTTGACTTTTGCCCAAAATCTATCTGTTTAAGGATAGCATAGTGAAACGAATCTTAAGTTTAATTTGATAATTGATACTTTACTATTCAGCCATGAAGCATGACCAACAGGATCAGTTCAACGATTATTCTGGTAACTATCTTTCGTCGAATCGAGCAATTGATTTTCTAACGAAAATTCCAGATTAGAACTCTGCCCCGAAGACTTGTAATAATTTGCCGAGCCACGAAACCTGCGCTCAATGTTCTGCGCGATCCTGCCCGGACTCACAATAATAACCGTTCTACCTGAATAGATCTTCTTTCTTTGGGCGCTCTGCTAATCCCAGCACGGCTGAAAGCCGCCGAAAACGGTTTCAATTAGAAACAGTAATTGCCGAAATGGCAGCAAAAGGATTCCATCCGTCCCGGCGCGCCACGCTGATTTTGTTATGAGGGTGAAACTTTCCACTTTACCACACCACACGGACAAAACTGCCTCAATTTTGTTATTTTTTGTCCCAAAACGCGAAAGAATAGTGCGTTTCCTGTTTGTCTATTTAACGAATGGGAAACCTGCGGAGAAGAGCCTCCACGATTGAATGCATCAGCCAAAAAAAAAATAGAAGGCTCTCACAAAAGGACAGCAAACAACCAAACGAAGGACTTGAATACAGGCAGACTGTGCGTTATGTTTAGTGAACGGAGATTTACCTGCCCCGCGTTGGCCTTGTCAAGGTGCAACGAAACAAAGCGGCGGCAAACTTTTTGGCGCGCATTTGTTTGTTTGGCTGTGCAATTTTCAAAATGAGGTTTCCACTGGCTTTGTAGATTGGGTTGATGGGTTGCGGGTTCCTGGCTGGATTCCGACAAAAGGAGGCGAATTATTTGATTATGTGTCGTACAATTTCACACGAGGGAAGTTATATTGCAACATTGTTTAATTTGTAGAATTTAATTTAAATTTCAAATATATCGCATCAACACAACTTTACGAAATTAAGAGATGGTGTCCACTACGAGGTTGACATCACTATTACAATGTTCGGAACAAACCCAGAATATAGCCGTGTAGCCTCCGGTAGCAGTAGCCAAGAATTGACTCACTGGGTTTCTATTTCCGCGTCGTAAGGAGTGACGAGGACTCTTTTCTTCATTTTTTGCATATTTCAGACATTCTATTTTTTGTAGTAAATTAGAAACTATTTGGACTTGCTTCTCTTTCTAGTGGTTATAATAAAACGCGCGTTTGGAATTGCTGTTATATCCGTCATCTACGGTAAGGGTTTCAGTACAGTTAATACTTATTTTGGGCCGCTCAAAATTATTTCATATTGTCGTGAAACTAATCGATAGTTAGTTTACCACCCTTTGATACCAGATACTAATGAGACCAAGCCGAAACACTAATCTGTGTTTTTCTATCGAATCGTTTAAACTTGAATTTTCAAATGTGATCTGATGGACCTGAGAATTATTCTCATTTTCTATCGTAAATTCTCAAATTACCAAGTATCCCACCATTTATTCCAGTTCGCAGCTTATCAGCCTGTCTACGGAAGCTAAACGTGCTACGCGTGATCATTAGAGTGACAGGAAAAAAATGACCCCTATCGGCCCATGCCTGAGTCGATTCCTAGTCCCACCAGTAGTACTTGCTCCAAATTTGAAGCAAATCGGACAAGTCTAGCTACCGGACCAACGTGCCTGAAGTTTGTATGGGATTCTTCGACAATTTACATGGAGAAAACCCACTAACTCGCCTTTTTGCCGCTAGGTGGCACTATATGCATCATATTATCACTGAAAGTGAAAATAAGAAAGATAATTTAATTGCCTACAAATTTGTTGAAGACTGCTAGTCAATCCGGCTTTGGTAAAAGAAGTTATTAAACTTTTAACGAAGTGATGTCTGAGTCAGTTTTGTATGGGGCCTAGCAGTGCATGATTGTGGATCGGTACTTGATTCGCACGAACAAAACATTTTGGTGACATAATGGTTAGGTTTAGGTCAATAGTATGTTCGGAAGATTTATAGTAAGTAATACGAATCATGTTTTGGTTAGATAGTTTTAGTTCCACATTTTACCGCATAGAGGGCGCCAACACTAACTTTTTAACGAAAAGAGATAGAGATTAGGTGTCTTCCACAAAGTTGTAGAGCAAGCATTTTTAAATAATTCTTCCGAACATCTCGATATTCTATCTCACTCCTATGAAAAGTTAGTGTTGGCGCCCTCTATGCGGTTACAGGTGGAACTAAAATTTTCTAACCAAAACATAACTCGTATTATGTACTACAATTCTTGTGAATATACTATTCAGCTAAATGTAACCATTATCTCACAAAAACGTATAGTTGGTGGTAATCGAGTACCGATCCACAACTATGCGCTGCTAGGCCCCATTCAAAACTGACTCAGACATCACTTCGTTAAAAGTTTATTAACTTCTTTTACCAAAGCCGGATTGACTAACAGTCTTCGACAAAGTTGTAGGCAATTAAATTATTTTTCTTATTTTCACTCACAGTGATAATACGATGCATATAGTGCCACCTAGCGGCGAAAATGCGAGTTAGTGGGTTTTCTTCATGTAAATTGTCGAAAAATCCCATACAAACTTCAGGCACGTTGGTCCGGTAGCTAAACTTGTCCGATTTGCTTAAAATTTGGAGCAAGTACTCCTGGTGGGACTAGGAATCGACTCAGGGGTGGGCCGATTGTGTTTTCAAAAATTCGTTATTTTTTTGGGCACTCTAGTGATCATCCATTGACTTACTAGATTCATCTATTTGATGATTGACGCTGCCGTTGTGAATTGTGATCAACCGTTCATTCCATCTGTTCCGCTGATTGTGGCCACCGAAATTCTGCGACACATCTGCAATGACTCGCTTATTTCGTCAATCCTTCCATCAATCATGCATCCGTTCGAGCGGGCTTCCACCGATACCTGACTGAATGGACCCCGTCTTTTTTCGGTGCGTGTATGTGTGTGTGTGTGAATGTAAACCATCATTCGGTGGGATTTGTTGCAACGTGCCATTCTACCTACTCCCACTTAGCATTCTTTTGTTCGGGATGCGGCCTTACGTTCTGAAAGGCGACAGCCACGCAGCGTAAAAGGCTGCCTGCACCCGTAAATCTGATTTTATAATTTTCTACCTTTTCCGGGCCCTGTATATCCCTCGACTCGAACGCGATGTTAAGCTTTACTGGCAGCTGCGGAGTTTTCGGCGGTGAAAGGAGGATGCATTTCGCATTATCCTTTCGTACGTGCACTTCTCGCGCGTCCTTTTTGCCTCCCACTCGTGTTTGACGGTGGTACGTTTGCTTACAGAGTTGAACGCAGCTATTGAGTGTATGTATTGATAATTGAATCCTTTTTTTTTGGTGGAAGATTTTTTGTATTCTCTTTCACTCTTATTCCGGTAGATTTCATGTGGTGAGTTTACAAAGTGGTTGACAGATTATCCCTGGGGGTAAAGGGCATCGATAAACGGTTTTCAGTAAATTTTTCATTTTTTGGGGTTAAAACGAAGTTTGATGTAGCTGTGTACGAGTAATTTTCTTGAATTGGGCTTTTTATATGGAGGACGAACACGAAATTATTGCAATGCCTGTTACTGACTGTAACTTTCTTCCTCCCTAACAGAAATTAACCAAAACCACAGTTTTTTTTTTAAATTTACTATTTATATCCTGTAGACATCGTACTTATTCATTATATTGCGACCAATACGGAAATTAGTCCATTGAAATTGCGTGGAAAAACATGAGACTTATGAAGAAATGCTGAAAATTCCGAATTTAACCGCTTCCAGAGCTCTGAATAGGTTCAAGGTAAAAATTCGTATCGAAACACCTTCTTTGGCAGGCAATTTGTACCTGTGGAAAGCGAATCCAGTGATATCTACACAACTAAATGCCTCCAAAAACGTCTTTTGCCATTTTTTTTGGATGTAGCGGGAAACCGCTATCCCTCAGCGGAAGTCGAGTGATTAATACTCAAGAAATCTATGGCCCTTACTGTAATATGGTGACAGGGCTCTTTTCACTCTATTTTATTATCACCCTATCCATTTGAAGCCGTTGTTTGGAACACTGTCCGCCATTTCTGTTCAACGCTTAGTTCTGCGTGATGTCTCGAAAGAAAAGGTGTTCAATTTAAGCTAATAAAACTAGTGAAATGCACATGCAACATTTCTCGTTGCTAGATAAAAATTTAGATAAAACTATTTTTTATTTTTAGTGTCGGATTCTGATGAGAAGAAGTCGAAATGCAAATTCCATGACTAATTTAGTAATAGATATTGGGCCCTTAACGCGCATATGTGATTTTAAACAGTTTTCTCCTTATTGGAGAAAAAATAGTTTTAACAAAAAATTTCTCCACTAAGGAGAAATGTAGTATAGTGAAAGTTATTGAAACAATTTTAGCTGAAATAGACTTTTTTGTTTGCTTTCTATTTCGTCAATGAATCAGTTGCTGCAGCGTTTGCTTCTTATCTCTTTGACTAATGGAGTAACCAAATCATAGTCTTTCGACATATACTGGACAATTATTGGAAAAATTCATGATTGCTGCGTAATAACCGCAAAAAGAAAGAGAATAAAGAGATGCTCGCCCATAATTAGTTTTGGATGAGCTTGCAGGGTATTTTGTTTTCACGAAAAATATATAAAATACATCCAGTGCTACCTAAACCACTCGCGCGAACTGAATTGATTCGAAGATGTCAAATGTAGAGTTATATACTAGTCGAAAATTATGACACACTGTAATTTATTGGATATATGTGCTGTTATTATCATTAATTTTAATATTCATCTTCAACAACAATTGCACTTCACGCCGAGAGGGGCGAATTTTGCATACTTTGAAATCAATTACTACAATAGTTTGAAGAACTCTCCGCTAGGTTGGCTTTGACGGTATTGCAAATATCATCAAGCATATTTCGTGTATTTGTGACAGCTTGGTCAGGAAATGATGCAGAATTGGCGTATATGATAGAATAGTGGGTAATTTATTTCCTCGCGTGCAATTTTTTCCTTCATGGGATTCGTTGGTCACGCTTTTCCGGTGTTCGATTCGAGCATTCGGAGATCGGATTGGATAAATTAAGGTACTATTAATCTATAGACGCACGTGAACCATCCTTTTCCGATCAGCACAATATGACAAAGTCCTAATAGAATGCAATTGTCGTTAGTGGTAAATCAATTTCATTTACTAGCATTTTGACGAGTTCAAGTAGTTTGATTGCATGTTTCACGTGTTTTTACTATTACTTCATTAGTCTGCTTGTGTTGTACACCTATTATTTTGTTTTTCCACTAGTCTTGTATACCAAAAATGATATCGGGTGATTTATACGCTTCTACTTAATCTCTTTGCATCTTTTTTCGACATTTTTTTTCCTTTTCTAGCTGTATCTTAAATCAGCTTTATACTAAAACTCACTAACATAAACAATTGTATATCCTCTAATATACACTCACAATCTCATTTCAAATGTACCAACGTTCATGGACATCGCGATAACACAAACGTGGTCACAAATACGAACACGCTATTTTAATCATCCTGACATAATTACTCCTGCGATCTCGCCAACATTAGAACACCTCGGTAATTAAGCGAACATTTTAGCATTTTGTAAATTGACAAAGTCTCGGAGAGAACCAGCCAACCCCGTGTTCGCTCGATTGTCACGTCCGAATGTCTGTACCCCTGGTGTTAGCAGCATAGGTCCATTTCTTCAGTCAAACCAAGCAGAAAAAATGACTCATACCCACTAGACAACACGAACGTGTTGTCACGGCGACCGAGAACTCTAATGATATGGGAGAACTCGATCTTTTCTAGCATCTAAACCATACGCTGAAAATTAAGCATCAACTGAAACTTTACGGTCCACGCGATCATCCAAGAACACACGCGAATATGCGAATGATTACACGGTTATAAAAACAAATCGCGAATGTTACATACACGCTAGCACGTGCGACATGCAAATGCCCGCGCAATCGAGCACGTTAACATACAAACGCCCAAGCCCTTCGCGATCATACACAAAGATGCAACTACGCCCAAGATTTCACAAACACAAAACCGCCCCAATTATTTAGTGACGCTACAGCACTTATAATCTGATTAAATAACGCGCTCTCAAATAAACGCTCATTCCCACGCGATCGTCACGTTCATACGCTCGTACATCTGAACCATACACTCAAAATCACGAATCAGAACCACTGTAATTGGCCTTAAGCAGTGTTCTGGTGGGTGACATTTCCTGTCGTGTCTGCGATTTTAGTAAGCGATTATGCAGGGACAATAAAGAATATGAATTAACGCATAAATAGTTCAAAAGAATATTCAAGAAAGGTATTTAAAATTAATCTATTTTCCCTATAAAGAAATTAATGCGTATGTTCTCAATAGGTGGCAGGAACACTGTCATTATTGGATCCTGCAGGTGATGAAATGTCGTAGCCCGATCGACGCCCTAGAAAGCGTAACTAATGCCTTAGAAATTGATGATTAACGCCACTTTGAAATCCAACATGGCGACTTCTAGTTACCATAAAACAATCGTCAATATGGATATCGTTTGAAAGGAGGTGGTCAGTAGATAACGAAAATTGTTGATTGACGCCGTTCTGAAAAAAATGACCCACTTTTATTCACATACACAATTGTAGTACGCCTCTAAACTATTCTACTACTCCCATGATACCATTACAAAACAATCCTTACACCGTTGTAGTATACACTCAGGGTTTTTTACGCGGGGGATGCAGACCGCGTAATTTTCAAAATCCGCGTTAATGAAGACTGCGTAAATTTAACAATCCGCGTTAATGGATACCGCGTAAATTCAAAAATCCGCATAAATGAAAACCCCGTAAATTTTAAAATCCGCGTAAATAAAAACCGCGTAAATTTCAAAATTCGTGTAAATGAAAACAGCGTAAAAAACCGTGTAAAAAATACCGCGAAAAAAAACCGCGTAGAAAACCTGAGTGTACAGTACACTGTAAGGAAATTATGCTTCGTTCAAGTAACGGCAAATGTCCAAACACTATACGTTGGATTCACATTTGCGACGTATTGCGCTTGCGACGTGGGTTATCACGACATCGAGCACGTTGTCTGGGTCCATAAATGACGTAGCATTTTTTGAGTGATTTTTAACACCCCCTCCCCCATCGTAGCATTTCGTCACAAACCTCAAAATACCCCCCTCCCCTGGTAATTACGTAGCTTGACGGTAATTCTCCCCCCCCCCCTTGTCTCCATAAAATAAAAAAAAAATAAAAAACTATGTTAGTTGTTCCCCTTCAAAAAGCTACATAGCATGAAATGACCCCGTGCCCCCCTGTCGTCACACATTATCACAAAATACAAAACTCCTCCCTCCCCCATATAATGCTACGTCATTTATTGATGATCCCTTAAGCTGATGTCTGACGCTGGATGGGTCAACATCAAGCGTAAAAATTCTCCAATTGGCATTCGGCCAATCTTTTTTTTTTTTACAATGGAGAAGACCTTTATGTCCTAGCCCAGTACACGTGCTAACGGTAGGGTCCAATCTACCACACGGGGTGCACTGGGGGCGTGTCGGACTCGAATGGTGACCAGCCATTAATACCGACTAAACTCCATTGGGCTCCGCCATCATTCCTCCCAGGAACTACCTCTCGGTATTACTTCTGGGGGGATGGCTGTACTGAATGTACTCATTCACTCTCACTCACGCGATCATACATCCTGTATGAGGCTTACTTGGGTGCTCTCTAAATCACACTTTGATTCACTCTCAAACACTCCCACATGAGGCTGACTTTTGTGCTCACCTTTTACGTTCCATGCGAGGCTGACTTGTGTGCTCACCTTACTCATTCCTTGCTAGGCTTACTTTTGTGCTCGCCCTACCCATCCATGTGAGGCTGACTTGGGTGCTCACCCTATCACCTGATTCACTCTCAATCGTGCCACTCTATTGTACCTTTGTCACTCCCTCTGGCATCCCATGTGGGACATTTTCCTTAGGCCCCACTTCTGACATACCATGCGAGGCTGACTTTTGTGCTCACCTTTTTCATTCCTTGCTAGGCTGACTTTTGTGCTAGCCTCTACCAACCTGTGAGGCTGACTTTTATGCTCACCCTTAACATGCAATGTGAGACTGACTTGGATGCTCACCCCTTCACTCCTCTGCCACGCCATGAGGCATCGATAGCTTAGTTCCAACATACTACGCTACGACCCTCCCGTCTTGGCATGAGGCAGTCCACTTATACGCCTATACACTCACTCTTCTGTCTTGCTTCGGGGTGGCTGGGTTTACCCCTTACGCGGTTGCCATTCGCTGCGCCAACCTGCCTCGGCATGAACAGACCATTCACTCTCTTATTTTGCGCTTGGCCTTTTTCGCTCCAGCTAACCAATCACTAGTTAGCCGTGCCCGCCGTCTGTTGCTCGGTTCGCCAGATTACCTGTAGCCTACTGGCAATCTGGATGGTAGCAGCCGAGACTGCGTTCCACTTCTCCACCGTTTGACACATCCGCTGAATAAGGGTATCCGGGGTTGTGTCCCAGCCACAGACGTCAAGCATTGCTCTTCTTTCGACGTCGAACCGATGACATACGAACAGTATGTGTTCGGCAGTTTCATCTACACCTGGGCAGTCCGGGCAGACTGGGACCTCCGCGTGCCCGAACCTGTGGAGGTACTGACGGAAACAGCCATGGCCTGACAGGAATTGTGTCAGGTGGAAGTGAACTTCCCCATGGGGTCTTCCCACCCAGCTCGATATGCTAGGTATCAGCCGGTGGGTCCACCTACCTTTCGAGGAGTTGTCCCACTCACGCTGCCATCTGGCGACCGAGGTCACCCTGGTGCGCTCGCGGGCTCCCCTATTTCCACGTAGCTCAAAGCACTCCTCATCTTCCCGAATGACCAGCCCGACTGGCATCATGCTCGCTATCACGCAGGATGCATCGTGTGATACCGTGCGGTAGGCAGATATCACTCTGAGGCACATCACGCGGTAGGTGCTCTCCAGTTTCTGTAGGTAACTGGTTACCCTCAGTGCTCTTGACCATGACGGGCCGCCGTACCTGAGGATAGATACGGCAACGCCTGCCAGTAACCTACGTCTACTGGCGCACACCTTTGAGCTGTTGGACATCATTCTCGATAGTGCCGCAACAGCAGTCGACGCTCTCTTACACGTATAGTCGACATGGCTGCCGAAGGTCAGCTTGTCGTCTATAATGACTCCGAGAGACTTCAGACTTCGCTATGAAGTGATCGCGACTTCTCCCACATGGATAACTGCATGTTGTGCCGACTTGCGGTTGTTGACGATAACTACCTCCGTCTTATGATGAGCGAGCTCCAGGCCTCTCGCGCTCATCCATTCCTCCACCGTGCTAATCGCGTGTTCTGCGGTTAGTTCTACCTCAGGAATTGACTCCCCGTAGACCTCCAAGGTTACGATCTTGACCCCAGGAGGGAACTTCAGTCTCAGAACCCCGTCATACATGAGGTTCCATAGCACCGGGCCTAGGATCGAGCCCTGCGGGACTCCGGCGGTAATCGGAACCCTTTTCTGACCGGCATCGGTCTCGTATAGCAGTACGCGGTTTTGGAAGTAACTTTCCAGGATCCGGTACAGACCCACCGGTAGGCTAAGCCGGTGTAGCGAGAGCGCGATGGCATCCCAGCTTGCGCTGTTGAATGCGTTCTTCACGTCAAGTGTCACTAACGCACAGTATCGAATACCTCGCCTTTTTCGTTGGATCGCTATCTCGGCAGTATTTATCACTGAGTTGAGAGCGTCCACTGTGGACTTACCCTTTCGAAAGCCAAACTGGTTGCTTGACAGACCGTCCGTACCTTCCGCGTACGGGGTGAGCCTGTTGAGGATGATCCTCTCAAGCAGTTTGCCAGTCGTGTCTATCAGACAGATTGGTCTGTACGCCGATGGGTCGCCTGGCGGCTTCCCGGGCTTCGGCAACAGCACCAGTTTCTGCCTTTTCCATCTATCGGGGAAACGGCACTCGTCAAGGCATCTCTGCATAGCTAGCCTGAACATGTTCGGGTTCGCTATGATCGCTGCCTTGAGAGCGTTGTTTGGAACTCCATCCGGCCCTGGAGCTTTGTTCATTGCTAGGGATTTAGCCACTGCGAGTAGTTCTTCATTCGTCACTGGAGCCACCATTTCGACCGTGCCCGCACTGTCTCGTAGTGCAGGTGGCCAGGGGCTTGTGGCTCGAGACGGGAAGAGTACTTCGATAATCGTTGCCAACCGGTCCGGAGACCGTTCTGGGGGTGAGGAGCCCCCTTTGGTCTTGGCCATCACAATCCGGTAGGCGTCACCCCACGGATTCGCGTTGGCACTCTCACACAGGTTGTCGAAACACGCTCTCTTGCTGCTTTTAATAGCCTTGTTAAGGGCTAATTTCGCAGCTCGAAACACTTCACGGCGGTTCTCTCTTGCATCCTCGGTGCGAGCTCTTTGCATCCTACGTCTAGCTCTGAGACAGGCTGACCGTAGAGCTGCAATCTCGGCACTCCACCAGTATACCGGGCATCTACCGTTTCTTGGCAGTGTTTTTCTCGGCATAGTGGCGTCGCACGCGCGTGATAGAACAGCTACCAGCGCATCCCCGCTTAGACTGTCGGTGTTGGCCTCCAGTCCCAGGGCCGCGGTGAAAGCTTCGCTGTCGAAGTGATTGGACTTCCATCCGCGTACCTGACAGGGATCTCCCGCCCTCGGATGCTGCACACCATAGTTGATCTTAAAGCGGATTGCTAAATGATCACTATGGGTGTAGCCTTCGTCTACCCTCCATTCCATGCCTGGAGCCAGACTCGGGCTGGCAAAGGTCAAATCAATCCACGCCTCCACTCCGTTTCTACGGAATGTACTAGCGGAGCCATCATTAGCTAGCACAGTATCGAGTTTCGCAAACGCTTCCATTAGCGCTTGACCCCTGCTATTTGTACAGCGGCTGCCCCACTCCACTGCCCAAGCGTTGAAGTCTCCCGCTATTACTACCGGTTTCCGGCCCACGAGGTCCGACGAGAGCCTGTCGATCATCTGGTAGAACTGTTCTATTGGCCACCTTGGTGGGGCGTAGCAGCTGCAATAGAACACACCATTGATCTTGGCAATCGCCACACCCTCGGCGGAGGGGTGTATTACCTCTTGAACCGGGAACCTTCCCGTTGTACAGATTGCCACCATTCCAGACCCGTCCGACACCCAATTGCCGTTGCCGGCAGGGATGCTGTACGGGTCTGATAAGAGGGCGACATCTGTCCTCGACTCCGAGACCGACTGCCACAGCAGCTGCTGGGCTGCTGCACAATGGTTAAGATTTAGCTGTGTGACTCTCACGGCTTCTTCTTATTTAACTCGCCGAAGGGACACGAAGGTCCGCCCATAGCATGTTTATGGGCTTGCTTCTTAGCGGTGCAGATAAGGCACTTATATGCCTTAGTGCACCCCCGCTCTTTATGCCCCTCCTCGCCGCATCGACGACATAGCTTGCTCCTGTCTAGGCCTTTGCATTCGTAAGCTTTATGGCCGGATTCTAGGCACCGATAGCACCTGTCCACTGAAGGCGGCTGGGGTATACTAATAGGGCATACCGACCAGCCGATCTTCAGCTTCCCTTTCTCGGTTACCTTTTTGGCATCCGCATTGAGTAGCCTGAGGTAGGCTACTTGGGTGCCAGAGGGTCCGTCCCTCAATCGCACAGAGGCCCGCTCGATTGTGACGCCGCAGTGCTCCTTGACGGCTGCGACGACGTCTTCTGCGGTCGCGAACTCGTCCAAGTGCTTGCACTGGAGAGTTGTTTCCGCACCTAGCGACCTGATTTGGGCGCCCTCGCCAAGGACCTCTTGAGCCAAGGCCAAGGCATTCGGCCAATCTGCATTCGGCGAAGTGACATTCGGTCAAATGGACTTTTCGGCGTAACAGCTTTTGGTGAAATAGCATTCGGTCTAACGACATTCGGCCAAATAACCCATTCGTTCGAATTACATTGGGTTCAATGGCATTCGGCCAACTGGCATTCAGCCAATTGATCTAGAGCCCTGGAAAGTGTAACTAAGCTTCACTAAATCTTTATCAAATCCGGAATCAACTTCATGACGACTAAATATGTTCGAAATACAAGAAAACTTTCACTGTCGGGATGCCAAACAATCATTCAAGTATACCGCCTTGATTTTTTTGAGTGAGCTAGTTTTATGGAAACACAAATAGTTTCATGTAAACAGGCTCTATATTTATGATGTCAGAAGCTTGCTGATTTCCGCGGTTCATTTCACGAAATCATGATATATCTTTTATGCATCTGTATACAAATAATTGGTAAAGGCGAGATGAAAAGTGAAAATGTTCCAAAAAACCCCACTAGTTCACCCACTGAAGGATGGAATCCAGTATACAGTCGCACTAAAAACCGATCATTAAATTTTTAAGCTACCGTTAAAGGCCTCAAACTTAAAAAGCTTCACGCACTGTCCCCAACCCAACGTTAATGTTTTCAAAGTGGCAAAATGTCCGCTACATACACTTGGTCGTTCCAAACTCGTTCCATTCTGAAAAGCAAACAATTCTCAAGAGCCCAAAATAGATGCCAATGGCGGCTGATGGAGGTCTAATTGGAAGTATGTGAGTTTGAGTGTGTGTATGCACGGGGTCGGCTACATTCCACAAAAACATGAACGACCTAAAACCCCCGTCCGGGGCTACAACACTACTACCTACGGCTAAACGAAATATATCAAAAACTTAAAACTAACTGACCCGAAATTAATGCTTAATATTAAAATTAAAATTAACCCCCACTTTCCTTGATATTATTTTAGCAAATTTCATCGCTGCTACTTGCTTGTATCCCTCCTCCTTCTCCCGAAAACCCAGAGCTGTCTTCTGCGGGAGGACGGCTTCTGGTTGACCAACACCCACCACGGACCGTCCGACGCCTACACGTTGTCGTAGAGCAGAAATTATAAAAGGGTTGCCCCTCTCCCCCCCCCCTCCCTGGCACACTCAACCCCCAACCCCCCTGGTCTCTTTTCTGTCGAACCCAAATACTTATGCGGAGCATCTTTCCCGCATACACATCTCCGATGTGCTCATACCCGGCTCATATAAATATTTCGGAGCCCACGTTTCGGTCGTTTCACACACCGCCGCCGCTCGCCGTTCACCGGTCAGTCGGTGTGGTCAGCCAAAGGGGTTCCAGTTTCCGTGAAGAACTCCAACGGAAAACTGACCAGCTAGCGAGCTAGCGTGTACACATCATTTTCTTTTCGTTTGCTTTTTCTTAGTTCTACGGCGCAGTTCGCTTCAAATTTGGGTACCAGGATTCTGATGCGAACGAGGAAATTTGCTGATCCCTTTTCATTTCCCCGGCCGGCGCACCACCATCACCCTCGTTCGTGATGTGGCCAAGGCTAGGCGGATAGCCCATACCCGGCGTCAGAAGCATTCATACCATTGGGCACCCGAGGTCCGGTCTCGGTAAAACTTCCTCCAAAAAGTCCGCCGTGTCCGAAAACCTTTATTACCACCAACTCCGGCACTGGGACCAGAAGTGGCGTGGGGTTCACGTGGTCCAGCGAGTGGGTGGGTGTTAGTTTCCACCCCTTACTTTCACAGCATCCGCCGGGGCAGTAGTTTTGAGAAACTATGACTCCCGGTGTTTCTCACACTGATCTGCGGATACGGTGGAACAGAGTGGTGAACCGATTGAGGACAGTCGGGCAGAACAGACAGCATTCAGCTAAATTTTATTTTTGTAAAACAAGCGCATTTCCACACATTTCCTTGAGAAGTGATTGGTTTCAATTAATTTTTAATTAACATCATTACCATTTCACCGAGCAGCCCAAGTCTGCTCCGGACTCTACCGCTGCTGCCGCCACGGACGGTGAAGATGGAACGAGAACCGGTCGCCTATACACTACATCGCAGCTCCTTCTGAGCCGGACAGGAACTTTCTAGGAGTTGGTTGGTACCTATCAGCTATATAGTTTTCCCCGCAGCACTAAATTTCCATCGTCTAGTTTTCCCTCCCAAAAGTATGCATGACTCGGGATCGGAACGGAACTCGTCAAACTCTGCATGCTGACCATCTTCTTCTCAAACAATCATTCATCCCACTGGCGAATACGACGACGACGACGGTTGGATTGCCTGGACCGGACCTTCGGAAATCCCACTGAACCTCAACGGCTAAATATGGAGAGAGCGGGTGGGAAGGTTCTTCCGTGTACTATAGGATGCTGCCGTGGGATGGGAATGGTCAGAGCTTTGAGATACGAACCGGTGGTTTCACTTTGCTAGCACCGCTAACGAAAGACGGAGCTAAAACTCGGCTATGTGTGTATTTGTGTGTGTGTGTTATCATGATGACGAAGGTAAAATAAAACGACGAACTAGAATAAATAACTATCTCCTCCGCTGGTTAGATGGCTGGCTGGCTGGTTCCCGGACGCTCCAAGGAAGTCGATCCGAGGAAAGAGTAAGGATCCAAAGCACGGTCCAGTTGCGAGCCCGTTTACATATTGTACCCCTTTTCCGCTGCGAGCTGCGAGTAAAACCGAGGGACGAAATGTTTTCACCGATCGGGGGCACAAAGGAAAGTTCCATGTCCAGAAAAGTACATACACTTTGGACGAAGACGACCATCGCGTTCGGAGCTCACTCCACTGTCCGCCAACTCCCCCTCAGGGCCAGAGTGTGGGGGAAGTGACGCAAGAGGGCATTTGGGAAAATGGACACGTTTTAAATATTCTATTATTAAGTGGAAAACTTTGTTTTAACTTTATCGGGCACAAAAGTAGCTGAAAATTTCCTGCCAGCGGCGGTCTCTATCGATTCTGATGGTTTGACTGACCGTCATTAGCAAAGTGGCGAAAGTGTATTCACTTATCGATTCGATATAATTTCGAGAGAATATTCCAATTTGAAATTTCAAATAAGTAACTTGAAAAGTGAAAATTGAAAACTTGTAAGCAGAAAATGAAACCTAAGCATTGAAAATTTGAAACCAAAAATATAAAATTGAAACTTGGAAATGAAAAATATTGAAAATTTTATATTGAAACGGAAAATGGAAGATGGAAAATGGAAAATGGGAAATGAATAATAGAAAATGAGAAATGTGAATTAGAAAACAGTTTATTTGATGATGAGGAATGAGGATGTGAAATAGAAAATGCATAATGGAAAATAAAAAATGAAAAATAGAAAATGAGGAATGTGAATTAGAAAAAGTTTAATGGATAATAGAAAATGGAAAATAGATAATGGATAATAGAAGAGGAAAAATGGATAGTGGAAATAGAAAAATGGAAAATAGTTTTAAATTTTTTTATCATTGATTTCAAATTTCTAATTTTGAATTTTAAATTTCAGTTTTCAAATGTTACTAAATTGCTAAATTACTAAATTACTAGATTACTAAATTACGAAATCACTAAATTACAAAATTACTAAATTTCTAAATAAATAACATACCTACTGAATTACAAAATTACTAAATCACTAATTCAAATTTCAAATTTCAAATTTCAACTTTTAAATTTTAAATTTAATTTAATCAAATTGCTAATCTCAAATTTCAAATTACGAATTTCAATTTCTATTTTCAAATTCAAATTTCAAGTTTAAAATTTCAAATTTTAAATTTCAAGTTTCAAATTGCAAGTTTCGAATGCCAAATTTCGAATTGTAAATTTCAAGTTTCAAATTGAAAACTGAGAATTGCTAATAGAAAAAAATTAAGAATTTTGAAATATTTTTATCGTGTTTCTTGTTTTTCCTTTTTTCTATTGTCTTTTATCTCCAGTTTCATGTTTTGTGTTTTGTGGCTCGTGTCGGTTACTTCTTTTTCATGTTTGTAGTCCCTCATTTCTAGATTCTAGTCTCGTTAATTTTGTCTTTACAATTTTATCTCTAGCATTTTAGCTCTTTTCTCTTGCTACTTGCCTCTTGTGTCCTATGTCTTTTCTTGTTTTCTTGTCTCATGTCTTTTGTCTCTTCTATCTTATATCTTGGGTTTTGTCTGATATCTCTTGTCTTTTTTCTATTTTTCTTTTCTTATTCCTTGTCTTTTGTCCTTTATCTTTGGTTTTGTTTTATGTCTTGTCTTTTGTCTTTTGTGTTGACTTGTCTTTTGTCTTTCGTCTTTTGTTTATTGTCTTTTGTCGTTTGTCTCATGTCTGCTGTTCTCTCTTGTGTATCTTGTTGCTTTTCTCTTGTTTCTTGTCTCTTGTCTATTGTTCTGTCTCTCGTTGTCTCTTGTCGCTTGTTTCTCGTTTCTTGCCTCTTGTTTCCTCTCTCTTGTCTCTGGTCTATTGTATTTTCCCTCTTGTTTTCTGTCTCTTGTCTTGGTCTCTTGTTTTTTGCCTCCTGCATGGTAGCTATTGATTCTTGTCTCTTGTGTCCTGTCTCGTTTCTATTTTCTATTTTTCCCCTTTACTCTTGTCTTTTATCGCTTGCCTTTTCTCTTTTGTCTCTTGCCTCTTGTACCTGTGATATCTAAGGGTTTGACATGTTTCTATTTTCTATTGAAATTTGTCTTTTGTCTCTTGTTTCTTTGTCTCCTACATCTTGTCTCTCATCTGTTGTCTTAAGTCGCTTGTCTCTTACTCTTCTATTTATATCTTGGGTTTGACTCATGTCTCTTGTCTTATTTTAGTTTCAATTTTCTCTTGATTATTATCTCCCCTCTCGCAGGTTGATGGGATTGACGGTATTGTAAACATCATCAAGCCACAATATATTCAATAGAGTTATCTAAATATAAGGACCTTCGCTCTTTTTAGTTTTTATTTGCACCAAGTTCTACTACTAGAGGTTAATTAGTTCTCATGTTAATATTCCACCAAACATTATGACTACTGAGGATTTGATTTATATAAGAAGCCCGCTTCAAGATGTTGATTACAATACGCCTCGATAGTGGTGTGTCGAGGAGGCCGGGAGGGCTGATATGAGCCTTTTGTCTGTTCTATACCTTTCCTCTATTCACCAGCTCATAACCAACAATCAACCAGTAACAAATAGATAATTGAGAAAGGATGTGCTATGTGTGGTGATTGGCTATTCAAGTATTAGTAGTGTTTGAAGTACTAATGTATGTCTCATGTGATGATCATAACTTCAGCTGTATCTTGTACCTATCTAATCTATTACGTCTCTTATATATTGTCTTTTATTTCTTCTTTTCGAGTCCTATACTGCCATTCTACAGCCGCCTTCAGCTGAATCAACAACGATGGTGATAGTGAACGTCTTTACACTCACACATTCTCAAACGCGGTCTCAGCGGGAACCTACAAAAATGCCATCGTGCACGCGATTACGAATCGGTCACGTCCGAAAGTCTATCCTTGATCCTAGAAGCCTAGGTCCATGCCTTCAGCTGGACCAATTAAGAAAATACGCCCATACCTATTAGACAACACGTCTCATGGCGACATGACCGGGAACCCTATCGATATAAACGATCCCACTCTCTGCCAGAATTCAATCCGCGCACTGAAAATTTAATATCAGACTCACGGTTCGCGCAACCATTCAAGAACACACGTTACAAAATCACGTCAGCGCACAAACGTTAGAGCCCCTCGCGATTTTCCAAGCAGCCTACGAACTCGCAAACATGATTACACCCCGGTGATAAGGTGAAAATCTCAGCACTCATAAACTTACCAACACGATCTCAAGTGTCAACCTACAAACTCCCGCGCTCGCGCCATCATGAATCGGGAACGTCCGGAAGTCTCTATCCTCGGTACAAACAATCTAGGTCCTTGTTAATTATTAAAAAAATAATAAAATTGAAAAATAACTACCATATCCACTAGACAAAACGTTCCATGGCGACATGACCGGAAACTCTAGTGATATGGGGTAACTCTCTCCCTGTCAGAATGTGATCCGTACACCGAAAACTAAAGATCAGAATGACGGTCCGCGAATATATGAATCGCCGCAGGGTTTCAAAATCGAATTTATACATGCGAAGTCACATACACGCGACAAACACGTCAACATATGAACGCTTAAGCCCTTCGCGATCATCTACGCACACCTATGCCCGCGATCGCGTAAACTTGATAACACTGCGGCAATTGTGTGAACGTTTTAGTACTTACGAAGTTACAAACGCGATCTCAAACGCCAACCCGCAAATGCGCGATCATGAATCGGTCACGTCCGGAAATCTTTAACCTTCATTCTAGCAATTTAGGTCTATACATTCAGTTGGACCAATCAACAAAAAAATAAAGCTCATATCCACTAGACCACGCGTTCTACGACGACATGATTGGGAACTCTAATGATATGGAAGAACCCACTTCCTTCTGGAATCTGAACCGTACACAAAAAATTAAGTATCAGATTCACGGTCCGCGCGCGATTATTCTAGAACACACGCGAATATGCGAAAGGCACACGGTTATGAAATAGAATTTATGCACGCGAAGTTACACGTTAGCACACGCGACATACAAACGCACACGCGATCGAGCACATTAACGTACAAATGTTCGAGCCCTTCGCGATGATACACGCGATTCCCTACGCCCGCACATGCCTGAACCGTACAATGAATATCACATTCAGAATCACGGCCCGCTACAATTGGCCTATTGCAGTGTTTTATTGGGCGACATTGCCTGTCTCGTCTGCAAATTGTAGTATGTGATTCTGACGGGGAGCCCTTCCGAGAACCTAGCTCTACAGCTCCAGTAGGACAACTCTCGAAAAAAAAAAAAAAATTTCTCTTGATTATTATCTCGTTGCTAGTATATTTTCTCTTATATATTTGTTCCTTGGCTTTTATTTGTCATGTCCCTTGTTTCTTGTCTCTTTCTCTTGTCTTATGTCTTCCGTCTCTATTCTCTCCTTTCTTGTCTCTTCTCCCATGCCGCTTGTTTATTTTCATTTCTTCACTATTTTTTGATCTTGTCTCTTGCAGCTTATATCTTGGTTTTGACATAATCGTTTGTTGTTTCTGGTTTCTGTACTCTGTTGTCTCTTGTCTCTTGGCTTTTGTCTCTTGTTTCTTGTCTCATGAGCGTCATGATTCCTTATATCTTTTATTTTTTTTCATTTATCTTTTGTCTCATGTCTCCTATCTCTTGTCTCTCGCCTCCAACCTCTTGTCTTGTCATGTGGCTTGTTTCTTGCCATTCTTTGTATCTCTCTTTTTTATGTCTTGCATCTCATTTGTAGGTTTTTGACTGACATCTCTTGTTTTTTTTTGTAGTTTCTGTGTTCTGTTGTTTCTTGTCTTTTGTTTCTTGGCTCTTATCCCTTGTCTCTTGTTATTTGTCTCATCTCTTCTCTCTTGTATCTTATCACTTGTCTCCTTGACTCTTGGCTTTTAGCTCTTGGCTGTTGTCTCTTGTTTTTCTGTCTCGTATCTCTAGTTTCTTGTCTCTCCTCTCCTGTGCCTTATAGCCCATGTATCTTTTCTTCTTTTTCTCTTATTTTTTGTCCCTTGCCTCTTGAAGTTAATTTGATGGGTTTTGACTGATTTTTCTTGTCTCTTTTCTAGTTTCTGTTTTTTCTTGTTTCGTGTCTCTACTCTTTTGTTTGTTGTCTTTTGTCTTCTTCTTTTGTCTCGATTCTCTTGATTCTCATCTCTCATCGTTTGTTTCTTGTCTCTTTTCTCTTTTCTCTCGTCTCTTTGACTCTTGGCTTTTAGCTCTTAGCTCTTAATTCTTTGGCTCTTATTTCTGATTTATTTTCTCTCGTCTCCTGTCTCTTGTCACTCACGTCTCTTTTCTTTTTTTCTATTCTCTTGTCTTTTGTCTCTTGCCTCTTGTATCTTAGATTCATTTTTCTCTTGTTTTTTGTCTTGTCTTTTGATTTTTTCCTCTTGTCTCTTGTTTCTTGGCTCTTGTCTTTTGTCACTTTTATCTTATTTCATGTTTCTTGTGTCTTCTCTCTTGTCTCTTACCTCTTGTACCTGACATCTTGGCTCTTGACCAATTTCTATTGTCTCCTTTCTAGTTCTCTTGTTTCTTATCTCTTATTTCTTGTCATCTTTTCATTGTCTCTAATTTTTCAACATTCCCCTTTGCTCTTCTCTCTTGTCTATTATCTCCCAATCTTGTCTCTTGACAATTGGCTTCTAACTATCTTTTCAAAATCTGAACTTTGCCTACCATTTGACCTTTTCTATCCAACTATGACTCAAGTGTAGTCGAAATCATTAATTTTCCTAGGCAAACGCTGATAGTTCATCCGGTTCGTTCTTTAAAGTGAAGGAAAGAAGGAACAAACATCGATGAATAGTAACCCAAAACAACATATTAGTGCCGCTGGACCGCTGCTTATGGGCTGCTGCTCGTTCTACAAGAGCGAGAGCGAATTGGCACTAACAAAAAAAGTCCAGCTTTTCTTGAAAGTTTATTTAAACAACTGGACCGAACTGGACGCGCTACATACCTACTACTGCTGATGGACTGGTTGCTTGCTTGCTTGCTTACTTTCGGTGACCGTCATAGCTGTTTAGAAAGGGTGTGAGAAAAACCATAACGAAGGAGGATAGGATGGGGGAGGGTGGTTAGAACATAGAAAACCTACAAGACCTGACCTGACCAGGTCACACTTCTGGGAATGGGGATGGTGGACTACGACGTCGACGACGACGACGTCGTTTTCGTCGTGGTCATCACCGTCGTCCTGGCATAAGAGTGTAGTCAAGTGAAAATTTTCCACTTTGAAGAGTGTGCTGTTGTAGCACTTGATGCTTTTTGGTCACGAAAAGTAGAGTTGGATGGGGTAAAATATTTCTGGTGAGGGGAACTTGTAAAAAAATTACAATATCATCATATACAGATCGCTTGTAAATTCAAATATATTTTTTTTCATTGGCAAATAGCGCTTCCAACAAAATGGTCCATTCGAGTATCAGCCTATCGGCGTCTTTTGGCCACTAATTCTACCCCGAGCAGATGATGTTTAATCCATTTTTCCCTGTGAGTGTGTTGATGGAAAGAACCACGGCTGAGACGGAATGCTGTGTAAGTTCGTTTGCTGACGTCTGTGGCAGAGGTGGTTGAATATTTTAAATTTTGGTGAGACTATGTAACCATTTCAGGAACAGCGTAATTACTTTCATGATTTGCGAAACGTGAATCGAAATCTGGTTGTAATTTTTACGGAAGAATTCACTTCGTCGTGCACTAGAAGGTGAATGGACTCGAATGGCTGCTTGGTTTGCTTTGCTAATTCTATACAGAAACTGTGCTAACAATTTTAGCACAGTTTCTGTATAGAAATAGTATATAATTGTAACAATAAAATAGAGTTCTAGTGGCTTTCTAGGAACGTCTATTAGGTGTTACCTCTGTTTCATATCTAGTTCAAACCTATGAAAGAAAATTTTAATATCTACTTGGAATAAGTTATTGACATTTTTGTTTGTTTGCTAAAGTTACTTCAAAACGTTAGAAAGGTACACTTTGAACAATTCAATTCACATTTTAAGGCATTGAAACAGGTGACACTCACGATATTTCTTCATTCAATTTCAGTTCGATCTGCTCAGATTTAAACTAAAGACAGTCTCTCACCGCCAATTGGTCAACGAATCCGCTGCGGTTGGCGACCGCTGGCGGGCCTATTTTACAATACCTCACCTGGGCTGTGTGGTTCATATCCCGAACCGATTTGCCGAAAATGCCCTCTATTCGGCTGCAATTAATCATAGACCCGGCCCGGTAATGGAAAGGATCGTCCGGGCAAAAAGGACCTGGGCGCAGCACAGCAGCGTCGTAGTGCGATGGTCATCAATTTGATAAATCGTTTTCGTGTAAATGTATTCGCACTGGAGGAGAAAATGATCTCCCTCTGGGCTTCCTGTCCTCTATTTCAGCGAGACACCCTTCGCTCGAAGTTCACCGGTTGCGTTTTCCTTCTCAATAAATAACAGTTCGTCTTCTCGGAGTGTGCCTCCCTGGATACGATAAATGTAATGTATGTGCACATCAGACTGGTTCACACAGACACACAGCTGTTTATCTGTAGCGATTCGCGTAAGAAATCGACGAGCGGAAGTCCGAAAATTGTTATCAATTCGTAACGAAATTGAATTCGCCCGATCGGAGGCGTCATTTGGAAGGAATAATATGTGGCAGCATTTGTTTTTTTTTACGCTAGCGCCGAATGAATTTGAATGGAAATTAGAAATCGTTGAAAGCCAAGATGTGATGTTTACATTTAACTCTCCGATATGCTGAGACCGATGTACTGGGTGGAACGGTGAATTCTCATTCTCCAGTTAGTGGTCACCTATTTTTAAGAGCTTTACCCTAAATGATACCTATTGGTCTCTGAATCAATTTTGGAAAATTTGCGTAGTGATAACACTCATGTTTTCGCCGTTAGGTGACACTGTACACATTAAACTTTCACCAAAAATGAGTATCTGAAATCTGAATCTGAAACTTTGCATAAGACTGCCAACTGGCCCAACCTCATTGGGGGTTATTATACTTTTTAGAAAAAGTCATGTTTCAGTTAGTTTTTTCCGGGGCCTTATAGCGCACGGTGTTGAATTAGTAGTCGATTTTTACGAACTTTGCAAACTGGATTTAGTTGAATGCTATGGTGCAATTTTACTCGCTAAGGAAAAAATTATTCAAAACGATTTGTTCAGAAGGGCTTGAGAAAGTCAGAATTAAAGTTAGTCGATCAAGATTCCTCAAGGAAGCAATCTAGCACCTTTGTTCTATTTACTGTTCTTCAATGACGTCTTATTTTTAATCCTGCCAAATTGCATGTTTATATGTACTAAAGACCTCAAACTGTTTCTCGTTATACGTTACTCTTAGTGTAAACCTCAATGGTGCTTTTCACGCAACGAAGGATTACAACCGGAGCTCGTCCATTGCAGATTTTTGACTCTGAAATTATTGTCGAAGATCAAGTTAAGTACGTTGGGGTAATTCTCAACTCAAAACTTAATTGGACAGCTCACATCGATTTCAGGATCAAGAAAGCTTGCATGGCCTTTGGCCAATGTAGACGGGCTTTCGGCAAATCTTGGGGACTCAAACCCAAGTACATTCAGTGGATCTACACAACAATTGTTAGACCAATACTGACATACGGGTGCCTTGTTTGGTGGCAGAAGGGAGAAGTCATGACAATCCAATCAAAGTTAAACCATCTTCAGAGGATGGTCTTGATGGCGATGACTGGTGCGTTCTCGACAACACCTACTGCTGCTCTCGAGGCACTCTTGAACATAAAACCGCTACATGTGTTTCTGAAACAAGAAGCACTTTCTTGTGCATACCGTCTTAAGGTTACTGGGCTCTGGAACAGTAACCCAATAGATCGTGTAACTAGCCACACAAGACTGTGGCCCCAAATGGTTACTTGGGATGAATATACACTTGCTCCCAGTGACCTTACCTTACCTTTCCTTCTAAAACTTTCAATGTGAGAATTCCTCTTCGTGAGGAATGGCTGGATGGAGCGACAACTTGAAGAATACGTAGTTTGTTATACGGACGGTTCTTTGTTGGAGGGACGAGCCGGTGCTGGTGTCTACTGTCATGAGATGAGATTAAACCAATCTCATTCGCTTGGTAGATGCTATACCGTATTCCAAGCAGAAATCTTTGCGATTCTGTGTGGCGTACAATCCACACTTCAACAGGGAATTTGCGGTAAAAGAATCTATTTTTGCTCTGACAGTGAGGCTGCCCTGAAAGCACTTAGTTCGGCAGATTCGAGATCGAAATTAGTAATCGCATGTCGAACTCAAATCGAAGAACTTAGCATTTCAAATGCTATCTACCTTCTATGGGTACCCGGTCATTCCGGTATTACTGGAAATGAATGGGCGGACGAATTGGCTAGAGCTGACGCTGCGACAGATTTCGTTGGTCCAGAACCAGTTCTGGATCCAACTGTCAATAAGTTGGATAAAGCACAAGATTCGCTCTTGGGCTGCATTCGAACATGCCAACCATTGGCGTAGCTTGCAAACTTGCGTTCAAACAAAGGCTTTTCTGCCGGATGTGAGTCCGAAAATGTCAAGAAATTTGTTGCATTTTTCCAAGCACAACTGCAGTATTCTGGTCAGGGCTGGACATTGCAAACTCAATTATCACATGGCTACTATTCAGCGCGCTGAGTATTATTCATGTGATCTTTGTGAATCCGATTACGGAACATCATATCATTTGATATGCAATTGCCCTGTATTAATGCAATTGCGCATCCGGATTTTTGGTTCTCCATACATAGATGAACCTATGTACAGAGAGCTGAAATTTAAGGATATGCTTTTGTTCCTAACCCAGTGTGGTAAAGAGCTATAGTTTTTTAGCCGTATTTGAATGACAATATCTCTTCGGGGGTGTTGTCGTTCTGTTATCTCAATATCCCCTCGGGGGTGTTGATATATCCGCTCACTGTTTGAGTAGAGGTTCTAAATCCCTCCGGGGGTTGAAAGTTTTATTCCTGCTGTTGTAGCACCTGCAGATCGTTCAGCATCACTCCGGGGGTGCAGAATGCTCTGTTTTAATTGTTCTGTGTCGTTGTTTTCCTTACCACTTCCCCAATCCTTCCCATCAGGAGAATGATAAAAAGACGATTCTTGGTAAGGCACAAATCTCCGGTCAACATGGGGAACGTGCCATTTGAGCCAGACGCTACTGATTCCTGATGATTTCTGATATAGCGCACGGTGTTGAATTAGTATGGTTGTATTAGTATTACTATGGTGCAATTTTCCTCGCTAAGGAAAAAATTATTCAAAACGATTTGTTCAGAAGGGCTTGAGAAAGTCAGAATTAAAGTTAGTCGATCAAGATTTCTCAAGGAAGCAATCTAGCACCTTTGTTCTATTTACTGTTCTTCAATGACGTCTTATTTTTAATCCTGCCAAATTACATGTTTATATGTGCTAAAGACTTCAAACTGTTTCTCGTTATACGTTACTCTTAATGTAAAAAGCTCTGATTTTGTTTACATGCAGAAAAAACAATGATCTGGAGCTATACTATTTCTGGGAATAGCTCGAGAGAGTGTTAGTCACCAGAGAGCCTAGCATCCTTCTTGGCACGTAATTGTCCGTCAGAGACCACTACTCACTAGGTTTCCAAGTACCGACCCATTTTACCGTAAACTGGTGCCTCTCAGTGCCGCTAAAAACTAGAACTTGAAAACATTTAAAAAAAACTTGCTTTAATCCACCTAGTGGCGCAATTGTGCCTTTATATAAACTATTATTCAATAACTGGTTAGGTTCAATATAACATTGTGGAAATGTCTATTACATTTTTATTACGAACGCTGCCATACTGGGAGGGGTAGATGGGGGTCCAAAACCGAACTGCATATTTTACCTTCCATTGGAGACTCGGTTAGTGAAAATTGGTTCAGTCAACATCGAAGTGACTTTACTTCTGGAATATGTCGTGAACTCGGGGCTTTCGGAATGATCGATTGTGGACAATATATTCCAATAATCTTTGATTCGCTATGAGTGATCTAGGCCTGCGAATCGAAGTAATTTGATGTTCATTTCAATAGATTTTTAACCTATGAGGTATTAGGCTTGTACCGGTTTCTATGAAAAATTCCTTTGTGACCGCAATTACCAACATATAACTCCGGAACCAAAAGTCTGAACTGAATAAAATTCAATAAAAGTCGACGGAAGTATTATATCTTTCATCTGAAATCAAGTTTGTAAAAATCGGTTAGGAGTTTGTTGGGAAATAGGTGTGACATTAGTTCGGGAACTTGGCGCGTTCCTCGGGGTCTTAAGATCCGTCATAGGTGGCCAATGTGATCAAAGCTACTTTGATTAGTCATTATTGATCTAGACCCAGAAATCGAAGTAATGTTGAACGTATTTGAATATGTATTACATCATTCGGACATAATAGAGTTACCAGTTTATATGGGAATTTGCTGTGGAACCGCACTCTTCAACCCGTAACTCCGGAACCGGAACTCCAATCAACTCAATAGCTTCTTATGGGAGCGGTATACCGTTCATTTGAAACTAAATTTATGCCAATCGGTTCAGCCATCTCTGAGAAAATTGAGTAACATTATTTGACACAAACATGCATACACACATACATACATACACATATACATAAGCACACACAGACAATTTGTGTTTTCGACGAACTGAATCAAATGGTATATGACACCCGGTCCTCGGTTGAAAAGTCGATTTTTGGAGTGATTGCATAGCCTTTCTTTATATGAGAAAGTCAAAAAGACCTTTCGAAATTTTATCTTCAAAATGAAAATTTTACTGATCTCTACTCTTATATGCATATCACCTGTTCTGATGAATAAAGTCAGTTGTTCCGTTACGAGGATTTGGGAGGCATTTGGAAACAATTACTTAGCAATGCAGCTTGACGCGAAAACCCTAGTTTCAACAGTAAATCAAAACAAAAATGTCAGTGGATTGCTCACCTATACCCTCGATACTCTCGCTGTGGTGTCGATGTGTTTCTCGCTTCGACCTAAGGAGAAATTCGGGTAAAATCACCTTTGCGCGTTAGGAGTCTAAAACCTACAACCAAATTCGCTTTTCGATTTTGTCTCATCAGAATCCGACCCCGACTTAGTGTCAGGACGAAGCGAACACCGGATTGACACTAGCTCCAAAAACGGTAAAACTATTTGTGTTCCTGAGCAAACCCCTAGTAAAGTGCCCCGCAACAAAAAGTGTTCTGCTCAAGCTGATGAAAATTTATGAGATCGAAACCAGGTTTGGCTTAATACGCTAAGGCAACTGTATAGTTTCGTCCTGGCACTGAGTTACAGATGGTCTCATATGCCCTATCTTAAAGAAGGGCAATAAACACGAGTGTAACAATTATTGCAGCATAACGATCCTCAATGCCGTCTATAAGGTACTCTCCCATGTTCTGTTTAGCAGATTACGCCCAAATCTTTTGTTGGTGAATATCGTAGCGGATTTTGACAAAGTCGATCAACATCGGACCAGCTGCTTTTTCAGTGATAAATTCTGGAAATACAAGTGGCGAACTTTCTCCTCCTGTATGATGAATATCTCGGAACCATGTTAGTTTAAAACTGTGACAAAATAGACCAAACGGAACTCTTTGAAAACAACAAAACGCATTTGAAGGCTAGCATATTTGACCACTGGGAGCACCATTGTCGCCAAAATTAAGTCCTCTAAACTCATTCGTAACTTATGTCTATATAATCGTGCACCAAATCCCCCCAAAAGAAAGTTCGTATCACAAGCGGCTCGCCGAAGAGCGACTTACAAGTGTTCCCTCTGTACCTATTCGCGGCGCTGTAATTCTATCATGCATTAACGTTAAAGACAAATTCGATCCCTTAGCCGGAGGGTTAGCGGGAAAAAGCAAAAGTGCACAAAAAAAATCATTTCACCGAAGAGGCAATGCAAAATACGAAGAAGCACTATAAAAAAATAGTTGCGAAATAAAAAGCTTCACAGCGAAAGAAATAGAGCGCGCCCTTCGCCAACATTGGCCTAAGCCTCGGTTCGTGGTCCGTCGAGGCGCTGAACCTGGACACGCATGGACCGACTACGACGCGCCGCCGCCGCCGTCGTCGCCGCTGCCACCCGCCACGGCAGCGAAGACGGTGCGCACCGTCGTCGTAGTCGTAGTAGTCGTGGGTAATGTGACCGAAAAGTGAAGGGTCGCGCATTTTACTGCTTCCCTCCTCCTACTCTGGTGGTGGACGCGGCCACCGGTGCATTCGGGCGGTCACCACAGCTGAAATCCTCGCCTACCGAAACCTGGCTGCTGTCTAACCGAGAGCTACCCCAGCGTGCCAGTTGTGTGCAGTTGTTAATGTATCGTATTTTGAAAATAATAATAATCGCCGTATTATTTTACACACAGTGCATTTCGCTATCTCGGCTGCATGGGGTCGGCCGGAATAGCCATTGCATCGCCGTGAATCAAACGGCACACCACAGCATTACACGATACACATCCGCGCGTTGGTTATACGGCGTACATGTCCGGGAGGGACCACCCCATCCCGGTAGGCCAACGTACACGAACACACACACACACACACCCGCTCGCATATCGCGTCCGTACCGAAACTCGTCATCGTCGTTGACAGCAGCGTATACATCAGCGAAGCGTCGCATTTCCTTTTGATACTTGCACGGCTTCTTGCAATTTTTTTTTGTTCAATAGGGGGCCATTCATAAATGACGTAGCATTTTGGGGGGTAGGGAGGGTATACCAAATTTGTGACGAAGTGTGACGAGGGGGAGGGTAGGGTCAGAAGTTGTGCGACGTAGCATTAAATTTAAAACCCATTGTTTAGAGAAAACAATTTAATGATCCTCCATTCTCAAAAGAAATGAATTTATATTCAAACAAGTTACTGCGGTTTTGATGAAGTAAATTTTACGATTCGCGGAATTACAAGTTCACAAAAATACGAATAGATTTTGTATGCGGATTTAACTTGCTACATTAGTTAGTTAATGTTGCTAACTAGTAGACTTAGTTTGGAACCTGAATTAAATTTTCACTTCGGATTCAACCAAACAAAATTTAGTAATTTGGATGAACGTATGCTTCTTAGAATCATTGGCAGCTTCAGGATTGTGAACTGAGAGAACTTCTCTTTATGCTCCCCTTGACATATAAAATTCAAAACAAAACTATCAACACTATATTTGTGATGAAATGGGCTTATTTTGCAAGCAATTTGCTGTTATAATGAAAATGTTGATAAAAGTCGTCAAACATTTTGAAAGGACAAGTATTTAAAATAATTGAAAAACATGTAATTTTTTTTCATCACCCGGGCGCTTTGCATGGGACGAGGGGGAGGAGCTAGGTAAATGCTACGTTATTTACGAGGGGGAGGTTAGAATTTTGTGACCAAATGCTACGAGGGGGAGGGAGGGGTCAAAAATCTCCGAAAAAAAGCTACGTCATTTGTGTACGGCCCCTAGGCTTGTTTCGGTTTGGCGATTGTGGTGCGGCGGTGCTGCTATTCACGCTTGCGAGTTGGGTTAGCTGATTTCCTGTCCCTTGCTCTCTGTGAAAACGGCTCAGCTGCAGCAATTCGTTGCATTTTTTTTGTGCGGAGCAGAGGTTTGGCAGCTCAGAATCGATTGCAGAAAGGTCGGCCAGTTTGAGTTCTTGATTATCGATTATTACTTCACACTAAACTACAATCGACGGCGTCGGTCGTTGGTTGCGTGGTAAGCGTGACCGCTTCTCACTTCAATCTCAGCCGAACTCGTTGAGATTTTTTGAGCTTGGTCCCGGTTCATGTTTTGATGGGCCGATATCTAGGGCTCAAATGGTGACTCTGGTGAATAAAAAACCTGTGCCCAACAGTGGTCTTTGCCTTCGATTTTTACTGGACAAGCAACAACTGGATCGCCTGTTGTCGGAAGAAGTTAATTCTATAAAAATAGAGCTTTCTCATCCACAAAAGCCGTAGGTATTAAACTTTTGAAAGAATCGATTTTGGTAATGATACTTCTGCAATCTAACAGTGATTCAAACCATGATCTAGTTTGATAAATTCACCATCGAATGATACGATCGCTTTAAGGAAGGGGAATTTATGGGAACCTCCTCACCAGTGGCCTTAAAAAAATGTTTTTTTTAGGATTTAGAGGGCCGTCCTTAACAGTTAACCACTTTAAAAGCTAACAAAAGACTTTTAAGGCTATCAGTACCACACCATCCGTTGACGACGCCATCGATTTCGACTTCCCGCGCAGGTATATAGATACGATAGTCCTGTTTTAACATCTTTTCTGTTTATTTTTTCGTTCATCAAAGAAAAACATCCGGACGATCCAAGATCTACGGTATGAATGGTTACTACTGTTAATTGCAATTCCAGCTTAAAAAAAATCACGAATTTCAACAAACGTATTTTAAATAGAGCTGAATAAACAATTTCGTCAGTGTTATTGACTTCTTCACCAATGATGCTTACAGCTGATTTTGGGGTGCTGAATTCTACTTTTGCGGTTATCATTATGGCCCAAACAGCTGCCACAAATTTGGCAGTCGTTTGTGGTTCAAGCATTGGAATCGAAAACTCTGTTTTGGGTTGATTTGCTGTAGATGCGCTGGCGATTTGTTAAATGGTTAAATTCTCCCCGGCATCTTCCGCGAAAGATTGTTCATGGTGTGCTGTCTGATTACAGTACCTGCACGTAGGAATTTCCGCATCATGGATGCATAACGTAATTTGTTGAATAGTAGCTCCACGAGTTTTGAGTTTTGTAGTCAAACAGGATGTAGTAGATCTCTCGATCCGTATCCTCACGACAAGAACATCGTTGGAAGTACTCGGGAAGAAATTTCTCCACGTTTCAGGTGTAACGGATTCTACGTTTCCGTATTACGACATGCATTCTGAAATTAGATCAGGTGGTGTACACGGTGATAGATCATGCAGCCTTACCTCTATACAGTCATGGTCTATATACACGGGAATCTTTATTTCAAAGTTGTCACTGTCAACCACGTGCTTCAAGTTGTTCTATAAAACGACACGTTCGGCTTGCACTAACTTGTTGAACGATATCAATACTGCATTGCGCAGATGATGATTCTGTAGATAGGCGTCTTCCTTAAGCCTAAGGTCTATTTTCACTTTCAGAAGGTTTACCACTTCGCGAAAACTCAGTCTTATTCAACACAATTTAAAGTCAACGGCCGCTGTGTTGAGTCGGAGCAGCGCTTTTCCCTCAACTTTTCTCATGATAATAAAATATTCCCTTTGTTCTCGAGACAGTGCACACTATATCAAGTCATTTGTTATAAGATGTCAGTTTGGTTTCAGATTATTTAATCAATCCTGCGTATTGATGACTTGTCACTCAGTTTATATGACTTCTTCCTTTGCAACTTACAACTTCTTCATACAGTTGCTTGAGTTGCTGTATAAAATTGGAATTCGTGGCAGAGAATATCGATTGTTTTTTGGTCAAATTAATGCAGTGCACCTGCTTCAGTTAGTTCTTGTATATTGAAGAAAATATTTAAGATGCTCCGAGTTACTACGGGCGGTTATAGGGTCAATACCTCTTTGATCTTAATATTGAATAGAAATCAAGTGACCATTGCACGGACTGTTCAGCGACCAGAGAAGTCTAACATTGATTTTATAGTTTATATTGTGTCCAGATAGCGTGATCTTGAGGCCATCCAAAAACACTGTACCTTTAATAGCGGTAATAAAAAAGTTAGGAGGCGCCTAATATTCAGTGTCCTGCATGTCGGTCGGACCGCTTCATACCTACAATAATTTCAATAAATTTATTTGAATGCGACTATAGCTACTCATTTTGATGGATTGGATATAAAAAGATAAGCAATATCGCCCAATTGATTGATTTGATTTGAGATTTGATGGTATGTGTAGAACGATTTTTTTCTCCAAATATGACAGTCAATCACCCCTCGAGAGATTCTTAACCATGAACCAAACACCCTGTGTGAATGAACCTAAAGTGTCTGTGAATAATACAGAAAGTTCAGGTGGTTTGAATTGCGTGTTGTTATCCGCACAACCGATCCAATGATCCTTCTGAATTTTTCATGATTATACTAAAAAGTTGGTTCTTGAACGAAGGAATTTTAGTTTAAATGAAATTTATCCTTTTTTATGCTCAAAAATTCCTAAAAATATTTAACAAGTTTCTTGGGATATCAGTGTCTCACTTGATTGAAGATAAATGAGAGTCAGCGCCATTCAAAAAAAAACGGGAAAAGTTGTCTCCGATCACCATTCGTATCGGCCGATTACAATGCACAATGGTTTTTTGTCCAAATCGTGCGATTTACGCCCAAATCGTTTTATTCGGGCCAATGTCGTCTTCAGAGAAATTTGTGGTCATTGTAATCCCTTCCATATGGTATTATGATTGTAATGATTAATCTCCCTAAAAGTGAGGTATATTTACCAACTTTCTTGCAAGTACAAAAATTAATATCATATCTTCGGCAAAGTTGTAGAGTATGTTTTTAAATATCATCCTGGCACATTCGGTGTGTTCCGTAAAAAGGTTTGAATTATCAAAATGTACAATTTTCTGTATTACATCATTGGCTTACCTCGTGTAGTTTCGTATTAATTCGGAAAAATACAGTGTTTCAACTAGTGATTGGTTTAAAAATAAATTGTTATTTTCGTTAAACGGCTGAGTTTTCGAAATTCCTAGCAAAAATCTGTCTGTCATGTACTGATATGAGTTTGGTGATTAATCCTTCAAAAGGGGAGATTCTTCAATTATTTTTTTGTAAACGTCTTTGGCAAAATTATAGAGATTGCTTCCGCGAATATCTTTGCTAAGTACACTATATCTCTTCTTTAAATACGTAACAAGTTATAGCACATTATATTTTGATGACCTCCGAATATATGTTGCAACTATTTCACTTCAAGGGGGGTTAATCACTATAACTATAACAGCAAAATGAGGATCTTGGAGCATCATAAAACAGCCCAGCAGATATCATTGCTCTACACTTTACTGCTTTCGCGTGAATAATTTATCGCACGTTTTTGGTAAAAAAGCAATACTGAAATGGTCCTTTATCCGAAGTTTTTCTTGAAAAGAATCTGAAAACCTGCACGTTCCAAAAAATAATGCTTTTGATAAATCAACACTCCGTATCTTATCTTTGTTTGTAACGCTCTTTGTTCGAACGAACAAATATTCGCTGATAGAGATTTTCTTTTTCCCGGGATTCCCGAGTTCCGGGAAAAAGTAAATATGAGAGGCGGGCATAACATAGTTGCTAAATCGATTACCTTGTACGCAGCTGGCCTGGGTTCGATTGCCATCACCGCAAATAGGGTTAGAAATATATCTAAAGAGATTTTTCTAATCCGAAAAAGAGGCGAATGACCCTTAGTTTAAAACTTCTATAATCAAAATAAAAAAGGCGGAAAATGCGAAAATCCCCGGTTTCCTGGGAAGTAAATTCTTGGGTAGGAAGCTTTACTTGGATATCTTTCTACTTAAGGATACAGTTTGAATGAAAACCAATTTTTAACGGGATATCACGCTAGAAAAGGGGTTTGTACAGTGTCTGCATTTTAGGAACTGGTGTCAATCCGGTGCTACCTTAGCCCTGGTACTAAGTTAGTGTCGGATTCTGATGAGTCGAAGTTGGAACGCAAATTTCATAACTAATTAGATAGATACTTGGGTTTGGAAAGTCTTAAAATTTTCGTTTTGACTTGCAGGTAGACGCTCAATCCGAAAGTGACTGAACTGCTTTTTTCTTCTAGCCCGGACAACGATACAAACTTTGAAATAGTGTAGGAAATATCAAAAAGGCAGTTCAGCAAATATTAAAATTTGAATAAAATGCAGGTACTCAATAACCTCAATTTCATCTAGAGCCCGAAAGAGTACCTAAAAACCAAAGCGAGACTTGCGATGCAGCCAGGACACGACAGAAAACCAGCACAACGTCGAAGAATATTCGCCACATACGCGACATTTTCATAACTTCGCTATCTACCATCATCTAGCTCGTTTCTCGTGTGAGTATCGCCAAAGGACATTTAACTCGGTCCTTCTTGGCTGAGACTGGCAGTAGATACGTTCGCGTTATAACGAATATTCTACGCGATAGCCTGGGGCTCAAAAATGGCTGCCTGTGCTTGCTGCCACCGGACGGGGAGTGGGGTAGTGGAAAAGCCAAGAAAGAAGGGGGGGGGGGTGAAGAAAATGTGCGCTTCTATACACACTAGCCATTGCCGGACAGCAGCATCGCTGCTTGAACGCGGGACAACGCGGCGAATGTGTTTTCTCATTTCACCTTCCACCATCCAACCCCTTTTTCCAGACGAAAAGCGCCACCAGCAAGCTAGTGGACAGTCGTTGGCAAGGATAAGAAGAATATAAATGCTAGCTGCCGTTATCTTTCTTCTTTGTCCTGTGGCACGGATGTGCTCGGATGCGAGAAAGGAAATGCGGGGTCCTTTGCAGCGAAACTGGCCTCGCGAGCTCTTTTGAGTACGGTTGGCGGCTGTTTTCCAGCCGAGAGACTGACGGCACATGGCACATGACCCCTCCACCACCACCACTTCCCCCACTTTCTCTGCCAGCAACCGATCTTCTCGTATGTGATTGCGCTCCCCCATGCCGCACCATTTCTTAGAGCATCGAGGACAGCAGCCAACACAGTCGGCAAAACGAAGGACTCCCACTCCCGCCCCCAGGGAAGAACGCCTGCTGCGAGGGGTGAATGCTTTCAGCTGCGGATTAATCGAAATTCTCACTCCTGAACCGCTGCTTGGCATCAGATTCAAGAAATGCCGTCACCCTTGGTGTATACGTGCTGCTGTAGCAGCGCGCCTGGATGTCACTTCAGGCAGCGCGAGCGGTGGAGACGTGGCGATGCGACAGGGGATGCTGATGGTCACTGCCGGGACTGATTCTGCTGTTGATGTTGCTGGTGCTGCTGCTGCTACTAAGGCTATTGCCAGTTTCGCAAGAAGAAAGCCCGGAGTGCGCCTTATGTATGTCATACTGCGAAATGCTCGACAGGACGCGATATTTACCACCCACCGTATAGCGATGGCCCCAACCCACTCTGTTTCACCCACATGGTGTGACGCCGAAAGAACGACCTCGGCGTCGCTGGACGCAGTGGGAAATGAACTCTTTCGCTGTTTTGAAGTAGGGTTGACATTTTAAGGATATTTGAAAAGAAAAAAACTTTGAAAAATCCAAGTCTGTTCGTAATCGCGAAATCAAAAAAAAACTCCCACGAAAATTTAGTTCAAATATTCCAAATAACTCAGGTACAACCCTGAACTGGACACAAACCCTGCTGCGAAATTGCACACATGCCAAGTCTGTACATCCGCCTCCTTCCGTATGTAGAAAGGCCAACGCGCGAGAGAAGGAGCCACCATCCGCTAGAAACTGTGCAAAGTACTTTTCTTCATTCCCGAGATCCTCGGTGGAAGAATGGTCACTTCTGTGTGTGTGGGGTTGTAGCCGTGGATGGAGTTAAAAGCCCACCATCCACCGAGGACGACACGAGAAATGGACTGCGGCTGTGGCAACCGAGTCTAATAGGGTCGCATGCTTTATAAATGACCAAGAATTTCATTCCGACCCGTGCTCTCCTCCACCATCACCACCACCGCCATCCACCTAACATACACGATGCGTGATTGGAAGAAAGGGTCAAAAGGTTTTCCCTGGGTTGGCTTTTATTATTTATGCTGGCGTACTCTCTGATTAGAATCGTGGCCCAACGAAAGTGCGAAGGGAAGACGCTGCCGGTGACGAAAGAGCAAAAAAAAACAGGAAAACTTCGACGAGTCCCAGGACAATTGACAAATAGCTGTTCTTTGCCCGAAAAATCCATTTTTCTTAAAACCGGTCGAAACCCATGGTGATGTGATGTGTTCGTAATCATACATACACAGGGCGAGCACACGTGTTGGCCACCCACCGCTGTTGGTCGCCCCGCGTGGGATGGGAGATGAAAAATAATCGGAAAACCCTTACCGTCTATGTACCGAGTTCGAATGGCACGGCTATCGGGACAATATCTTCTTCGTCCGAAGCGCGGACCGGCCGTCTTCTCCCGGACAACGACAAGGACGACGACGACGGTCACAAAATCCAACCGTCCATCGAAGAAAGACTGACGTCCATAGGGGACTCGAGGAAAAAAACCGTTTCTCGCGAATATATTCACAACCCTCGGTGTCTTTCTTCTTTTCCTTTGCTCTGACTTTCTCCCCCGTAAATAAACTTTTTTTGCGAATTTATTTCCCACTCCAAGTTCGATTTTCCGCGTCAGACGTCCACCGGTTCGCAGTTTTTTCTCTCTCTCTCTCTCTCTCTCGACTGAATCCCTCGGACACCGCTGCTTTTCGCTGCTATAGCAGCAGCAGTGGCCACTTGCTCTGCCAGAATCTGATTTTTTTGCTATTCACCCTAAACTGAGGAAGGCGAAAAACTGGAAGCTTCTTATATCAAGAATACTTTTTATCCCCGCTGGCATTTTCCACGTATCTTCCCACGTCTGTTTTGGTCCGAACTGGGAACGGGTCCGGGAACTGTCCGTTTTTTGGCAAGTGGATTGGACAGCCACAGCACACATAAATGCACCCACACACACACAGGCACAGAAACAGGTTCGCGCGGACTGCGCCAAGCTTTGGAGTTTCTTTTCGTTAAGACTAACGAGGATCCATTTCGTGTGATTTTTCTTCGTACCCTTCGATTAGGACTCGACGAGAAGATCGATGCGGAATACCTCAGTGTGTCACCTTCCAAGGTGGAAAATCAATAAGGATTGAAGGATATCGAAAGTGTGTAGGAATTTGGAACGTGGAGTTGCACATTTTTCGGGTGGGATGAATTGAAACTTTTCGGAAATGGGATCAACATTAAAAGCGAAATACTACAATTCGAAAATTTCATATTTTTAGCCAGAAAGCAAATTTTGAGCCTTGCGTAATCTAATTTTCAGACAAGTGACAAGCGAACACACTGTGAAAATCCCCCCACACACAAACACGAACCGCTACCGTTTCGAACCATTTGTGCGTGTGTCGTAAAAGTTCCCTGAAATTGTTCAAAGCCAGTGTTGAAACCGGTGAAAGTGTGATGAAAATTAAACGGACCAGGACTACAAAGACGACACACCAAAACACGTGATGGTCATGAAAGGGGAAGGGGGCCTCCTTCGCGGTATCATGAGCCCGCAGTTGTAAAATGAGAACAAACGCGTAAAAGGACGCTTCATTGCTTCCGTTAATGACGAAGATGTCCTAGCTTTAGAGAAGGTTTACTAAACCCCGTCAACTCTCTCTCTCTATCTCGCCGGGCATTATCTTTCACCCCGTTCGAGTCAGAGGCCGACCGATCCGCCGTGTGTGTGTGCAGCAGCAGCAATCCTTCGGGGACCGAGAGGGTACACATTCGCAGGACGATTATTGTAATAAATTATTTTGCTCGAAAAGAAGCTGCCTGCGTAGGTCCGGCTGTGTCGTTCCGTGACTGCAACGAAAAGGACGAAATTCGTGGGGGTAACTGCTTGCGTAGATGCGAGTAGGTTATACGACCACATGTGATATCAGCCGGGTGGGAGCAGTGTAGTCCGGGATGAGTGTAGTCTTCAAAAGTGTGTGCCAGTAAAATTTTATTTTGTAATTAAAACGGTTCACGTTCTGGGGTGCTGGTTGACTGCTTTTCAGAAAGGAGCGTGCTGAAGTAATTTTTGGATTACGAAAAATTTGGAATATTGCTTCCAGGTAATTAACACGATTCTGGAATTATGGTAGCCGAAATAACCGATCGTAAATCGGTTTTGTGAACAGTTCAATTCTTGTATGAATTTAACTTTGAACTTTGAAAATAAAATATCTGCTAGAAACATAACTTACAAAAATGCACTCTACATAGTAATTTCTCTGTGCTCTTCAAATATAAATTTAAAAAAAAATGTAAGCCGAAGTCAAGTTGTGGAAAACTACATAAAAATTGAATTTCGATGAGTCGGGCGGGGGAGTCTTTCAGGATTACTTAACTTTAAAGTGAGATCCAATCAAGTTCATCTCTGCTGCTTACTTGAAGATAATGTAACTAAAATAGGGTCTTTGCTACTGGCGGCTCCAGGGAGGGGCACGTGTACCACCCCCACCCCCGCACCTTTTCAACCAGAAGCTGTTTTGGTAAAAGATATTTGTATTTTCCTACTTAAATATGCTAATAATTCGGCAATTATCATCAAGGTGATTCCTTTCTTTGTACCACTTCATTTAACCAAGCTGGCGTAGCCAGGGGGGGGGGGGGTTTGGGGGTTAACCCCCCCCCCCCCCCCCCCCCCCCAAACCAAAATTAATTGGATTGAAAAAAAAAATTATGCTGACGAATTTAATTTAATATTCCACAAAATATTTTTGGAAAAATATTCTCTGATCACTACATTGAGAACTGTGTTTAAAGCGTCATGAGAACTTTTGGAAAATTATGAGAAGGGGATCTTGTAACTTATCTCTTAGCCAAAATCCCATAGTTGTCAAATTACTTCAATGTAAAATAAAATAACTGTCTGAATTATTATGAGCTCATTTTTGGAAAGATGCTTCAAAATATGGATTAGAGACAATTTTTCGAATGGGAATCTAAATTTGAATAGGTTGATTGCATATAAAACATAAGCTTGTTTACCGAAAACTTACATACATTTCAACATTTGCTGAAAATGTATTTTTTTAGATTGTGTAGAGTTTAGACAACAATTCAATATGGTTAACAACAAGAATAACATTTCAGAAACTAGTTGAAAGCTGATGTATTTTTGTCTCTAGCAGGTCAGGATCGGTTTTATGAGCATTGGATATTTGTTGTATTATCAACTATATGAATAGCCTCTTAGCAGGATGCAATGAATGGCGTACTAAAATTTTGTGTGCTACGTACTAGTACTGCAAGTTGTGAGGTTGACTAATAAAGAAAAGTAAAATTAATGCTCGATAAATTTTTAACGGTCACGATCACATTCATTCGAAACTGCCAAATTTCGATGTTAAGTAACATTGAAGAATTTCAAAACGTAAAACTGTTCATCTGCTGATAGAATAATTTTGACGGTTAATCCTCCTAGAAGTAATTATAGACAAGAATTACTCTTCAACCAAATTTGGGTCGAGACTTAATGTCTCCAGCAAAGTTTTCGAAAGTGCTATTTCAAACAACTTTGTCAAAGACATAAATATCCCACATATTCAGAGTATCGAAATATAGTAGTAGAAAACCTTTACAACAAGCTATTCTGAAATTACTGTATTTGATAAATCTCTTCTGCGGTAATTAAATAATAAATTCACATTGCGTTCAAGGTGCCTTTGAAGCTTACAAAAAAAAATAAGGGAACTGGATATAAAACAAATAATTCCCAGATATTAAAAGGACTCAAAAACACCAAGAGTGATTCCATTTTCAGGAGCTAGCATCAATTCGGCGCAAGCTTAGTCCGCCCACCAAGTTAGTGTCGGATTCTGATGAGATGAAATCGAAACGCAAGTTTCAGTTCCATCCATCCATAATTTAGTTATAGGTTTTGTGTTCTCAACTCGCAATGATTGTTTCAAACAATTTTATCCGTAGCGCAGAAAAAATAGTTTTCACCTAAATTTTTCTTCACTAAGAAGAAATATAGCAGGCCCAGTCCATTTAAATCCCTATATGTTGAATTCATGTAGTCTTCATATTTTCAACAAAATTGTTTGAAATGACATTATCAAAAACTTTGCTGAAGGCACCATGTCTCTTAATATTTTTGAAAAATTAATTCACCATAATTACCTCTATGAGAGTTAATCACTAAAATTTCTATATCAAAGCAGGCGATGTTTTATGTTGATAACTTCCCGAAGTTGTCAAACCTTCAAAGTCAAGGATTATTATATTAGGTGATCTTGAACGTTGAAATTTTTTTAGATCATTTATCCCACTTTAAAAGATCGCAATTTTTGACTTCATTGACATATTATACAAGAAAATAATCTATAGAGGTTTGAAAACTGTTCCATGTTGATCCTTCTTGTTTGTAGACTGGAATGACATCTGTTAGACTACTTATGTTTTTGAGTTTTCAATAATTTATCAAACCCATATTAAATTTTAGTATTTTTTCAAAAAATTTACGATTTTCATCAAAACCCCCTCCAAACCAAATTTCTGGCTACGCCACTGCCAAGTCAAAGTAATTTAATTAAATTTGGTAACGAATTTTTTAGTAATAAGTAGAGTATTGTTTCTATTATGGTTGGGGTACCGGTAGTACCGGCATCCGGGGAATACCGACCCATTTTGGATACCGTAATACCGGTTTCGAGCTCAATATTGCCCATCTACAGGACGTTGTGTCCTGTCACCGGTTGATTAAGTTCTTGCGTTAGCACAGTCCCAATATAAGCGAAATAACGGTCCTGAATGAAAATAAACACCGTTACTTGCGGTGCCACGAAAAACTTTTGATAAAGAATATAACCTAGAGTTAAAACTTTGTAAGAATCAAAATACCAACGCCTCCAGAAACCTATCCGGTCTCATGAATTACCCAGTATAAGTAAACACAAATCGCGACATTAAAGTTGTAGTTATTTGTCTCTGATTCCTCAATCCACGCAGGATATAAGTGTTTATAGACAGGGGACTCAGAAGTGACATATAGTTTTTATGGGATATGGGAAACTAACATTACCGCACAATTTTACCCTGATCATATTTTTCTGTTTAAGTGCCCATTTCAAAGTATCGACCAGCAATGTGGTATTATAATTCAATGGATATGAATAATTGCCGTCGCACTTAACGAAATATTTTAATTAATAGGTCGAAAATAATTACAACGATCTTGTTTCAAATGTCAAAGTATCTACAACGATTGGAAAATATGATTATTTGAGAATGTTTCATAAGCTAAGTTCTGTTTAGTTTCTATTATTCGGTATGTGCCGACATAATTAGTTTGTGGCGTCACTTCTAGTTTCGATTCGCTAATATTTTTCTACAAAAAAACGAACACTAATTTTGAACATATATAATTTTAGGCACGATCCGCGCTGATCGCTTCGAATGCTGAAAATTGTGATTTGCTGGTGAGTGTAAAATGAAGACGGAATGTCATAAGAGAAAGAAGTCTTGAAGTTCAAAGGAGAGGATCAGAAAACCATACTTTAGCATAAGGCTACTGTACAGTGAATTGTGATCGAGATGTGGTAGAAGAGAGAACCCAATCTAGCAAGCTAAGGATACTTTGTACATTTATTGTTGAACATAGGGTTTCTAGTATCTACTAGCTTCGGGTTCGAAGAAAGTAGCTCCACTAAAAAAGCCAAAATCGCGCGAGAACCTCGGAATCCAAAAAGGTATCACCATAGAAGAAAAATGGTTAAACATGCGCTGTTGATCAGAATACTTGTTAACGCTCAAAAGGGCAAACTAAAATTGTGACTTCGAGAAGCGTCGCTCCTAAGATCCAATGAAATCAAAAGCCTCCTTTTTGTCGTTTTATCATTGAGACAATCGAAAGTCCGAAAACGCTCGATCATTTGTATTTTAATTTACAAGTTCATTGAAACTAGAAAACTGCAACTAGTCGGGCCGGTGAGACCCCTTACCTTTTTGAGGGTTAAGCACACAAAATCTAATAAAAATGATTATTATTATTTTTTAATGACAATTATGCGAAAAAATCTCCTCAGGCAATATTCGAACATGCACCTTTTGGGTGCCCGAATAGACGAATGAATGCGTCAATACTTAACATCAACAGCTACGGTGTAATTTCACATTGCAGGAATATAATACATTTTTCTTTATTTTGGCAAAATGTACAAGTAATCAAAAATCTTAAATCTGTTGTTTTGCGTGGTTACAGTATCCTGGTACCGGTGTAGCAATTGTCAAATTATCAGTGAATTAAACAATTTTATGCACTAAGACATTTCACTGATTTTCCGTAAAGGGATTTAATTGTGTCCAAAACAGATAAAACAAGGTAAAACATTTAAGCAGTGGGCAATCTCAAGAATATTTGCATATTTTTTCAAAGATGTTGGGCGAAAAAATTGAAATTATGAAGTAGTTTCTAAAGCAACTCCCTAACATTGTACTAAATGTTTAATTGTTAAATGCAGACTTTTGTTTAAAACCCGTTGATTTAATTCATACAATTTCTGAAATTCCCTATTTCATAGTCATTTCTAATTCAGTGCAAAAGTTATAGTATAAAATAAGCTTTCAATTGGGAATATTCCCGATACCACAATTTCGAATATTTCAGTACGATTCCAAGTAACCACATGTCAAACAAATCAACAGATCCAAGATGCCACGTATTAAAAGCAAGATCATTTAAAAATGGGGCACTTTCAAATGCATGTATATTACCCGCCTATCGAGAGATTTGGTCGCACATTTTCTTCAGTCATGGTCTTGGCAAGCTAATTCCACCAGTTCTTCATCCAACCGTTGTCACTGGTGACTGCACCCTTCATCTCTAGTTTCCTCTTCATTATCGTCCAACATGTATCTAGTGGACGCAACTGTGGATAATTTCGTGAATTCAGCTTGCTGTTATTGCAGCCGACTAGAACTGCCCATAACGTAACCGGGACAGCTGATGCTGATTTTCTTGCCACAAGAACAGTTTGCTTGCTAAATCTTTTTTTTTTTTTGATAATTCATTCGCGAAAACAAACCATATCTGCTAGAAACTGCGAGCAGTAGCTTTGTAAAATTTGGGCCCCGGATTTATTAGAAATTGGTTTTCGCATAAGTTTCATCGTCTATCAAAGCACATCCATGCATCTAGTGGGTCCGGGATCTGACAGTTTTTCGTTGTTTGGGGCTACTGTTGGGTTGTTTACCTTCTCGGTTCCATTTGTAATCTTCTCGGAGATGAATTTCGCCTATTTCAGCGTACATTTTTTTCACCGTGATCAATTATCTTAAGTAACATGCTTGTTTGAAATCTATATAGGTATTTCAAAAAAGATTGAGCCTGATGTACCAACCCTTCAAAAGCTGCGGTGAAATTTTTTACCCAACAACTTTTAATCAATTGACCAACGATCGAGAAACAATGCTTCTCAACAGGCTGATCTTTAATAAATGTCGTGTAATCAACACTTGTACTTGGACTAGTGCTAGTTGTTCTCATATTTCGTTTTCTACGATTTTCTTGAAAATACTACTTCAATATGGAAGCTAGGACGACCATAAAGGGAATCTGCTTAACGTGGAACAAGGAATTTGCCTAGATCAGTGAAATGCAAAGAATGGTAGTTTGAAGGTGGACTTCGGCCGAATCTCTTGACTGACTGGCATTATATTTGTCTGGCAAAATGATACCTAGATTTCCGCGTTTCTTCTCAGTTTAGGATCAAATCAGGAGTCACACAAGGAAGCAATATGGGTACTTCACTGTACACGCTGTTCTTCAAGGATGCAGAACTTATATGTGATGTTAGGCCAGAAAAATTGCTCCATGACATTAAGCAGTAAATCGAAAATTCATTGAGTGGTTGTAATTACTTGTATCGTTAACAGATCTGCTATAGCAAAACCCTTCAGATTGACCAATAAGTACAACACAAAAATAATCACCACGAGCTGTTTGTAGATCAATGGTGCAATGGACTCTCTAAAGATGAGTAGAGTAAAAAATAGTGATTGAATTCAGGGATGGTCTGTTATGTCAAAGTATTCATCAAACTCTACAAACGGTTCCAAAATTTGACACTCTCATACGTCTCCCAACCTTTGAACGGAACGGATCGTTATATTTCACAGTGGTGTTCGGTGTGTAAATTCAGTGATTCAAGGTCATCCTTTGTTCGTTCGTTAGCTACCATTCTGCTGGTGCCGGCAGTAAATCCAGTACATTGTTTTCGCTGGTGCGGAACAATCGACGTTGTTTACAGATAAGTTTTGCTTTATTTTTTTTCCTCGTTTCCTTTCTTTCCTTTTCCCTACTTTTACTCTACCTTGTAATCAAATAATAAGACACATTCCCGTTTATATAACGCTCTGCCCTCGTGCTTAAATGGCCGAGGGCGAAATACCATCTGATGTAATCATGGAAGTCCCTGATCCCCCTAATACTCGCATTGCTCCCCGTATAAAGCAGTACCCAGAAGGTTCCTCTGGGCCATGGGTGGTATATTTTCGGACCGGAGAAAAACCGGTTAATATATTAAAACTTTCTCGAGATCTGACTGCTAATTACCCGGCCGTAACTCAGATAACACGTGTTCGGGCAAACAAGATACGTGTTCTAGTGAGTGATCTCGGCCAGGCAAACGCGATTGCTTGCTGTGAGCGCTTTACGCGGGAATTTAAAGCATACGTGCCTTGTGTGGCCTGTGAAATCGATGGGGTAGTGTCCGAACCGGGCCTGAAATGCGAAGAACTGTTGGAGCACGGGGTTGGCTGCTTTAAGGACCCCTCTCTTGAACAGATTAAGATCTTAGAATGCAAACAATTGTATACCGCAAACACCGAGGGAGGTAAGACTACCTACTCTCTATCAGGCTCGATTCGGGTGACATTCGCCGGGTCCTCTCTTCCCAACTACATCCTCCTTGACAAGGTTCGCCTACCAGTTCGCCTGTTCGTACCGCGGGTCATGAACTGCAGCAATTGCAAGCAGTTGGGCCACACAGCCACATATTGTGGAAATAAGAAACGATGCGGCAAATGCGAAGGAGAGCATGAGGATGACTCTTGCGACAAAGAAACTGAAAAGTGTATTTGCTGCGGGGGCCCTTCACATGCTCTTAAATCATGTCCTGCGTACAAGCAGCGCGGGGATAAAATTAAGCGCTCCCTTAAGGAACGCTCAAGGCGTTCTTATGCAGAAATGCTAAAGAATGCTTCGCCATCTGTCCTGTCCGAAAATCCCTATGCTGGTTTGGCTAACGTTGAGCAAGAATCTGACGACCCACGAGAGGGAACATCTTTGGTTAACCCAGGGGAATCCAGGAAGAGGAGAAATCCAGCCTCCCCTACATTGCCTCGTAAGGGTGCCAAGGTGTCGTCCACTCAGAGTGCGCCATCTACAACCAATAAATCCAACGGAAGTGATGCACAAAAGCCGAAGCAATTTGCTCCAGGACTTGGAAATATTAATTCTAACAAGGAGTACCCACCACTTCCAGGGACATCCAAAACCCCAAGTGTCCCCTTTTTTCAAACAGATACTCAGTCCAGTAGCGGACTAATGAAATTTTCTGACATAGTGGACTTAATTTTCACAGCTTTCAATGTTACTGATCCTCTTAAAAGCCTTCTGATACGTTTTCTCCCTATAGTGCAAACATTTTTGAAGCAGTTGACTACTAAATGGCCCCTCCTTGCAGCGATCGTATCCTTCGATGGCTAAGTCATCGAACGAGGTCACCGATTCGATCACTGTTCTACAGTGGAACAGCAGAAGTATCCTCCCGAAAATCGATTCCTTTAAATTTTTACTAAATAGTTTAAAATGTGATGCTTTCGCATTATGTGAAACTTGGTTAACTTCCGATATAAATCTCAACTTCCACGACTTTAATATAATTCGGCTGGATCGAGAAAACCCCTATGGAGGAGTACTTTTGGGGATCAAAAAGTGCTATTCTTTCAACCGAATTAACCTCCCTTCGACACCAGGCATTGAAATTGTCGCTTGTCAAGTTCTAATCAAAGGTAAAGACCTTTGCGTTGCTTCCATCTACATTCCTCCTAGAGCCTCGGTAGGGCACCGAACGCTTTGTAATATCACGGAATCCTTACCGGCACCGCGGCTAGTTCTGGGAGACTTTAACTCGCACGGTACGGTATGGGGCTGTCTTCATGATGATAATAGATCAACATTAATCCAAGATCTTTGCGATAATTTCAACATGACCATCTTAAACACGGGAGAAATGACGCGGATCCCTACACCACCAGCACGCGCAAGCGCGTTGGATTTGTCGCTTTGCTCGACATCGCTACAGTTAGATTGCATGTGGAAGGTGATCCCTGATCCCCACGGTAGCGATCATTTGCCTATCGTGATTTCAATTGCTAACGGTTCAAGACCATCGGAAACAATCAATGTCTCGTATGACCTCACACGGAACATTGATTGGAAGAGTTACGCGACCGCGATATCCGTTAAAATCGAATCCACTCAAGAACTTCCTCCGGAGGAAGAGTACAGGTTTTTGGCTGGCTTGATTCTCGACAGTGCGAATCAAGCTCAGACTAAACCAGTACCCAGCGCGAATACCCATGGACGGTCTCCCACCCTGTGGTGGGATAAAGAGTGCTCAGAGCTGTACGCGGAAAAGTCCACTGCATATAAGGCCTTCCGGGAAGACGGGTTACCCGCTAGCTATCAACAGTACGCGTCGTTAGAAAGGCGAATGAAGAGTCTAATGAAAGCCAAAAAACGCAGTTATTGGCGCCGGTTCGTCGACGGGTTAACGAGAGAAACAGCGATGAGCACTCTTTGGGGTACGGCTCGACGTATGCGTAACCGTAATAGTACCAACGAGAACGTAGAATATTCAAACCGTTGGATATTCGCTTTCGCCAAGAAGATCTGTCCGGACTCTGTCCCGGTACAGAAAACGTGCCGCGCCGCGTCTCCTCACGATACCGCGAACGAAACATCGTTTTCGATGGTGGAGTTCTCACTTGCTCTCTTATCGTGCAACAATAACGCCCCAGGGTTAGACAGAATTAAATTCAACTTGCTGAAGAATCTGCCTGACACTGCAAAAAGGCGCTTGTTGAATTTATTTAACAAGTTTCTTGAGGGTAACATTGTCCCTTATGAATGGAGGCAAGTGAAGGTCATCGCCATCCAAAAACCAGGAAAACCAGCCTCCGACCACAACTCGTATCGGCCGATTGCAATGCTGTCCTGTATTCGGAAGTTATTCGAGAAAATGATCTTGTTTCGCCTCGACAATTGGGTTGAAGCAAATGGCTTACTGTCAGATACACAATTTGGCTTCCGCAAAGGCAAAGGGACGAACGATTGCCTTGCGTTGCTTTCTACAGAAATCCAAATGGCCTATGCTAACAAAGAGCAGATGGCATCAGTCTTCTTGGATATTAAGGGGGCTTTTGACTCAGTTTCTATCAACATTCTGTCAGAGAAGCTGCACCAGCATGGTCTTTCGCCAATTTTAAATAACTTTTTGCTAAACCTGTTGTCTGAAAAGCACATGCACTTTTCGCATGGCGATTTAACAACATCGCGATTTAGCTACATGGGTCTTCCCCAGGGCTCATGTCTAAGTCCCCTGCTCTACAATTTTTACGTGAATGACATTGACGATTGTCTTGCCAATTCATGCACGCTAAGGCAACTTGCAGACGACGGCGTGGTCTCTGTTACAGGGCCCAAAGCTGCCGACTTGCAAGGACCATTACAAAATACCTTGGACAATTTGTCTGCTTGGGCTCTTCAGCTGGGTATTGAGTTCTCCACGGAGAAAACTGAGTTGGTTGTTTTTTCTAGAAAGCGTGAGCCGGCGCAACTCCAGCTTCTATTAATGGGTGCAACGATCAACCAGGTTTTCACATTTAAATATCTCGGGGTCTGGTTCGACTCTAAAGGTACCTGGGGATGTCACATTAGGTATCTGAAACAGAAATGCCAACAAAGGATCAATTTTCTCCGAACAATAACTGGAACATGGTGGGGTGCTCACCCAGGAGACCTGATCAGGTTATACCAAACAACGATATTGTCGGTGATGGAGTACGGGTGTTTCTGTTTCCGCTCCGCTGCGAACATACACTTCATCAAACTGGAGAGAATCCAGTATCGTTGCTTGCGCATTGCCTTGGGTTGCATGCACTCGACCCATACGATGAGTCTCGAAGTGCTGGCGGGCGTTCTTCCGCTAAAAAATCGATTTTGGGAACTCTCATATCGATTGCTCATCCGATGCGACATTCTGAACCCGTTGGTAATTCAAAACTTCGAGAGGCTCGTCGAGCTTAATTCTCAAACCCGTTTTATGTCCTTGTACTTCGACTACATGGCACAGAGCATCAATCCTTCTTCGTACAATCCCAACCGTGTCCGTTTCCTAGATACTTCTGATTCTACTGTATTCTTCGACACATCCATGAAGGAAGAGATTCGTGGAATCCCGGACCATATACGCCCGCAGGTGATCCCCAATATATTTTATAATAAATTCCGAGAAGTCGACTGCGACAAAATGTTTTACACTGACGGATCAAATCTCGATGGGTCCACTGGCTTCGGTATCTTCAACAATACTATCACCGCTTCATTCAAGCTCAATGATCCCGCTTCAGTTTACGTCGCAGAGTTAGCTGCAATTCAGTACACCCTTGGGATCATCGACACTCTGCCCACAGATCACTACTTTATCGTTTCGGACAGCCTCAGCTCTATCGAGGCTCTTCGTGCGGTGAAGCCAAAAAAGCAACTCCCGTATTTTTTGGGGATGATACAGGAGTCCTTGTGTACGTTATCTGAAAAATCTTATCAGATTACCTTTGTTTGGGTTCCCTCTCATTGTTCTATCCCGGGCAATGAAAAGGCCGACTCATTAGCAAAGGCGGGCGCATTAAATGGTGACATATACGAAAGACCAATCTGCTTCAACGAATTTTTTAGTATTTGTCGTCAGAGGACGCTCAACAGTTGGCAAACCTCGTGGAGCAACGGGGAACTTGGACGATGGCTACATTCGATTATCCCAAAGGTATCAACGAAGCCTTGGTTCGGGGGGATGGATGTGGGTCGGGATTTTATTCGCGTAATGTCCCGACTTATGTCCAATCACTACACCATGGATGCGCATTTGCGGCGTATTGGGCTTGCGGAGAGTAGTCTGTGCGCTTGTGACGAGGGCTATCACGACATCGAACACGTTGTCTGGGTGTGCGCCGGGTATTGTGACGCCAGGTCTCAGTTAAAGGAATCCCTTCGGGCCCGAGGTAGACCACCCAATGTCCCAGTCCGAGATATGCTGGCAACTCGTGATTTCCCCTATATGTCCCTTATTTATACCTTCATAAAAACGATAAATATCCCAATTTAGCCCCTCTCTTTTATTTCTCGTTTTTAGAGTTTCCTCCTGCCTTGTGGAACCGATCAGCTCCAGAGTGCCACTATGTAACCGCCGTCGCCCTTACCACTACTCCTGCATAGAAGGAAACTGAAGCGAGAGCGACTCGAGTTCCGATGAGTTTTGAAGGATTCCCCGCGTGTCCGAAGAATACCATCCGCCAATCCGGTACTCGACGACTTACTAGACTGAGGCGCAAATTTGTTTCGCTGATCCCCCTTCCCCCCCGTTCGAGCGAAAGTTGCAAGTTTTGCTCTTCTTTCCCTGTCTCTCCCCTGTCCTTGATACAACTGCTGCTACACTGATGCGGAAATAAGCCACCCTCTGAATATCTTGACCAAGCATAAGTTTTAGTTAAAAAATTCAAATTAGTATTCTGTATTCCTAGTTTTAAGATAGCTATAATTTTTACTCTTTATTGAAACTCTTGTCCTCCATCTTGTAAATAGAATTGAATCCCTAGTTTTAAGATTTCTGTGAAGTTTCTCATAAATATTTGTTCCCCCTTTTGTGTACTAAACTATATTGTTAGTTTTAAGATAACCGTAAAATATTTCGTAAAATACTATTACTCCCCCTCTTGTATATCAAAGTGAATCCCTTGTTTTAAATTTTTTCATAAAAAAATCTTTTGGCCCTCTCTTGTATATTGAATCTTATTTCTAGTCTTAAGATAGCTGTAAACTTTTTTTTTTCCTTTGTAAAAAAAATATTTCAACATTGTAACCTCCTAGTTTTAAGATATCCAAAATGTAAAAACATAAGTATTTGGCACCGCCAAGCTAACGCATTTGTGCCTATCAAATAAACGAAATGAATAAAAAAAAAATAAAAATTTGACACTCTAAAATAAGGTTCCAAAATTTGACACTATTTTGCCAGGAAGGTTTGTTCCCCCCCCCCCCTTTGTCAGCCGGCTGGAGCCGCCTATGGGCATGCCCCTTACGCATCGAGCTAGACGGAGTCTAACATCATCAAAATAAAATTGTTTGCAAAAATACTGGACACTGGCAAAAAACGTCACTGTTAATCTTAAATTACGCAGTTCCAAACACAATGTATAAGCTGGATTTAGGTAAATCTGTCCCAACCTTTTTGAACACTTTGGTATAAAAAGAATTCTTATAGTGTTCAAAGGCAAACCAATTTCGCGTGCAACTTTTTTCACTATTTTGAAAGATAGAGTATAGAGACATTTTTCAATATGCTTCTTCTTTTGAGATGAATCCGGTTTGAAAATCCAGAATGACTATTGAATTTGCATTACCAGTCCAAGTGCCGTTGCGACATTCCGGTTACTTCCCAGACAGTACTTACTCATATTTGGCACATGCAATTTTATGATCTATTGCTGATTAAGGTTTTTACATGTTATTGAGGCCAGTTGCTAAGAAAAACGATTGCATCCAGTCATACATTGAGTGAAGGTAGATGACCAGTGACCGTATTATCGCTTTACTGTCATCGGACTTATCTTCGTATTCTTTAAATTTTCACCTTGGTATGTAAAGAGACGCATGAATATTCAGTTGTGACAGATATCTTGAAAGTTCACCTAGATAAACTCAAATTGTAATTTTCTGTCTAAAGCAAAACAAATGGCGTAACTGGCGATAAGCCTTTTATGAAGAAATACCTCGTCTACATACCCGCTCACAAAGTTGAGATCGATGGTGTAGTCATCGAATCGAACCAGTCATATGTGGGTTTACTGCAGCACGGGCTTGGCTGTATCAAACGATTACAACCTAAAACTCCCATACACATACACGTTCCAATGCCACGAACATGAAACGATTCGATCCTGCACCACACCTTCTAAGGCTTCGAGCTTAACCCCCCAGGTTCACGGTCTCATTTTACACTCATATCCGCCGCTAGACGGGGTTACCCTTTGCATTTTTTGCACCACTTTCCGTTGCAACCACCTGCACAACATCATCGTCCAAAGACCCCTAACTGCCAGCCAACAGAGCACACCGTTCAATAATCGCCATCAGTGCGTGCGTTCCTGACCGAGGGCTGCCCGTTATGTCGAAAGTGGATAAAAGATATCACTTCCCAGTTTCGCGAGCGGTTCTTGCTTGCTTTAAGAGGCCCCCGAGGTCGCCACATACCACATCCGCTCGAAGGTTTCGGAGCCGAACAATGGAAACCGCTGGCTTACGCTGAAGTTTGTGTCCCGTTTACTGTCATCGGACTTGTCTTCGTATTCTTTCAATTTTTACCTTGGTATGTAAAGAGACGCATAAATATTCAGTTGTGACAGATATCTTGAAAGTTCACCTAGATAAACTCAAATTGTAATTTTCTGTCTAAAGCAAAACAAATGGCGTAACTGGCGATAAGCCTTTTATGAAGAAATACCTCGTCTACATACCCGCTCACAAAATTGAGATCGATGGTGTAGTCATCGAATAGAACCAGTCATGTGTGGGTTTACTGCAGCACGGGTTTGGCTGTATCAAGATCCCCTTGCTCCTGTGAGCAAAGATTTTGAATGAGAAACGCGCCAGATGGGACAAAATAATATAGCTATGCTCATTGTCTGTGATGATATGTGTGTTTGAAATTTGAACCCATAAAAACACCATCACCATCAGTTGATCCCATATAAAGCTATATTTTGGCGTATTTAAGGGTTATTGAGACCATTTAATGGTTTTTGTGAAATTTGGCACGGGCCATATTTATGGTATTTACACGGACCTATATGGTGTTTTAATCTATAAGTTTTGCTCAGGTAGCCTGTTCCCTGGGCTTGGGTGATGAGCCTAATGGGCGCGTACTCTTACTTGGTCAATAAGAGTGGGAGATCCGAGCGAGTTCTGGTTCATTGATCTCTGAATCTCATGACTAATAATCATTCGATCGAGTGTTTTGGCGGACGGCTGATATGGATGTTTCTACTTTCAAATGGGGGAACATGTTGGTTCGGTTGTTCGGGGACTCATTTGATCTTGAGCATAGTGATCGAGTCATTCGATTCGGATCGATGGACTGTCATCTATAAGAGATGATCAGACTGAAGGTGGGTGTTTTATCTCTTAAATCGCTCTGTCGCTCTGGCTCGTGAAGATGGCGAGTAACACTCGTTTATAACGAATCGGATTCGCTGTTTTCAGAAACAGAGATGACAATCTCTTATGGATGGAACCTTCTCTTAAACATACTGTTCAGCCACTAGTTAATGCTCAACTAGATCAACTTAATAAACTGGAACACGTAGTTTTTGAAGAAATCCAATCCACGTGAACCACATCACCAAACACCTAAAAGTAGTTTAGATGCATGTAATATCTATTTCTGTGTTATCTATTATATTATCTATTCTATTATCTATTAATATCTATTTCTTTATCCCTCTCGCAGGAGGATTGACGGTATTGTAAACATCATCAAGCCACAATAGACTCAATAGAATTATCTAAATATAAGGACCCTTCGCTCTTTTTGGTTTCTATTTGCACCAAGTGCTACTACTAGATGTTAATTAGTTCTTATGTTAATAATCCACCAATCATTATGACGCAAGATTTTATTTATATAAGAAGCCCACTTCAAGATGTTGATTGCAATACGCCTCGATAGTGGTGTATCCAGGAGGCCGGGAGGGCTGATAGGAGCCTTTTTTCTGTTCTTTACCTTTCTTCTATTCACCCGCTCATAAACAACAATCAACTAGTAACAAATAGATAATTGAGAAAGGATGTGCTATGTGTGGTGGTTGACTCTTCAAGTATTATTAGTGTTTGAAGTACTAATGTATGTCTTTCATGTGATGATCATAACTTTAGCTGTATCTTGTACCCGTCTAATCTATTGTGTCTCTCATATATTGTCTTTTATCTCTTCTTTTCGAATCCTATACTGCCATTCTACTCCCGCCTTCAGCTGAGTCAGCAAAGATTGTGATAGTGAACGTCTTAACACTCACACATTCTCAAACTCGTTCTCAAGCGGGAACCTACAAAAATGCCCTCGCGCGCGCGGTTACGAATCGGTCACGTCCGGAGGTCTACCCTTGATCCCAGAAGCCTGGGTCCATGCCTTCAGCTGGACCAATTGGGCAAATACGCTCATACCTATTGGGCGGCACGTCTCATGGCGATATGACCGGGAACCTTATCGATATAAGGGATCCCACTCTCTGCCAGAATTCTGGCCGCACACCGAAAATGTAATATCAGACTTACGGTTCGCGCGACCATTCAAGAACACACAACATACGCAAATATGTTACAAAATCACGTCAGCGTACAAACGTTAGAACCCCTCGCGATTTTCCAAACAACCTACGCCCACCAACTCGCAAGCATGATTATACCCCGGTGATAAGGTGAACGTCTCAGCGCTCATAAACTTATCAACGCGATCTCAAGCGTTAATCTATAAATCCCGCGTTCGCGCCATCATGAATCGGGATCGTCCGGAAGTCTCTATCCTCGGTACCAACAGTCTAGGTCCATGTTAATTAAAAAAAATAAAATAAAATTGAAAAATTAAAAAAATCGCTCCCATATCCACTAGACAAAACGTTCCATGGCGACATGACCGGAAACTCTAGTGATATGGGATAACTCACTCCCTGTCAGAATGTGATCCGTACACCGAACTAAATATCAGAATGACGGTCCGCGAATATATGAATGGCCGCAGGGTTTCAAAATCGAATTTATACACGCGAAGTCACATACACGCGAGCACACGCGACAAACACGTCAACATACGAACGCTTAAGCCCTTCGCGACATCTACGCACACCTATGCCCGCGATCGCGCAAACTTGATAACACTCCGGTAATTATGTGAACGTTTTAGTACTTACGAAGTTACGAACGCGAACCCGCAAACGCGCGCGATCATGAATCGGTCACGTCCGGAAATCTTTAGCCTTCATTATAGTAATTTAGGTCCATACATTCAGTTGGACCAATCAAAAAAATAAAGCTTATATCCACTAGACCACACGCTCTACGGCGACATCGGGAACTCGTGATATGGAAGATCTCACTTTCATTTAGCATCTGAGCCGTACACCAAATATAAAGTATTAAATTCACGGTCCGCGCACGATTATCCAAAGAACACACGCGAATATGCGAAATGCACACGATTATAAAATAGATTTTATACACGCGAAGTTACATACACGTTAGCACACGCGACATACAAACTCACACGCGATCGAACACGCTAACGTACAAATGCTCGAACCCTTCGCGATGATACATGCGATCGCGAGTCCCTACGTCCGCACATACCTGAACCGTACAATGAATATCACATTCAGAATCACGGCCCGCTACAATTGGCCTAATGCAGTGTTTTAGTTGGCGACATTGCCTGTCTCGTCTGCAAATTGTAGTATGTGATTCTGACGGGGAGCCCTTCCGAGAACCTAGCTCTACAGCTCCAGTAGGACAACTCTCGAAAAAAAAAGTTTTGCTCAGGTAGCCTGTTCTTTAGTTGGATATTCTGGTTATTCGGTTTTTTTTTTTCAGATAACGGATTCGGCCAAACAACACCTTTAACCACATAGTATTCGGCCAAATAGAATTTGAACAAACGATCATATCAACGGCATTTGAGCAAATAACATTCGGCCAAATTGTCTTCGGTCAAACGGATTTCTTCCAAATGGCATTCGACCAAACGGCATTTATCCCTCATGGCGTTCGTTCAATTCACCCTTTCGGTGTGCCTAACGAACAAACGGCAGTCGGCCAAATGGCGTTCGATAAATCGGCTTAATGGCCGGATATTCTTGAAGCTACTAGCTCTCCGAAATTGTTAGCTAAAGCCCATAGGTCCATTTGCTATGGTATGGAACGAGGGCTTCAGTTCAACAACCAACCCTTCTAACTATTCACCCAGTATCTCTAAGCATAGTCTTATAGCATCTGGCGATCATTACTCATCGCAACGCAATCTGCGTGCGTCTTGCATTAGCCCGCAAATCAACATCAAGCGCCACGACATCCCGATCTGCATATCGCGAAAGCCACCGGGAAGTCCAATCGAAAAGATACCAGTGGCGTGCTCAGTAAATAATTCCAAGTGGAAATTAACTCTATGTTAAAAAAAATTCTGCAAAATAACACAATTTTACTCAATTCATCATCAAATGTTCTTAAATCTCAACTATCTATGGAGCAAATTTTGGCAAGTTACTGGGAACCTATGAAAGCGAACCCCGGCTGCTATTTCAACAACATCCACTAATCAGCTAAATCCCTGCAACGAGTGCGCTGCGACCTGCAACAGCGGCGGCGAGCCAGCATAAATTATCTCGTGATAGCAGAACGCTAATACTGTCAGCACCGGAATGAAAAGCCATAAATTTCCGTCAGCTGAAAATCACGCGAAATATTTCCCTTCACGAGATCACGCCGCGTTAAGGTTGCAGTTTTTCCTTTCGTCGCCGGGCTAGAGGTACACATTGCTTTTTTATAGTTATTTATTTTGTTACCTTGCGGTTTCTGTGACCACAAACACTTCCTCTCCTGTACTAACTTCTTCGGTCTTCACCACTGTGCTATGCTGTTGGTCAACAGGGAACTCTTGCGCGCATATTCGTAACACCACCGTCGTCGTCGTCGTCGTGGTCGCCGTGACCATCGCCTTCCTCATCAACGGTATCTCATCGCACATCGGGTTCGTTTAAATTACAGCGATTTATTTCGATATAATTTTTCATTTCGTTGACTTTGTTATTTCTGGCGTAAGCGCCCGCGACTGCAACTGCAACGACTGTGCGACGACGAACTGGTCGCCGCGCACGGCGGCGTTGCCTACAGTTTTACGGCCGCGGTTTCAGTTCACAGACACAGACAGTCCGTGGAAGAGATGCACGATGCGCGGGTTGCATTTTTGTACTTTCGCGTTAGAATCGCGAGAACGCGGGGTCCTGTTGAGTGTGAAAGAATGGATGTTTTTTTTTTGGTTGAGAGAATTTTGTTTGCAATCTGTTGGTGGGAAGTGCTTCGTGTGAGAGTTGATCGTCACCATCATCATCATCATCATTACGTTGAATGAACGATGCACCGCTGCACTTTCACGAACCCTATTGCGATTTCTTTCCCGCGGAGGTATAACATTTTGCGCTGCGGTATCGAGTTACGAGCACGCATCGCCGCTGTGTAGTAATGAGTATTGAGTTGCATTAAACTAATTTCAGCCATCGCTCATTTGAGCGATTCTGGGGTGGTGTACATTTTTTGCAGCTGAAAATGCATCGGATACTCTGGATTGTTCTTCTTACTTCGTTAAGTATTAGTTGTTAACTGTTAGGCATACTGCATAAGCTCCACCAATCGGTGGATTTGACACTTTGAAGGAAACGTCAAGCGAGAAAAACGATTACAACATAAAACTCCCATACACATACTCATTCCAATGCCACGAACATGAAACGATTCGATCCTGCACCATACCTTCTAAGGCTTCGAGCTTAACTCCCCAGGTTCACGGTCTCATTTTTCACCCATATCCGCCGCTAGGCGGGGTTACCCTTTGCATTTTTTTTTGCACCACTTTCCGTTGCAACCACCTGCACAACATCATCGTCCAAAGACCCCTAACTGCCAACCAACAGAGCACACCGTTCAATACTCGCCATCAGTGCGCGCGATCCTGACCGAGGGCTGCCCGTTATGTCGAAAGTGGATAAAAGATATCACTTCCCAGTTTCGCGAGCGGTTCTTGTTTGCTTTAAGGGGCCCCCGAGGTCGCCACATACCACATCCGCTCGAAGGTTTCGGAGCCGAACAATGGAAGCCGCTGGCTTACGCAGGAGTTTGTGTCCCGTGGTTACACAATGAGCGAAAAGGGGAGGTACGTGGTCTAAATGTTGCAGACTAATCGTCACCACACTGATTGCGTTGATGTTCTGCGACGATAAGACCAGCATCAGAATTACCCGAGAGGCGACGAAAACAACGGCACGTCAGCGTCATCCGGTGCATCGTGTGTATGTGTTTATGTGTGACCGAAAGTAAAAACCATCACCGAGTGCAGAGGGATGAGTGGCGAACTGGAAAAAATATTCCTGTCGGTAGAGTGGTTGGCTCCCGCAGTGGCAGTTCGAAGTTCGATTTATTTTGCATAATACTCTTAAGACAATTTAGGATGTAATAGGATCACAGTTAAAAAAATTATTGTTTTTTTTTTAATTTTAATAAACGGTGAATTTCCAATATTAACAATTTACGAGACATTTTTGTGGAAGGAGTTTTTGCTAAATTTTCACTGACCTTGAAATCCAGATCAAGTATCGCTTTGCTCACCACATCCGTTAGCATTTCTGCCTCATCGTACAATGAGTTAACTCTAGTGCGGAGTTGTTATTCTATTCCCCGTCTTGGTTCTAGGTTTCGGTGAACGAAAAATCAAAGGCAAAAAAAATAGTTCCAAGCATATTTTCAATATGCAAAGTTTAAAAATCACCACAATTTTTTTAAAAACCTGCACCATCTCCTACAGTTTGACGCTTCCGTGCCAAACATAAACATTAAATCATGTAGAGTCACTGCCGAACATTCTATTCGCGCTGCTGGCACATGTAAACTGCAAAATTATTTACTACACTAACAGTTAGAGATGTTAGAACTGGATGCCAATAAGCATAGGCAACTTTACCCACTTCGTTGACTTAAGCGATGCGCTGCCTCTCTACACAATTCCGCTTTTAGCAGTAGAATGCGTTGGAATCCAGATCCGGAAACGAAAGGCCATTGACGACGCGGGACTAGACTGTCGTCATGCATGCGACTTCTGGAGGCACTTTGTGGGTTTACATTGCGCTTCTTTGCGCACACAAAATTGTAATTAAACTTCGCGTTGTGTAATCTTGCTACATACAGAAGCTCCCGTGTGTGTGTGTTTGAGCTCTGAAGGACTAAAAGTGTACCGATGGAAAAAAAATCTCCATTGCGCGATGTTTGTCAGAAGCAAGGCAGTTCGAGCTGTTCTTGTGTTATATATAGTATAGAAAGGAGTAATCAACTTACTTAAAACGTGTTTAAAACTGATTTCACCCCATTTTGAGTCTCTTGAAAACGAGAAATGAAAGGAATTTTCATTAAAACGCATTAAAATAAATGCTAGCTTCGGTAGTTTTCGTTTCACAGAAAAAAAACTATAATGGTATGATAACTGTTCAAGCTAATGTTTGAAGACTCGCTGTCTTCAGTAAAGTTGTTGAACGAGATATTTGAAACAACTTCGTAGAAGACATGAAACCTTTGTGCATGCAGTATATCGAAAAATAAAACAATAATTCTCAAATTTTCCTATATTCGATTTTCTTCACTATGACTTTCTTGTTGTAATGTTTAGAAGCTGATACCTTCGATGAAAATGTATTTTTAATTGTTCTGGACAACTTTGTAGAAGGTCAAACAAAGTCAAACAGATATGATATCCGAACAACCTTTTTTAAAAAGATTTTTCGTCAATGACCTGATATATCTCTATACCTATAAGAAATCAATATTAATTCTTCAAAAGGGCTGAAGAGATTTTTGCAAACAAACTTATTTCGCTCTTTATTCCGCTGCCGAGTTTAATTACATGAAAAATACACATGAATCAGCATCTCAACCCTTGGTAGAATCAATTTCAAATGTTTTCTGGGTTGAAATTATAACAAATTAAGAGAAATCAGCAAAAGGGAGGTGGGTGTTAAAAATCACTCAAAAAATGCTACGTCATTTATGGATCGTCCCTTAGCGTGGATCAGCTGCGTTTGTTACGGCATCGTTTATTTTTTCCCGCGTTGTTCTGCGAAAACGCATTGTCTTTCGTCCTCAGTACAGTACATTTAATCAAAGTAAAAAATTATCAAGTGCATTTTTTCTTACGTAAAAATTAATGCTGAACACGAGTTTTGTGCTGGTTTTTTCGATATTTTTCGTTTTGAAAAAAATACGGGCATCAATATGAAACATACGTTTAGGGGCACCATAGGTAAGCCTGTTGAGGGCAGTATAGGTTGCTACTACAATGTAAATATGAATTATTTTGGCAGAAAAATGGTGCGTCATTTTGTGCGAAAAGGCCAAATTGAAGTGAAGAGGATATTAAGAACGCCATTACAGCTGTTCATGATGGCGCCAGTATTCGATCAGCCTCTAAATAATTCATTCGGAACATTACATGCTCGTGTGATAGAAAAGTGCTCGTCATAGTTGAAAGGGCGTCAAATATTTCGCATAAATTAACAATATATATTTTTTTTTTTTTTCGCAGTCGACTTACAACCACCAAAGACACTGGTCACGAAACTCTGCTGCTGTCTGATCCAGCGCAAAACGAACCACAATACAGTACTTCTTTTCTAGTGTGCATTGTCTTAAGAACAAAGGAAACCGTTCGATCTACTTTTTTCCTCTGCTAAGTTAGAGCAACAAAGAGCAAGTGAACGACAGTTAGTGTATCTAGAACAAAGGAAACATTGCATCATGAGTGAATTTGATGAAAAAGCACTACTTCGACCCAACACAGCGGTTGTTGACTTAAGGTTTTGTTCTACGCGACCGAGTCTTCGTGAGGTGGAACATTTTCTGAAGGTGAACATGAAGCTTAGGCTTAAGGATGTCATATATCTTCAGTATCATCACTTGCGCAGTGCGGTATTGATATCATTCAACACGCTAGACCAAGCAAAACGATTCACTTTACAGAACAACCTAAAACACGTGTTTGAAAATGACAGTGTGAAGATACCTGTATACATAGAAAACAATTATATAGATGTAAGGCTACATGATTTGTCACCGCGTACGCCCCATGAATCAATTAGAAAATACATGTCGCAATTCGGAGAAGTGGAATCAGTCACACCTGATACTTGGAGAAACTTTTTCCCGGGTATTCCCAACGGTGTTCTTGTGGTGAGGATGCGGGTCGTAAGACCTATTCCCTCCCACTTGACTATAGAATTCAAATATAAAGAAAGTAACATCAAACAAACCACGCTATGCACCCACGAAGGGCAGACTCAAACGTGCAAGTACTGCAACCAGACGGTACATCATGGAACACCTTGTGTGGAAAATGTTGAGGAGAATGCATCACAACAAATTGCCCACACATCTTCGGCAAACCAATCCGAAACACAGTCTTCAATAACATCACCAGAACCACAAACGGTTGCCAATTTTGTGGCAGCTGTTCAAGCCATAATAACAACTGTAAAATCAGCATACAATGCTTCAGAATCAACTGCTAGCACCATCGGCGAGGAAGCAAATAAGAACGACAACGGCTTTACGCTCGTGACCCGTAAGGGCCATAGGAAAGGAGGAACATCTGATCGTGAACATCAAGGCACTACAAACGATGATGACATTGACGTCAACGATGAAAACGCAATGGACCCACAAGATATTTTCCCGCCGCGAAAGAAAGTCTCCCCCCGCAATAAAAAGTTGCGTGGACGAGATCCGAAGGTCGCTAAATAACTTGTTTTTTATACATTTTTATATTGTAATTATTTAAGAGACCCACGGCTCCGTTAAGCTATCGCAATGAGCCGTGTCAAATAAACAAATTAAAAAAAAAAATATATTTTTTTTAGATAACCGAAAAAAACATAACACAATTTCACTACCCGCTAGCTTTCAACGCATGAGGTGCTAAAATGCTCCGACGAGCAAACGTGGTCGTCTTGCGGTCAAGCAACCACGTGAGCCGGACGGCACAACTTCCATTCCACACTCTATCGACGACGAGGACATTGAAGAAGTCATTCGCAAGTACGAAAACAGACTAGCTGCTTCTGAAAATAACGTTGAATCCAATAAACTTAAACCGATTTTCATATTTTTGTCAATATAGTTGATCATTCCTTAGGAGCAATTATTTGGGTACTAACATCTGTGCGGGAAGTTTTAAGGCTAAACTCAGGCGTTTATTCTACTGCACAACCAAACTACTGGTTAACAACCACAAATTGCGTGGTTGTTAACAAACACCGTTTCATATAAGCTTAATTTACGTAAAACTGTCTCCAAATTTTTCAAGTGGCAAGCTAATTTCGCATGCACCCATTTCCAATGTTTTGAAGGATTCTAGTGATGGTAAAAATCCAAGCAAAGGTAAATGCGACCACTTGCCAAAATTACGTCCCAGAGCACAGAAAAATGTGCTGTTGAGAGCTAAAAATAAGGTTGCACAATCAACACGCTAACCCGAGCAAACGAAATACCCCCATGCTCATGGGGTTTGACATGGGTGTTTGAAATGGGTTCAACCCATGAAAACACCATCACCATGGTCCGATATATCCCATATAAAATACCATATGTTGGTGTATTTATGGGTTATTGAGACCATTTTACGGTGTCTTGATGGTTGTAAATTTTGGCACGGACCATGTTTAAGGTCTTTTCAAGGGGCTAGGTGGTGTTTGAACCTATGAGTATTTGCTCGGGAATTGACACGAGAATTGAGTATTTCAAGCTCAACTGTCCCACTGTATTCGGCAGAAAAACAACATGATTCATCACAAACGTAAACGAGCACCACAATATACGGCGAAACATTTCTAAAAAATACCAATTTGCTGCCGTACACTTCACCGTAAACACTTTGCGAATGGAAAATTCATCATTTGCCACTCTTGTCAAAAAAACCATGTTTTAGCCGCATCTTTCAAGTACAAGAGGAAGATATAAGGTCCAAGATGGCTTCCTTGAGACACACCAAAATGGTAGTTGAAGGGTTAGGCAATGCAATCACTGATTTTTACAGACATTGAATAAAGGAATTAGGTTCAATTTTAAACTCGCCTTTAGAACGGTTCCAGAAGGGTGAGGTTCGAGCGTTGCCTAGCAGGCGGCAACATTGAAGGCGGCAACTCGCTGTATCCAAGATTCGCCATCTAGTAAGGGCATCATTTGTGAAAAGATTGCCCAACTACTACTAGAACTAGCAAAAGTTCACTGATATATGGAATCAAAGAATACCGTGGTTGAGACGATACAAAATTCATCACTTTGCTCTTTAAGAAATTTTTTAGATAACATATCTGGTGGTTATCCACAATCGTAGCTCGGAAGTCTACGAAATAGTAAAACTAAGCAACACCTATCAACAAACAATTTCACCTCAACAATAATAAAGACGCAAATAACAAATCGCTCCGCTGCCTTACAACAGAAATTATTTAGTAGTGGTTTCAGTTTCGACTTCGTCTCATCAGTATCTGACACAGACTTGGCCCTAGATAAACGCTAAATCCAAAAGTTAAACCCATCTTTTATTCGCGAAGTAAAACAGCAGGGTCTGAATGAGGTCCCGGAAGCATAGAAGATTTGATTTGGTGCTGAAACATGTCGAAAAACCTGCCCTTCACGCAATTGGCATTCGGCCAAATGGCATTCGACCAATTGGCATTCGGTCAAATGGTATTCGGCCAAATACATTCGGTCAAATGCATTCGCCCAAATGGTATTCGGCCAAATGGCATTCGGCCAAATAACACTCGGCCTAATGGCATTCGGCTAAATTATGCAACATTCGGCCAAATGACAACCGTGCAAACGGCATTAGGCAGAATGACTTTCGAACGAAGATATTTTTCGTTTCATTCACACGCTTACGGATTTTGGTTCACTGAACAAGTGAATCATAGATAATTTTTGGCATTTTTTAGTTGCAGATTTTTTTAGATTTTGAATATCGATCCTCCATCCATCCATTTGACCTATCCGAAGCCCACAAATTGGTTTTATTGTTATTTTTCTTTTTAGATAGACGCAAAAATAGAAAAAAAATCTTTTTCGTTAACTTCTGTGATCAGTGCTCTACCAATAACGGGTTGTGCGGAATTTCCTCACGAAGCGAATTTTGACAGTTTGCTCTCACGACCTGATCATATGTTTGTCTAGATTTTGTTGCGCTGACTAGAAATAGGTGAGCCGGATTGTTAACCTTTGAGACCAATGAAAAAAGTTAAAGATAGTCTGCGTTAGACAGCTTAAAACAAATTAGATATTGAAAAATGGATGTCGTTCAGGTATGGTAAAATTATAAATGAGTCGATTTGGCTTCCCTGAGGCATACACCGAAAAAGAAGAGATTTATTGGTGGCTTTCACGCATATATTACTGAACTGCTATGAAATTCGTGCAAAAACATCAGTTTTTTACATCGAACATAATTAAAAGATCCACTGGCTCCGCTAAGCTCACGTATTGAGCAGTAAGTGCCGAATAAACGAGTTTTTTGCATATATCTTGTGCATAACAAAATAAATAAAAAATTCACTCAGTTATCGGACAACAATCAAGGGCTCAAAAAATAAATAGAGCATTTTTACGTTGAATATTTTTTTAAGTCATTTATTGAAGCACTGTTTTCCTGTTCCCAAGAAGACCAAACCCCGATAACTGAGTCACCGTCTAATGTACGAAAAATATCTTTTTGAAATCACCCACTAATAATCGACTAGACTAAATTACATCTCACCTCACGTGATTTCATTGCCATGAGTTCGAGTCCCTCCACAATCGACACGAAAACTGCAATGTAATAATTCCGTGTTCCCGTTAACCGACCACCGAAAAGCTGTGACCGGAAGTATGCTATATAGCAATTAAACATGATAATTGTCCCGAAAAAAAAACGCAAGACCCATGTGCATCGAGTGCAGATTTCCAGTCGCCTACCTTTCGGGACCTGGTTCCGCCACGAGAAACCGCCGCCGTAGCACTGATCGCTGGCCTAAGATATCCGGTGAAATCAGAGACCGTTCTTACGCGGCGGCGTACAGAAAGGGGGAGAAGCGAGGTCACAGAACCTCGTGTGTTCACCACTTTCGCCATCATTATAGTATTAACCACGAAAATAAAAATTTCGCTTCGGAATGGCAGCAGCAGCAGCAGCTTGTATGATGATCGGCTATCACCGGGGTCCCAGACCGCAAGAGTTGGCAGAAGTCTTCGTTGGACTCCCCAAAGTCCACCGGTGCGAGGGACCCGGAAAGTAGCACACACAGCATAAAAACGCAACTCTTCTGCTACGGCCGGTGGATTACCATCATAAAAAAGCCTTTTGTGTTGGCACGAAAGAAACCTCTTAAAATTATATTAATATAAAAAATAAGAATGCAACAGCAGCAGCTAAATAGAGTCCAAGTTCGGCCCCGAGGATGGCGGCAGCGAAAAGTGGCGCGAGAGCGAAGGAAAGCATAATTTTATGCACAGCAACTGACGCATTTCGCGATAAAGTGTGCGTTTTTTTCTGTTCTTCTCTTGTGGGTATCCCCTCTCCGTTCTTACGCTATAGTGGCTGTGAACCGACGAAAAAAAAAATATTCTGCGCTGCTTGCCTCCTCGGGAAACGACTCCTGTGGGATTCGTCGTCACCACCATCATCATCATCATCATCATCGTCATGAACGGCGAAAAGCGCAGGGAATTGGGTCGCGCGGGAATCGAAGACAACCGACATATGCAGATTGTGTTACGTTTACGATATTCGATATTATTATTTTTAGCGATAGAAATTGCTTCTGCTGCCTGTCGGTTGGTCGGTCGTTTCATTCATCTTCTTGATCGGTGGTGGTCGGTATCGATACAGGATGATGACACGGTTGGACACGATGACTAAATGAAGCGGAAGTAGTCGTGGTTTCGGAGTCGCTCGATAGTGGCAGACAAAACGGGATGGATGTGGTGCAAGGAACCAAGGGAACCGTCGGGGTAGTCTAGTTCATGGAGCTAGAATGCTCTACAGCTGGAATTTGTAAGTGGGGTGTATTAATTCTTCAATCCTGGTTTTGCCTTCATCCGAGCCAGTTAATCTGACCCTTTGATAATAATTCATGAGTCAATCCAGGTAATGGACCCCGAAATTTAGACGAGCGATGAAATTGTAGAGCACTGTTTTGATCGCATTTAAGCAAGCTTGTCTTAGACCTACTGCACAAGCTCGAGGATGTGACTAACATACAGCTGCTCCATGTGAGAAACTGTGTTTTGACAACGTCTAACAATGTAGCCCAGTCGAAGCACTGCATTGCAAACAACAAACGTTAAAATCATGATCTCTGTATATAAGGATTATGATAACATTGAAATACGCCTACACGACCTAGTACCGCGTACTAGTCCTGAACACATTAAAAAAATACAAATACATTAAAATACTCACATTCTCAATGGCTTTCGTGTGGTGAAATTTCGGTTGACTATACCTATCATTTACTAGAAGCAAATAACGCTGTGCACCTACGCAAGTCAAATACCTACACGTCGGTTGTGTAGTCAGACGACACATTTCAAAAAGCCATTCGTAGAAGACGTTAAGAAAAATCACACTGAAACCGCTATTTAAGAACGCTTTTTTACGCAATAGTCGATTTACGTAAGCTTTTTTACGAACTAAATTCGAAATAACGAATTCTTTTTTTTCGAACCAAGATCGTAAAAAAAGAGTGAGTACGTACAGTACGCTACTAAGTTGCATACAATTTATTATTTTTTTGCTAACTAAACTCACTAATGAAAGTTGAGCATTTTCGGAATGGGGTTTTTGACAGAAATCGATGTCGAAAGCCATTTCAAAATTCAAGAACGCGACTTGCGGTTTTGATAAAATCTCTATAACTTCTACAATATGGGTATTTTTGAAATGAGGCAATTATATAGTAAACATATAGTGATGATATGGTTATAGAAAATTTTGCTGTCGTTATCTTGGCCTTCGAGATGACGTCACTAATTAATCTCCATCATCTACTCGTCAGTCGTCAAGCCCGTTCCAAAAATCCTCATATTGGTGGGGTTCTCAAGAATATCGAAAGTCGTTCGAAATGGTGGCAAACATCCATTTTCATCATATACTCGTCAAGCCAGTTCCAAAAATACTCATGTTCACAGGGTTATCGAGACTTGCTCAACCGGAAGTCGTCATCTTGGATTCAAAAAGGGCACCAAATATCCACTCATCAAGCTCATTTGAAGAATACCCATACTGCTGGTGTTATCGATAATATTGCTCAACCGGAAGTTTCCATCTTGGATTTCAAAAAGGTTTCAAGGATCCTTTTTCATCATCTACTCATTAAACCCGCTGCAAAAATACCCATGTTGAGGTTATCGAGACTATTGCTCAACGAGAAGTCGCCATCTTGGTCTTCAAAATAGTGCCAAATATCGGTTTTCGTCATCTACTTGTCCACCCCGAACGATTCGTTCTATTTGCTATTCTTTGCAGTGGCAACAATGGTAGATCTTTAGACCTGTACTCAAAGACGTTCTTGATTCACCTGTGATATACGTTGAACGTTGCACCATATTTAATTTGATGCCCTTAACCTCAAGGAACATACGGAAAAAATTAGCAAGCTGTTACTTATTACGCTCGCAGATCTTAAGTTCTGTATTTTAGAAAGTTCTTGAATAACCATAAACATCGATTGAACTCTATACCTCATTCAACTTTGCATTATAACTAACTACCGCATTCATAAACGACTGAAAGTTACCTGGTTACGCTTGTAGATGTACATTCCAGGAAACTTTTGTAATATCTGCGTGTTGAGTAAATATGACCATACCTACCTATTTGCTAAAGAATAGTTTTATATTAAATAATCATTCAATTTTGTGAACTACTTAAACGAAACTAGTTTAATCCCAAATAACGAATCCAACCGACCAACAACAATTGCGCCTAGTATCTCCATATCAACATCCAGCACCACCAATAAAAGCAAATATGCTGATGAACACAAATTTGCCACTTTGACCCGTAAGAACAGGAAACAAAAAGAAACTTCGGACATGAACAGCAATAAAGAGGTACCGATGACGACATGGACATGAACGATAACGCTAGTAAAGGTAGACGAACTAACCACACCACGATAAAAGCGAAAATGTTGGCAATTTTAAAATGTAATTAAGCAACCACCATTGGGGCCAAGGGGCCTGTTGGTGAAGATAATAAACATAAGCACTTACGGTGCAGAATGCAGCTAATGCTTCACCGACAAGAAAAAGGATCTCAATATGCAGCAGCAAACTTCATCAAAGGAGCGTTGGACAATTTTTAAATATTGCAAAAACATTAAAAATCCATGGCTCAGTTATGCTAACGCATTGAACCGTGTAAAAAACAATTAAGAAAAGAAAAGTTAACCGATTTGCGCATGAGGGTACTACACCAACTTAGAATAGTTGTTTTTTTGTGATTCGTATTCTACTGATCAGTAACTGACACCAACTTGCTGTCAGTTAGACGAGAAATTCAAGTTGACAGCAGATTGGCGGCAGTTGGACACAAAATCAAACAGTTTACACAACTTATGTGAACGCCTAAACTGGCTGGTCCCGAGTGATGTTCAGGGTAGCCGAGCACAGAAGCTCTGGTTTGCTCACGAGATACTGAATAGGAACTTAAGTCTTTCAGCATGAGAACTAACCGTCTGGAACTATGCAATTTTTTTTAGGATTCAACGTTTAGGCGTTCATATATGTTGTGAACTCTTTGAATTTTGTGTCTAACTGGCACCAATTTGGCGCAAGTTTGAATTTCTCGTCTAACTGACAGCAAGTCAATTACTGGGGAGTCGAATACGAAAGAAATAAAACCAACTTTTCTAATTAAGGAAAAGCTCGAAATCATTTAAAAATTAAAGCTATGAATCAATTTTTTCAATGAATTTGGATAAGCATCCATCGTTTTTGCATTTCATTTAAAGCTACGTGAGCTTTAAACCAAAATAGGACGTGTGTACCCGAGCACAGTGTTTCAATGTGGCAAAAATATCTGTGCTGGAAACCATTCGATAAGTGTCCGTCTCATTTGTATAATGTGCTACCTTCGTGCACGAATGTCCGAGAACGCTAATAAATTCGAATGTTCCAAAATAGATGGCTTCAAAATCTTAACGACACCCACATTAAAAAAATATCATCATCTCTTGGCTAAGTTTTGGGTGGTGTTTTTCCGGAAGCAAAAATGGCAATGAATTATTTAGAAAACCTCGGGTCTGATTGTGCAGTATTCTGCCGGGATTCAAATAACACGAATTCAAGCAAATAAGCTAAGAGTTATCGCAAATGGCTTCGACCAGGCCAACTAGATTGTTTGTTACGAGCGTTTTGCACTGAACTATCGTGTCTACGTACCGGCCCGGGGAGTTGAGATTGACGGTGTGGTCACCGAATCGAGTCTAAAGTGGGGTTGGATGCTCCAACGAGTGGCGATTTTTTTTTAATTTCACAAAATGATCTCAATAATTCAATTACTGTTATCTTTTTAATAATAGAAGCTAGCGTTTTAGTGTGTTAGGAGAAAATGTTTTCGCCTTCAAAAGCTCTGAAAATCTTTTAAAGCATATCTTAGCAAAAATGAAACTGCACAAGTTATATACAAAACTTAATTTTCTGGAACTACCTCTTTTTAATATGTTTAAATTTCTTTCCCATTGTACAATATAGAAGTTACAGCTTCGTTTTCACAATAAAATTTTTCACTTTGTAAGATTTTTCTAGAATTTTAAATTATTGATAGGATGGTTTCAGATTTGTTATAATCTGAAAATGTACTTTTTAATGGTTCGAAATAATGTTTCGCAGTCTTTCGGAAAATTAAAGAAAATTATATCTTGTAATTTTCAGTTTACAAGAAATTTATCAAAACATTTAGGTTGCTTTTCTAAAAAAATGGTTTTATTTATATAACTTTAGATTTTGTGTTAAAATGACTTTGGAACTACTTTCCGATATTTTGACGGGGAAAAGTTTATTTCAATGTACCAAAACTCCAGTTTCTTTCATTAGAAAGTTGTTTACACTTTGTACTAAAAATAAATTAATTTTTGAGTAAATATTGAAAATTTTTAAAAAAATATCGCCATATCCATTTTTGTGATATATACTACAAAGTATGATATTTCATCTATCAAAAACAATATTTTATATTAAGTTCGCTAATCGAAAATAGTGATATTTAGAAAAGTTTGATTTTTTTATGTAAAAATTCTCATAATTTTGAAACGATAGTAGTTTAGTAGTTGGTGTGTGGGGACGGGCATAGCATAGTTGGTAAATCGATTGCCTTGTGCGCAGCTCACCTGGGTTCGTTTCCCAACCCCGCATATAGGGTTAGAGATTTTTCCAAAAGAGATTTCTCTAATCCGAAAAGAGGCGAATGACCCTAAGATTGAAACCTTTATCATCAAAAATTAAAAAAAAATAGTAGATGGTGTATACGAACAAATTAAGCATCCTAAAATAATCTTCAAGTTGTCCAAAGATTATTCCAGTCTACAACGAAAACTGCAAACAAATTTTTTTAAGGAACACCCTAAAGCTTGCATTTGAATTTCTGGTGGAGTGGACTTCATTGAAAACAGTCAAGCTCTATCATGAACCTATCACGAATCTTTCCTAAACATAGTGTAAGGCTTAGTTGTTTTAGTTTTAGCAAAAAAGTTAAAATTTCTGCCAAATTCACGTTCTGGATCACGGCGAAATGTGAGGAAGAATGGAAGGATGATTCTAGTAGAAAAAAGACTAAATCAAGAGCTTTTTTCAAAGCGTCATATTTAACAATGCGAGACTCATTTGGTATACTTTCTCTTCTGTTACTTACTCGGTCGCTTTAACACAAGAAAATTGTCCAGAAAAAGTATTATTTTTACCAAAGACAAACTAACAAAAGCTAAAGAGTGAAATAATACCGAAGAATAAAAAATTGTAAACGATTTGAGAATTTGAAATAATTTTGAGCTGCCTTAAATAAACATTAACTGTATTTAAAACCTTACTTTGTTTAACTTTATGAATTTGCAAATTCCCTCGTCCGTCGTTTATTATAAATCTCACACGAAACATCGACGGGAAGAGTTGCACGACAACTGTATACGAATGCATTCAAGAGATTGTTCCGTTCCGAAGGAAGAGTATAGATTTGTGGCTGATTTGATTCTCGACACCGCAAATCAAACTCAGACCTTCTAAATGACAAAGAGGAGCCTATTAGAAGCAAAAAAACGCAGTTACTGGCGCCGGTTCGTTGACGGGTTTACGAGAGAAACATCGATAAATATTGTCTAAGGCACGACCCTACGTATGCGAAAACACAATAGGATCACAGCGTTAGCGTAGGATATACAAAATGCAGGGTATTCGCTTTTGGCAAGAACATGTGTCCGGACTCTGTTCTTTTACTATTTAAGAGTTTCCTTAAATTGAGTTTAGTATTGTTTGTTGTGAGCTTTTGTTCTCGAGACAGCACAGCATCTCTTGCTTTAGGCGTTCATACAAGTTGTGTGACTGTTTGGAGTTATTATCTAACTGTCCCCAAGTTGGTGCCTGTTACTGACGAAATGAATTCGAATCACCAAAACCTGACTTTCTTTAGATTGGGTACTATGTCCTGATGCCCAAATTGGTTCAATTCATTGTTTTTTTTCATTTAAAAAGTAAACTTTTTAATTTTATATTTGATTCAAATTTGTGAGTTTCCCAACTATCAGTATTTCAAGAGAAATTTTCGTTGTATTCAATAAAATAGTTAAATTCTTTATCGAAATGGTAAGGCAGTTTACAGATTGTAAACCTCTACGACGAAATTACAAAATACGACAGTAATAATTGAAACCTTCATTTCATCATTTCTCTATTACCCAATGCTCAGCATACACTTCCCCAAACTGTTAACAAAGCGAAACCCCTCTTCCGAGGCACAACTATTGCAGCAGAACTTGCGTGATCCGAAACTTCTTCTGATCTCGTACTTTTTATTCTCACTACATGCACTCGGAGGGCAAAACCAACCATACAACGGGCCCGATTTCGCTCATTATTCGCGTCGCTTGCCACCACACTCAACCCTGGCTTACAATCTACTCCCCATTTCTGCGAAATTAAAACTTCACTCCGACCGCATTTTCATCCGGACGGACACTGACTGACGGACTGACTGCCGCCTGGCTGCCGAAGACCTCATATCATGCTCATTTACACGGACTCCGCGCGCCATCAGAGAACAATTTGAACACTCGACCGGTCAAACGGCGAATCTTCAGCGATGCGTGAGCTTTTCCTCCATCACCGTGCGCAACTAGAGGACGGCCGGGCGACGAGCGGACTAGTGATAAGGAGCACGAGGTGGTCGCATTTTTACAGGCTAATAATAATGATGTGACCGTCGCCGGTGTATGTGTGTGTGGATGTGTTCTTTCACAGGCCCTGCCAGTGGATGCGGCTGTGGTGCTAAAACCGAAAAACGGACTTTCATACTGAATGTCGTCATTAGTGTGTGGATTATTATTAGGGACATCGGTTGCAAACTGAAGCTGCTGTTGCTGCAGTACTCCCTTCGCAGATGGTGAAGATCCATTATTTTTGTTATCCTTGCAGCAGCAGAACTGGAGCTGCAGCGAGTATATACTTTGGCTTACGCACCGGCACCGATTGGTCATTCGTGGTTCGGGAATCCAACGACCCTTTGATGTTCTCTGGTAAGGAATTAATAATACACAACAACTGCACCAACGGTGGAATTCGAATCTCGCAGACCTCCACCACGCAACTATTCATTATCCTGTTAACAGTGCGATTAATGGAGTGCGCGTGTTTATTCGCGCCTCGCGGTGCTAAGTGGGTTGTTGTTGTTATGCTTCACTATTTCGCGTTAAACATGTTCCAACTCACCGCGGTCCCTGAAGGCGCGCAATTATGCGGTTCGGGACCACATCAACTCTAGCTTGTAGAACACGGGCAATAACATCATGTCGAACAAGATGTTCTACATTACTGCTCCGTTTTCGTCTCAGAGCGGCGCGCAACATCATCGCCGCGCCGTGGTAAATTGAGCCTGGTGAGCAGTGAATCGAAACCGCGGGGTCGGGCTGAACATTAAATGTCAATTAGCATTCCCGCGTTGCCTATTTGCCTGATCGTATGAATTATCGAGGGGTCAATTATGATTATTATTTAATTAACACGTGAGCAAGCATTAAATTATTGTCCAGTAATAAATGAAAAATTATTGGTCGTAGTTTGTGGAAAATTTCTAGTAATTCTCGAGTAATTTTGAAAAGTAGAGGTATTGTTTATTTGCTCTTCTGTTTATTATTCTACAATTTTCTGGTTTGCCCCTCAACTGTTTTCGTGATATTTGCCAAAACCAGCCAAAACAACTATCATACGATCTGTACTAGAAAATAATTGGAATGGTTTGTAGTAATCAATAGAATTTCGAATGAGTTTGTGGAGAAGATACACTCTTATCGGTCACCAATACGTAAGATTAATAAAAACTGATTTAAAACCGAACACCCAACGCTAGAAACAAAGCATTCCAATTATTCCAAGTTAAAACATTGGCGACCCTACGGATCCCTCATATGGAAGCTTTTTTTTCTATTTCCCAAGCGAAAACGGTCGAACCAAAAAAAAACAATCAAATCCCACATGTCCGGCAGGCAGCACGTCGAGTTCCCTCCCTCGTTCGATAGTCATCTCACACGCTACTCCCATCCTCGGCAAGCGTGTTCGGGCAGGTTGTCCAGCCAAACCCTTCGCTATTTTCGGTTTCACCCTCGTCTTGATTTGGAACTATGTACTGTTTTTTTGCACCATTCGTTCCCGGGAAATTATATTCCCCGTGACCGCGGCGAGTTTTTTCTTCTTCTTATACTCGATTTTCCCCCAAATCATCGCGCGAAGTTACTCACCCGAAAGGACACGAATGTTTGCGACGCGTGGATTGCTCGCCTCGGGTACACGTATATTTTCAAAGAAAAGTCTGCTGCCGGAGGGTTTACTGATGGGTTTGATAAATGAAAAAAAAGAATCGAAGAGAAAATTCTAGCAACCCACAGTATTTGGATGAATCGGACGGTCTGCACCAGCTGGTTGAAAGAAAGATAATCGATGGGAAAAGCGACTTCTGTGTGTTATTATTTTCGTGATATAGCGAGAAGGAAAAATTTAACGCCACCCATGAATTGCGTGGCTAAAAAGCATGAAAAAAATTGTTGGTTTCGTATCTTCATAGCAATGGAACAACGTAGATCGGATGGTTTTATCTACAAATAGTAGTACTATTCTGGGAAATATGATATTCTCCGAGTAAAAGGAATGGCCCTAGAAATTGGAAAATTCATGGTGGGGTGCTAGAGTTGAAAGTCGACAAAACTACCATCTGCACAGCGCTTAAACGTTTCATGTAGTCTAAATCCAGTGTTTTCTAACAGGAATGTGGCCGGGAAAGTCAATGCTACTCACACTACAGCTAAGAAGGTACATATTGTGCTGAAAAGCAACCTATTAGGACGGTGAAGCAAAACAACACTGCCGAACCTCTATGGTCGGACGCTAACGAAGTAGAACGGATTCCTCCTTATGGACGATGAGACGTACAGCTTCCGTACCAAAAAATGAATGTATCGCCACGGACTGTGGAGATGTTTCCGATAAATTTAATTTTTTAGCCATTAAATTTGTCCCGAAGTTACTGATCTGGCAGGGAATCTGCAGTTGCGATCGGAAAACAGCGTTTTCAATCACATCCCACAACATAACAGGGGAACTCTGATATGACGATTTTTGCCATTCATCAAGTCGTGTCATCCCGCCATTAAGTCAGATCTGATGAGTTGTCAATGTAGTAACGAGGTGCTACAGTGGTACCGTGCTAACGGAGTAGATTGAATTGAAAAAAGACTGTCCTTAATTTTTGCTCCGACTGAAAAATATTAAGCAATGTGACCTTCTTGCTCTTCCTGTAGTACTATGGCTTCTTAACATTAAACATGCCTTCCAAACCCTTGACAAATTCAATGTAGTTACAACATAGGGAAATTGGAATAACGGAAATTTGTCACGGACGCATCTTCAGTAGTCAGATACTACAAGAAAATGACCCCAGAAGGAACGTGTGCAGCGCATGATGCGCATTCAACATGTGGATCGATTCCAACATGCGCAAGCTTTAAAATTAGGTATTGTGCCCTTCGTGCACAAAATAATTTATTGCAACTGGTCAATAATCACCACTATTCTGCAATTCAAAGAACTTGGACGAACAGAAATTATAAATAAATTCGTAAATATCTGTAAAAATCTACACCTGGTATAAAATTAAAAGAAACACGGAAAAATGGAAAAGGGAAACCTAAAGGGAGAACAGAAAATAAAAAGATAAAACTGAAAAAGGAAGACAGATAAAAAAGGACAAAGCAAAAGTAAAAAAAGAAAACGGAAAATTGAAAAAGGGAGGGACAAATTGTGAAAGGCTAAAGAAAATTCCTTTTTTAAAAAACAATGCAGGAGAATAAGAACAACATAGAAACGTGCGAATAAAAGCGAAAAGGAAACAGGAAAAAAACTAAAACATATAAAATAAGATAAAGGTTAGGCGGTAAAAATAAACAGATTCAGAAAAGGTTAAAAATGAAAAAAAAACAAAAAATATTTAGAAACAAAAAATAGAGAAAAATAAAAAAATTAAAAAAGAAGTAAAGGGAAAAGTAAAGAAAAACGAATAGGTATGTGGAAAAAGGAACAAGAAAAAGGAAAACGAGAATAGATAAATTGAATGAGAAAATAGGAAGCAATAATAACAAAATGGAAATAATAAGAAAAAAGGAAAAGGAGTTATGGAACAAGAAAGAATGCAAAAGACACAAAAAGTAGAAGGAAAAAGGAAGAAAAGAGGAATGAAGAAAGAGAAACAGTAATAACAGAAAAAGGAAAGAAAAAGAAGCACCAAAAAGAGAGAAAAAAAGAAGAAAAACGGAAAAATGAAAAAAATAGTTAAAAAGAAAAACGAATAAAAGAGGAGGAATACGGTAAAACAAAATAAAGGGAAAAAGAAAAGTTATACTGAAAAATGGAAATGAAAAATTAGAAAGAGGAAAAGAAAATGGAAACTGAAAATGAAAAAAAAGCTTGCAAGAAAAAATAAAAAGGAAATGAAAGCAGCAAAATGGTAAAAAAATAACAAACAAGAAAAATAGAAAAGAAAGTTGGAATCATGAAAAAGTAAAAGGAAAATGGAGATAGGAAAAAAGAAAAACAGCAAAAAATGGGTTGTTCTGCTTCCTCGTCTCACATAGCAAAAATGCTGAATGAAAAGAAAACATGACAAAGGAAGAAGATGAATGGAAAATGACTAAAGAAATTAGAAACAAGTACAAGCAAAAAAGAAGAATTAAAAAAAATGAAAAGCTCAAAATTCTGGAATAAAACAAAAGAGGAATGAGGAAAAGGTAAAAAATAAAGTAGAAAAAAGGGGAAAAGGAATAAGAAGACAAAATGAAGAATGAAAAATAATAAAAAAACAGAAAAGAAAATCGAAAACGGAAAAGAGAAAACATGGGAAAGGAAAATTGAAAAGAAAAGAAAAAATTAAAAATGTTAGAAGAAGAAAGAAAAAAAGAAGTAGGAAAAGAGAAACGGGGAAAAAGAAGAAAAGTCTCGCTGGGCGGCGTAATGTTTGCTGGGCCCACAAACCAGGATAATCGTCACGATCATTCTCCGTGTTCGAATCCAGCCGAAAAAAGGAAAAGGTTCACCTGAAAAGATAAATTTAAATAAGGAAAATAAAAACAGTAAAAAAGCGAACGAAATAGAGAAAAAGGGAAAAAATTAATGAGATCAAAAAAGAAACAACAAAACAGGAACATGCATACTGTGGTTGTGGGTTTCTCCAACTCTCAATAGCAAAACACGAGATTTTATGTTGTGATGCTTCAAGCTACAAATATATTTAGATAACATTTTGGTTTATGGCTAAAGAAATTGTTTACTTACAAATTTGGTGAAAACCCGGAACGATAGGTTGGGTCGTTTCAGACAACCAAATTCGCGGTGAAGTTCAATCCCTATCAGTACAAATTTGGCGGTTAGGTTAAATTCAAACATATTCTTAGTTTATGGTGTATGATAAGCTATACTCACAGTAGAGTAGAATCCAATATTTTACCAATAATTCACGTTACAAATTCTTAAGAATTGGCATTTAAGTTTATGTATAGAATTAGGTAGATCTAGATAGCAATAAGTATAGATTAAGTTTCGTATGTAGGTAATATTAATTTAGTTTTAAATTACTCACTCTTAATAAAGCACTTATTTATAATTATTAGGGAATATTTAAATTATAGAAATGGGATATTTATATGATAAGGTAAGGCACTTGTACCGATAATATTAGAATTGTTGAGATTAAGCACTGTGAACTAGCAACGTAACTGTCCGAGCAAACGTTCAATTTTGCTGTATCATCACCATTTGACGTTTTGGTCTTTCGCTCAGCCATGACAGTGAAGGTCTCGCTAACGGGGCACTCGATCCTCGCCGCGTCGTCTCAACAGGGAGTATCGTCGCAACATTCCCCCACCCGTGAACCTTGGTCATCATCCGACGTAACTGGTGGATTATCGTTAGGTTCACTGCTCTTCGCGACGTCCAAAACCGCCAATTGGACAACTGATCGTCTTAACACACCTGTTGTAGTCTGAACCAAGGGCTTGACGAACTTTCCCATCTCGCCCGTTTATCACTTTCACGATGCGTCCTCGGATCCACTGGTTCCTTGCCACTCCGCCAACTGCCAATACTAAGTCGCCAACCTGTATGTCTTTAGGATTTTCGAACCACTTGCATCTGCGAGTGATCACCGGGAGATACTCTTTGATCCATCTTTTCCAGAACTCGTTGCTGATGTGCTGGGCTAGTTTCCAGCTACTTCTGAGTGTAGCAGCACTACTCACGTACTCGGTCGGAATGACCTTGACACCAGTAGAGCTTCCCAGGAGAAAGTGATTGGGCGTCAGGGCCTCTTGGTCTGCCGACTCGAGCGGAATGTATGTGAGAGGTCGACAGTTCACCATCGCTTCTGCTTCACAGACGATTGTCTCTAATGTTTCATCGTCTGGTTTACGGGGTGCGTCCAAGATCGATCCTATTGCCTGTTTAACTGAACGAACGAGACGTTCCCAAGCCCCTCCCATGTGAGGAGTTGCAGGTGGAATAAATCTCCAGCGGATGTGGGCACTCGTGAACGTTGAGGCTAGCGCACTGTTTCTTGCTGCTATTTCATTTTGCAGCTCTCTACTAGCTCCTTGGAAGCACGTGGCGTTATCCGTGTGAAATTCCGAGGGTGGCCCACGACGAGCAACAAAGCGTCGCACTGCCATTATACACGACTCGGTAGACAAGCTGTGTACCACCTCCATGTGTACGGCTCTCACGGTGAGACAAGTAAACAGAGCAATCCATCTCTTCGCTTGGCTTCTACCCACCCGCACGAAAACCGGGCCGAAATAGTCCAATCCGACAAAGGTGAACGGTCTAACGAATGGCGTCACTCGAAATGAAGGAAGTGGGGCCATAGCTGGGATTCTTGGGGTTGCTTTCGCTATCCGGCACCAGCTACAGTTTTGGATTACCTTGTAAATTAGTACTCGTAGTCTGGCAATTTCAAAACGTTGACGCATTTCGTTAACAACCGTTTCGCGGTTACCGTGGCGGAAGCGACGATGGTACCAATCTGTAATTAGGAACGTGGTCGGGTGATTCTTCAGGAGAATAGCTGGATACTTTGCTTCAAACGGTGCAAATGCGGCTGCACTGCCTCGACTGCGCATTCTGAGTATCCCTCGTTTATCGATGAACGGCCAGGTTTTGTAAATAGGGCTGGACCTGGCTACGATCGCATGCTCTGCTTCTGGTTCGCCTTGGGTAGGTTTGAGCAGGCTGATTTATTCAGGATACGTTTCTGCCTGTGCAAGTTTCCAAAGTAATTCTTCTGCCGTTTTAAGCTCGTCATGTTGAAGAATATCAAGTTGCATCTGCAATCCATGTTTTCTACGACGCAAGTTGTTTATGAAGCGTAATACGAATGCAATTGTGTGAAGCATTCGGGTCCACTGACTGAAGCGAGTGACATCGATCAACGGTGTGGAGTTACTATGAAGGTGCACATGGCGCAATTCCTCTTGCGTTGTCGATTCTCGTTTTGTTTCGGGCCAACTGTATTCCGGTTCACGCAGGAAGCTTTGACCTTTAAACCAAGCGCTATCTGATTGCAGATTTGGACCACTGTTCCACTTGGTGGCTTCATCGGCCGCGTTGAGTTTTGATGGGAGCCATCTCCATTCATTTTGGTCGGTTAACGACAATATTTCACTTACTCGAAATGCCACAAACTTGTTGTATCGACGGTGATCTGATTTAATCCATGCCAAAACGGTAGATGAATCGGTCCACAAGAACCTTTGCTGGATTTCGTAAGTGTGATGACTCTGAATTGCTTCCAAATAGCGAACTCCTAAAACTGCCGCCTTCAATTCAAGTCTGGGGACAGTCAGTGTCTTTAGAGGTGCCACTTTGGATTTAGCACCGATCAGCGACACTTCTATTGCGTTTTCGGTGTGCAGGCGAAAATAGGCAACGCACGAGTATGCTGCCTCGCTGGCATCTACAAATACATGAATCTGCAGATTACGAAAATCTTGCGGGAACGGAGACCCGAAGTAGCAACGAGGTATGCGTATACTGTCTAGTTGTGGGAAGAGAACTATCCACCGTTTCCAGCGCTGATAGATGTCATTGTTTATTTGATCATCCCAGTCGGAGCCTGATGCCCATATATCTTGCATCAGGATTTTACCATGTATGAGAAAAAAACAGATGAATCCCAGCGGGTCGAGCAAGCTCATGAGTACCTTGAGCACCTCCCGCTTAGTGGGCATGTGATTCTCCGCTAAGATTGTTAGAAGATCGCTACAGATCGCGAAAGCGTAGGTAAAAACGTCATCTTTCGGTATCCATCGCATCCCGAGGATTGATTCTGTAGCCTCGCTTCTATCCAGTAGAAGATATGTTGATCCTTCGGCTGGAGCTTCTCCGATCCCGCGCAAGACGTCTATTGAATTGGAGCGAAAATTTCTCAGCTCGAAACCGCCTCTGGCGTGCACTCGTTTAACGTCATTGACGACTTCAATTGCCTCCTGGATGGACTCGAAACTATCCAAGTAGTCGTCCACATAGTGTTTTTTCTCTATAGCGGCTGAGGCACGAGGATATTGACCAACAAATTCTGCTGCGTTGATGTTTTTCACATATTGGGCTGACGCAGGAGAACACGTCGACCCAAATGTTGCTACATCCATTATGTAGACTTGCGGGTGCTCGATCAGAGTGTCGCGCCAGAGAAACCGCTGTGATTGGCGATCTTGTTCCCGTATTTTTATTTGGTGGAACATCTCCTTGATGTCCCCACACACTGCAATCGGGTACTGACGGAATTGGCTCAGAACAGTGGGCAGAGGAGTTAGCAAATCGGGCCCTTTAAGTAGTTGTGAGTTGAATGACACTCTATCGGTTTTTGCTGCAGCATCCCATATCAATCTAATTTTACCAGGCTTTCTGGGGTTAGTGACGACACCCAGTGGTAAGTACCACACTCGATTTGAGTCTGCAGTCAAAAGTTCTTCCTCGCTAGCCTTATGAGCGTACCCCTTTTCCTCATAATCTGCTATCAGCTTCCTTACAGTTTGCTTTAACTCTGGATCCTTTTGTAGCTTCCTTTCCAGGGACTGTAAACGGCGGACGGCCATGGGGTAGCTGTTTGGGAAGTGGGGATTATCTGTCTTCCACAAGAGGCCAGTCTCAAATCCGGATGCTGTTCGACGTGTAGTTTCCTCTAGTAGCCGTCTAGCTCGCTGATCTTCCTCCGATTCCAAGATTTGACCAGGATTATCGACTCCCATACTTTCCATGGTAAAGTAGTCTCGCAGTTGCTCGTTCAACATCCGGTCATAATCTGTGACAGCAGAGACATGAAAATTCACAAATGCATTTGTTTCGCTCGGTACACATCCAAAGATACCCCACCCGAGTCTACATTTGGCTGCAATGGGATCTCCAGGCTGACCTTGTCGCAATTTTAGTGGAACACCAAGACGCAGATTGTCTAGACCGATGAGAAGTTTTGGCTGCACAAATTCGTAATCATCAAGCGGCAATCCTCGCAAATGAGGAAACATCTTTGCTAATTCCCGGTACCGTAATGTCTGGGACGGTAGAACCAGGTTGTTGACTGTGCGGGCATTAACCAGCTTGTATTTAGTCGAGTTTGATGTTCCTGAAATTTTCAGCTGCACTCTCTGTGAGTGAGACTCTTCACGTGTAACGTTTCCTGTCCATTTTAGCGTCAGCGGTTCTAGTGTTCCGGTTGCGCCCAGTTGGTCCGCGACACTTTTCTCCAATAGGGTAAGTGAGGATCATTCGTCAATGAAAGCGAATATAGTCTTGGCTTGTTCTTTTCCGTGTAGGACAACGGGTAGCATGCGGAAAACAGGAAACATATTCTGCTGTAGAGTGGGTAAGGTTGAAGACACATTCACTGGGTAAAAATTTGTGGACGACTGATGAAGGAGGGAATTATGCTTGAGACGACAGTTCTCTATGTTGCAGCCTTGCCATGACTTACATGGCCATTTCCCGTGGCTGTTCAAGCAGGTACGACACAAACCCTTCTGCTGTACCAATTGCCAACGTTCGTCGATAGACTTCGCATTAAATGTTGCACATTCAGCCACTCGATGCCCTTCCTGATCGCATACAGGACATAGACGAGCCGATTTGCGATTCATAGCGAATGAATTTGCCAGGGAAGGAGATGACGGCAGTGTCGAGTGATTCTGAATATGTCCTCTAGTTATCCGCCTTTCGTTTTTGTTATTTATACTGATGCCTGGCAGATTAAATGATACTTCGCTTGCGGCTGTAACCAGTCGTGACATGAAGCTACCAAACGTTCGCAATGTGGGTATGGCATCGCGATTCTTATAGACAGCCCAGTCCATTCTAAGAGAACCCGGTAGTTTTTCAACCAATTCCTGCATCAAAGCTGGGTTAGAAAGGTGACTTTCTTGTTGAGCAGCGATAAGGTGGTCCACTAAATTTTGTACAGCTAGCCCGAATTCCATTATGGTTTCCAGTCGATCATGTCTCGGGGCTGGAACACCTTTTATTTTTTCGAGCAACGATCGTATGAGTAACTCCGGCCTGCCATATATTGTCCGCAGCGTGTTAATCACATGAGGGACTCCAGTCGGTAGTAGTAGACTGCTTCGTACTGACTCGAGTGCGTAACCTTTCAGGCTTCGCTGTAGGCGTATCAAGTTTTCCGCATCCGAAAACCCACATGTAGCAGTCGATTGTTCAAAGCTGCTAATGAAGATAGGCCAATCCTCGGGATTTCCACTGAATGTGGGTAGTTCCTTCCCTAAAACTTGACGAGCAGCTATTTGCTGCGTTCCCAGTGTTAAATGGTTTCCTCCGGGCCTAGCACTGGTAGCCGGAGGTAAGTATTTTTGGTGACTGTGCATTTGTCCGGCTGTATCATCGTGTAGATGCTCGTAGATCGAGATCGATTGAGCTGGATGCGGGCTTTCTACGGTTTGCGCAGAGCCGGGTCGCCCATTGTTCGTACTTTCCGGTGGGACTACGGGAACCACATATGATTTCGAGTTAGTTTCACTCTCCTTCCTCGAAACCTTCCCCGTTGATCCTCCGCCATTTTGATCATTCAGCCACGCTGAAACCTTCTCTTTCGAAGGGACGATTGAGCTGGTCGTCGATCCTGACTTACTGCTTGCTGCAATTCGCTGGAGAAGCTTCCGTTTTTGATCCAAAGACTCCTGTCGAATCAACTACTGTTTTGCTTGAAAAACTTTCTCATCCGCTAGTTTCAGCTCTCGTAATCGCTGTTCCTCTTCCAATAGCGCTTTTCTCTCGGCTATTTGTCGCTGTTTCTCTGCGATTTCACGGTTCCTCAAAGCATCCTGTTCCTTCGCAGCCTGTTCCTTCATTAGCTGCTCTTCCTCCAAAATTCTCATTTCGGCTTCCAGTAGAGCTGCACGAGCGCTAGAAGTAACGCTTCCAGGTGGAGGTGCTGGAGTTTTCTTACTTCTTTTCGATCCTACGCTTTTGGATGCCGTTCTTGTAGGTTTCCCATCTGCTTTGGAAGGTTTCAGGAACTGAGGAACCGTTGGTTTAGTCGATTGTCCCATCGTACACTCCTGGCACGTATACGGATGTTCCTTTATCGAGTCATTTACACCGGCACATCCAAAGTGCTCCCAGGTGTGACACTGGTCGCATGCGACCATACGGGCTTCCGCCGAGTCTGGTCTGTCGCATCGGCGACAGTTGTAACCGCTGGTGTCGTGAAGTCCTTCCATATTCCGACACACGCACAAATTTCTTGAAGAATTGTGGTTGTGGGTTTCTCCAACTCTCAATAGCAAAACACGAGATTTTATGTTGTGATGCTTCAAGCTACAAATATATTTAGATAACATTTTGGTTTATGGCTAAAGAAATTGTTTACTTACAAATTTGGTGAAAACCCGGAACGATAGGTTGGGTCGTTTCAGACAACCAAATTCGCGGTGAAGTTCAATCCCTATCAGTACAAATTTGGCGGTTAGGTTAAATTCAAACATATTCTTAGTTTATGGTGTATGATAAGCTATACTCACAGTAGAGTAGAATCCAATATTTTACCAATAATTCACGTTACAAATTCTTAAGAATTGGCATTTAAGTTTATGTATAGAATTAGGTAGATCTAGATAGCAATAAGTATAGATTAAGTTTCGTATGTAGGTAATATTAATTTAGTTTTAAATTACTCACTCTTAATAAAGCACTTATTTATAATTATTAGGGAATATTTAAATTATAGAAATGGGATATTTATATGATAAGGTAAGGCACTTGTACCGATAATATTAGAATTGTTGAGATTAAGCACTGTGAACTAGCAACGTAACTGTCCGAGCAAACGTTCAATTTTGCTGTATCATCACCATTTGACGTTTTGGTCTTTCGCTCAGCCATGACAGTGAAGGTCTCGCTAACGGGGCACTCGATCCTCGCCGCGTCGTCTCAACAGGGAGTATCGTCGCAACACATACGAAATGGAAAAAAGAAATGCAGCACGAAACAAAGAGAAAAAAAGAGCAAAGGAAAAGCTAAATTAAAAAATGTTATTAAAATAGTCAGAAAGGAAAAAGAAAACGGAAACCACGAGGAGTAAAAAAGGAAAGCAAAGTAGAAAAAATGAAATCGTAAAAATATAAAGAAAATAGATAAAAGAATCTGGAATTGATGAAAAAATAAAGAAAAAAGGAAATACAAAAACACAAATAAGGAAACAGAAAAGAAATATAGAAACGGTAAACGATAAACATGGAAATGCAAAGAAAATGAAGATGAGAAAAATAGAGGGAGAAAAATAGACGAAAAAATAAAAGGAGATGGAAATAAAAAATAGAAAAAAGAAAAGAAACTGAAAAAAGGCAAAAAGGAAAAAAAACGAGAAAAATGGGAAAAAAGGCAGAAGGGGAAGGAGAAAAGAAAAATTAAAAACTAAGGAAATTGGGAAAGGAAAGAAGAAAACAGGTAACTTCAAACATGAGTACATTCCTTCTTCATTCAAGGCATGTGCGCGCCATTTGCTGCCTGGCTGACACTAATGTTACAGTGTGTCTGATCTAGAGTAAGGTGGGGCAAAAGTGCGCACCTAACAGTTTTCGTAACATAACTATTGGTAGAAAAGCACTAGAAAATTGGCATGATTACAAATTATTACTCTCATCATACATCTTCAAAACGTAATACTGGATATTTCTTGGTTTTGCTTGTAATCCGAGAAATAGTTATTTTCTTATGAATACTCAAATGCGTACTTTTGCCCCATGGTCGGGGCAAGAGTGCGCATAGCACGGGGCAAAAGTGCGCACAGCTTAAATAGCCGATTTATTTCCGCCCATAAATTAAACTAATCAATTTTAAGAGATCCATCCCCTCTTACTCTTCCTTCAAAACTAAAAAGTACCCCTCCCTCTGCCTCGGTGGATGTTGTTCAGTTTTCTATTATGTTGAAAAAACTTGGATGTTTCATCTTTTAGACAATGTGGTTCATGATCAAACTGTCACCCCTAGTAACATCATTATTTGTCATAGTTGGGTAGATCACTACAAGAATTCTTGCGAATATGCTATTTATATTGGAAATACATCTTTATTTACAAATTCATAGTTTTTTGGTTCTTTTTTAATTACTCTGAGCTTTCGACACTCTATATTTTTCCTTGGAACCAGTTATGCTGATGCTTTTGTTCCTAAACCGCTCATATCAGTCGTAATTTGACCGGTGAACTCGCAGTTATTGAAGATGCTGGTCCCTTCTTTAAATCATGGAAGAATTAGTTCAATTTTTATATAAAAAGCTTCACTCGCGTCTTTTGATTTGGGGCGGATATGCTATGCGCACTTTTACCCCACTGTCAGTTTTGTAACTTATTAAATTGTTACGAAAATTACTGATATTTTTTTCATTAAATCAAATATATCTCGCAACGAACCATATGTTGAAGATTTTTAGGGTACTGTAGTTTTATCGATCCTGATTTATTCAAACAGCTAATTTATGATTCCCAAAATTCAAAAAATAAGATCAAATCAGCGAAAAATGGTCCTTCCCCCTTAATTTCAAGCCACTATATTCAAACCTTTCATGCTTATATGTGCGATTAGTTGACTTAATGATACTCTAAATCCATACAGAGTTGCCAGGTTCTAGCGCTTGTGTGCTTCTAAAAGTCCTATGCGCACTTTTGCCCCATGCGCACTTTTACCCCACCTTACTCTATTATGCATTTCCAATGCTAAAGCTTGCTTGATTATAAACGTCGTTTTTACACAATATTAGTGCTGATTTATAACCAATATAGTGCAATGGTTTAGTTATTATGGTTACTAGGGTACTGTTATTGAATAAACATAAGTTTCAATATTTTCGATACCTTGCAAATTTTGTCATGTAAGGGTGAACAATATTTTTGTAATAAATAAAATACGGAACCATTCTACATAAAGTAGGAACCGATTCAACATTTACCCATCCAGGTAGAGTGAGAAGTTTCACGGTAATAACTCCTGTTATACTGAACGTATCGTTGAAATCTTTGCACTATGTGGTTGAAAATATTTACAGCAATCTTCAATTTTGTTTAACACTTCAAAGAGCAATACCCTTATTAGTAAGAGGCTACTACTTACTGTCAAGTTGATTTACTGTATAAAATGGCTACATCATTGCCTGAGAAAATGTGTCATCTCGGATCAGGATTTCACTCCACCCTTAGATAGAACTATAGAACCTCAAAACCTAATTTGAAGCATCATTTTAATTTAAACACCCATACGTTCCGCATGATGTGGTGAAATTCCGCGAACCTCGGTGGAGTTCTATGATTCGTCAAGACAACTCTGTTAAGGGTGCCGAACCTCAAGTCCAAAACTTCATATCAATTTTCAGAATGTGGCATCTTCTTCCATGTTTCGACTTTGCTATCATAGGCATCAGCCATCAGAAGTCCTGTACTTGCGGCACATCATCCATGACCAGTTTTGAAAAAAGCGCTTCATTTTCTAAAGGAAATTTTGTAAATAAATTCATTTAGTTGGCTCGAATTTTTAATAAACAAAAAAAAAGATTCTGTCAAACATCGAACCGGAAAGATCAGATAAAAGAAAATCAATGTTTTGACGTGATTAAGTCGACTTTAAAAAAAATAGAAAAATAGTCTGTGGGGGTCAAGTCAATCTACTAGACACTGATGAGACGAGGTTGAAATGCAAATCCATGACATACTTCTCGATTACGTCAAAACAAAATACACATAAGAAATAAACAAATTACCACACAGTTAATAATCTCATTATTACATAACCATATTCCAAACAGTTGTACATCTTATCGATGTCAATCATTTCCACACCCGCAAGTACTCCGAACCGTTTCCGCTCCGTGACAACCAAGCTACCGGAAGCAGCGAGCGTCCCGAGACAGAGAGCTGTAATTTACGACGCCACCCAGCCCAGGCAGGGACCCAATGCACGGACAGTGTGACGGCCGAAACTGCCACTAAATATCAGCGCTCGTGGACATATTTCATATTTTTACGATCATTCGGGAGGCCCAACGACAATTAAATCAACACTCTAGGCAAATTTACGACGAAAACCAAACCGAGGATGGTGCGAAATGGAGCGAATCAAATAGATATATACATACATACAGTTTCTTAGCGGCTTGTAAGGGATATACAGTAGGAATGAATGGTTCAGCTGTCGAGAGACGCGGTGCGGCAGCAGTACTAGAACAATCATCCGCACTGAATTCTAAATCTCCACCGACAGCAACGGCAGCGGCGAAGACGTTGAATGGTGACAGCTACTGGGTCGGTTGCATCCAACGTACTCACAACGCCGTAAATGGTGGGGAAAAATCGGATGCAAATTGAAATTTACGATAAGCGCATCGGGCTGCGAGACGAGATTTCGAACGTGCGACTTTATTTGCGAACAATTGCTACCATTTTTCAAAATTGATGCACTATCGTTGGGCAGAGGAGAATCGCCGCCAGGGTAAGTTTATGTTTGCCATTGCCAACGGTATGTATCGAGATGATTAAGTGTCTGTTCGGTCCTAACAGCAGCTGGAAGCTAAGGTATCTTTCAACGGCATTTCCAAAGTGTTACGAAAACTTTCTGCAAATCCTAACAATTTCGCCTTGCGGGATGATACAACTTTGCAATCACCCATTGGGTGGCAGTACATCAGCGCAAATCACTGGCATCATCGGCAGCATCCCATCAGCTACAATGTTTATGCATTTAACTACCGACCGGGGCCGCCCGTACAGTCAGCAGCGTGGAAGCGAGAAGCTAATTGAATTAATATAATACAACATGAAAACCTAACAGTGAGCAAGCCGATCGAACCCGATAAGCGATGCCAGCCTCCTGTCCGCGTGTACATTTATGGTGATTACAGCTTCCTCGGGAATTCAAGCCCGAGTTCAAGGAATAGTTAGTAATAATGAGAGAATCCCAGCACTGCAACCACAAACCAAGCCCAAACCTCCCCAGCGCCATCCAGTCAGCCAGCCAGCCAGTACTGGCAAGCCAGCAAACATTCCGGTTTCGAGTCTGCCCGCGCCAAAGCTCCGGCTCTTATGATAATGATTATGATTCTGCGACTATCCATACACACTGTTTCTTATGATTAGCGTTTAAGTGAATCTTAAGCTCTTTTTCGTCGACGCTTGCACCCTACAGTCTTTTCTTTGGACCCACTGATATTCGAGCTTGGTGGTCGGTCGGTCTGTTTGCGGCGGCGGCAGCGACAGCAGCAACAGCAGCAGCAGCAGTGCGGTCTTCGGTTTCGAGCCATCTTTGCCGGTTTCCCATCATCACGCGACCGCTTTTACCGTCGGATTGGATGTCTTGGCAACCGCCAGAAGTACATGACAGAGTGGTGCCTGCGGGTTATCCGCTGCTCGGTGGTGTATGGTGCAACAGAAGAATAGTTTGTCGCGACGAGTTCGTCACCGGCGGGGTCGTATGCACCATCGGAGGTAAATTATTACAGATTAGCGTAATTATTTTGTAGGTGTACAGAAAAAGTATATTTGGTCAATATTTGATATTTCCACTTGATTTTTGTTAATTCATCCGTACATGTATCGCGGTATACTCAAAATCCATTTCTGCAGTCGACAGCTTGATATAGAAGACACGAACTTGTTGACATTTCGCAGATTTTTTCTACATTCGTAACCACATAAATTGATTTGCTATATTACTCTTTAAATAAAAAAGAAAATCGAAATTCCATGAATGGTGGGATGGAGAGTGGCTATACTTGATCCCACTTTTGTTTTTTTCATAACTTTTCAAAGAAATTAAAATTTTATTTGCAAAATTCGCCATTTTGTAGTCAATTCGAATTGTAAATGCTATGAATAGTGTGTAAATCCGGATACTATGTCCTGTCAGTAATACGAACAGTTTTGAAAATCATGCGAAAGCAAGATTTTTGTAAAACCGTGTGGTAACTTGATCCCCCGCCTACTAGGGCTAAAGAAGCAAAGCACACTATGACCAAATACAAATATGTTAATACGGCATGCTCTGACGATTTTGCGAGGACACCTTTTATAACCCAGGTACACCGATAAAGGTACACTGTCAGAGTGACAGCATACTTTGATGAAATAGTGCCAAACTAGCAACGCAGCTTCTGCTTTGTTATTTTTGAAAATTTATGACGTTTAATTTCAATTGTTTTTGATTTTGTACAAATTTAATTAGAGGATTGAATCCTCCAGTGCAGAGCAGCGCAGCTCAAATTGTGCGACGATTAAGCATGTGTTTAATATAAATGTAAGTGGATGTTATATTTTAGCACGCTTCTTATAATTTAGCCCAAGTACTGCGGTAAACAATCTAAACACTTCCTTCAAATGTATAGTGAAAATGATGTGCAGTTCAAGGAAAAAGAGGCGGAAATGATTTACTCAAGCGCTCACTTGAGTTGTTTGAGCAGGAAAAGTTTGCGTTTCCGGCATAGTGGGCAGTTTTCCGGTTGTATGGTAAGGAGTCGATAGGCTCCCCGATGTAAGATTAGTTGAAAAGATGAATATTTGACCTGAAATAAGGTATACAAATTTAACCAGCAGGGTCTCGTAAGCTTATAAATTACAATTACAATATTTTTAGTATGCTACAAAACACTAAGGAATATGGCAAAGCGAAAGTGGAGGAAAAGAACGAGTTTCTGGAGGATAAGCTAAGCTGACCAAAGCCGGTCTGATCGAACAGCAAGAACGTAACTGGAGCGATCGACATGAGTGAGATCAGATCCAATTGCTTTAAGCACGAAAGGAGCAGCAGTTGCTTACTGGCATTAACCATTCTTTGCTAGCCGGTTATCAAATAATTCAAACTTGAATCGGACAGCTGGAGTATCAAAATTCGGCTAAAATTGCTTCCCTGTAAAATAGTTGGCCAACTCGCCGGTTTACTCATTCAACTCTTCGCCTACCAGCACAAACTACAAATTGAAAATAGTTCGCTAGTTGAAAATCTCGCTTGTGACAGTTGAAATCGCTGAAGTTAGAAAATGAACAGCTGGAATCAGATAGACAGCCCTTAACGGACTCCTCGAATATCTTCGCGGGAAAACCAAACAGTGCATTATTGAAATGTTCTGTTGGGAGGCACAGTGACTGAGTTAAATGTCCAGTTTGAGGTGTAACGATCAAACGTTAAAAAATTATGGGACAAGCTGGAGACGGTAATGATGGAGAAATTGGAAATCTACGATGAATGTAGCGAACTGGACGTGGACTTGCGAAAACAGTTGCAGGACGCTGTAAATTACTCTAAGCAACTTCAAGCTGATGTTCAAAAAGTTGAACAAAGCCGACTTGGAATCTGGCCAAACATTTGAAAAGGGCCTAACTGAAAAATGTAAACAAATCGAATTTTTATGGTTTTCATTGAACCCTAGCCGAAAAAGCACATAAAACAACAATTGATTATAAATAATGTTGATAACGATTTTATCACAAGTTGTAAAAGTGCCTTATTGATTTTTATAATTATCTTAATTGTATAAACCACCCATGATCGCAAACTAGTCCCATAAAGATAGGAAATCCCATAGAAAAGAGGACAAATATGCGAGCATGGGTAGTAAAGGCCCAACTGATTATGAAAGGGCCCAACTGATTATGAATGGGCCTAACTGATCATAAAAAGGGCCTAACGGATTTAAAGGAGCCTAACTAGTAAATAGGCTCATAAAGTATTATTATATGTATTATATTTGATTATAAAAGCAGCGCATCACCTATTCGATAAATTATTCTAAGCGCAACTTTTCCATAATTCACACACAGGGCCAATCTGATATTAAAATGTTCATTGTGGCCAATCTAGCCATCGAATTAAATTTAATTCTATTTTTGATTCATAAAACTTCGAGATGAATATCACTTAGAACCTTTTAAATAAGTACTCTTGAATTGTAGGAAGAAATAAAAATTTCAGCGACAGATCCACCACCGCTCTCGATTGTAAACAGCTATTCTGGTTACGGTTGAAAACTGGAAAATCCAACCAGCGACAATCGTATTTTCTCTGGTTCTAAACAATGGAATCACGTCGAAAGTAGTGCGCTGTTTTCGTACAATGATGCGCTATCCAGCGCACTACTTCCGACATCATGGATTAGCACTAAACAGGAGAAAAACCGATTGTCGCTGGATGGATTTTCCAGCGCTCAACTGCAACCAGAATATATTCTGGTGAGTATGCTGGATGTGATTAACTAAATAGCATTCAAAGGTTGCAAGGAGCTCAATCGGATCGAGAGCATTGTGTATTCGGCTGCCTGTCATAGCAACGAAAATTTGCTAGTAAGTGTTCCGACCGGTGCCGTTAAAACGAATGTCAACATGTTGGTAATAGTGAGTACTCTTCGACAGTACGTGAATCCGGAAGTTATCCACCGTGATCAGTTGAAAATAGTGTACGTTGTACACTTGCCGCTAAAATGACCAGTAATTTTGGCAAAAAACTCGCACTTTTAAGTTCGAGAACTAATCGACAATGCAACTGATTGAAACGACACTCTAAGAAACTCAGAGAATTGTGACGATGTTGCTTTCATCAGTCTCGTGAAGTTGCTCATCATTGAGGAGTTCCGCATGCACGGAGAACGTGGCGCGTTGTGGAAGCGATGGTCGCACGTACACTTCGACTGGTACAAGTATGATTCGAATCGTCGATCTTTCTTCCACTCTCGAAGTACATTACAAGTACATTGTCGCTCTATTCCAACGGGTCAATCGGATGATTTGCCTGTATTCGATTCTTGCTTTCGTCTGATTCCTTTGAAGGCCCTTGTTGCGACGAAATAATTTCAACCTCTTACGCTGGCGATGGCGGTTTAAGGGATGATTATGTGTGCGAGTGTCTATACGGTAGGTGACAGTAAGATCAGATGATAATAATAAGAATAGGAGGAAGAAGCAACAAACTGGAAGTGAAAGAGGTGAACTTAGCATACAATTTATTAACTATATCTCAACTTTTATATTCTATATCTGAACCTAAAGATCCGGCAAAGCCGAAGACAATTTTTGGAGTTCGGGGAGCAGGCAATAGGACTTATCATAACCAAGGACAGATAAATTGTAAGTCATGAAACTATTTTGGAATTAATACAACCTAAAATACAATGATGAATAAATTTATATTTGTAGCTTTAGCTGATTGATAAGAAACAATTCACCGTGTTTAAATAACTGCTGAAAGAACTTCTGTTAAATTCGTCCGATTGCAACCTACTCTCCCGAACATACTAAAGAATTTATCTTGGTGCCCAATGTTGGGCCAGACACTACTAAATGGAGATTAATTGTAAGAAATGCGGTTCCCTGGTAGTGGAAGATGAAAACAACTACGTGTGCTTAAGCTGTGAATCAATTTTCCATGCATCATGCAGCGGAGTGACTGGTTCGATACCTAATCGAAACTGGAAATGCACGAACTGTGTCAAAAAATTACCGACTGCTGCTGAAAGTGACCCGTACAACTCTTTGCAAGTTGTTGTTTCCCAAATCGAATTAGATTTTCAACAGTTGGATGAGGAAACAAAGAAAGAGCAAAAAAGGTATGCAAAAATGTACCAACCCATGGATTCATTGAAAGAAAGTGTTGGTAAATTGATACAAATGTCGGAACAGTTGCTCGGAAAAACAACAGAGGCTGAAAGACGTGCGAATGCTTGCGGTAAAGATACTAATGAACGAGGATTCCAATTATTAAATAAAATCGATAACCGTGAATCATTCGATCCTGCTTTGCAACAGATGTTTGCGCGCCAAGTTATCCCGTCTGATCTACCGGCATTCTCAGGCACGGCCGAGGAATGGCCCGTGTTTATAAGCAGTTTTTCTAATTCAACAAAAGCCTGCGGTTTTAGCAACGTAGAGAATTTAATAAGACTTCAGAGATGCTTAAAAGGCCCAGCGCGAGAAGCTGTTGCCAGTAAGCTTTTGCTACCTGATTGTGTCCCACAGGTAATAGAAACTCTGCGTATGTTATATGGTAGACCTGAAGTTTTAATAACATCACTAATCTCAAAACTTCGAAGAATATCAGCTCCCAAAAACGAAGATTTGAATTCTCTTATTAAATTTGGCCTCGCAGTACAGAATATGTCCGACCATATGATCGCTGCTAATCAAATGTCTCATTTAAACAACCCAATTCTTCTACAAGAGATGGTGAGCAAACTACCGTCTCATCTGAAACTACAATGGGCATCACACAAGAGAAGTCTCACAAATGTCACTATAGCGACATTTAGCACATTCATGGATGAGCTGGTGAGAGCAGCTTGTGAAGTTACTTCATTAAAGCCCATTGCGACAGAAGACGCTCCCACTGAGGATGATGATTGTAGCAGGAGTACAACAAGTAACCATAGTGCTGTGACGATGCGCAGTATCAGCCGCAGAGAGAAACGAAAAGTATGTGTTATTTGTAAGGGCTCTGATCATCGTCCGTCAAGTTGTGTGAAGTTCCACTCATTCACCGTGAGCCTTAGGTGGGAATATGTGAATCAATGTAAGCTGTGTTCAAGTTGTTTGAATCGGCATCTCCCTTGGCCGTGCAAAACAGCAAAGCCATGTGGGATTGAGGGGTGTCGTCTTATGCATAATCCATTACTGCACACAAATTTGACCTGCCCACCAGCTGTATCGGGTGGATGTTTCGTTCCATCTCAACATTGTTTACCCTCAACTTTAAAATACGTTCCAGTGATCTTATACGGACCGACTAAGACTGTTACTACGCACGCGTTTATCGATGAAGGTTCTGATTGCACAATGATAGAACAGAATTTGGTAGATGAGTTAGGGTTACACGGTGAGCCCGCCGATTTAAACCTAAAGTGGATAAATGGTGCCACAGCAAGGGAAGGTGCCTCTAATATTATTAGTAGTTTACATATTTCAGGGTTGGGACAATTAAATAAAGTTTATATCAAAAGCGTTCATACGATAAGAAATCTCGCTTTGCCAGTACAAAGTGTTGATTGTGAAGCATTGCGTTCTCAGCACGATCACCTTAAGGATATTCCGTTAATCAGTTATTTCAATGCTAAACCTCGGCTCATTATAGGACTGAACAATGCTCATGTAACAGCACCTATCGTGACACGACTAGGAAGGTTTGGTGAGCCAATCGCTATACAGAGCAGCTTAGGTTGGTGTGTGTATGGTGCACAGGTGCACTCTCGTCACTAGATACCTAGGCAAGTAATCCACCAGGATGCCCAGTCGAGTTACGGGGGGGAGGATGTTGCGACGAAATAATTTCAACCTCTTACGCTGGCGATGGCGGTTTAAGGGATGATCATGTGTGCGAGTGTCTATACGGTAGGTGACAGTAAGATCAGATGATAATAATAAGAATAGGAGGAAGAAGCAACAAACTGGAAGTGAAAGAGGTGAACTTAGCATACAATTTATTAACTATATCTCAACTTTTATATTCTATATCTGAACCTAAAGATCCGGCAAAGCCGAAGACAATTTTTGGAGTTCGGGGAGCAGGCAATAGGACTTATCATAACCAAGGACAGATAAATTGTAAGTCATGAAACTATTTTGGAATTAATACAACCTAAAATACAATGATGAATAAATTTATATTTGTAGCTTTAGCTGATTGATAAGAAACAATTCACCGTGTTTAAATAACTGCTGAAAGAACTTCTGTTAAATTCGTCCGATTGCAACCTACTCTCCCGAACAGCCCTTTAGTAATTGGCGGATATGGATACGATCTTCTACAATTTCTGTATTGATATGGTGCATCAGGGACACTAGGTGATTTGGTGTTGGTTCATGTGCGAAATGCAACGGCACGGATGGCAACTATCAACAAGGGGTTGGCCCAGTAGAAGGACCACATCCAGTTATTGACCCCCGACAGAAGGGAAATACCATCCGCTGGTTGAGCTGTTTTAGAACGGACCTAAAACACGGACTTTCAATGTATCACGCTGGAATGCTGCGACAAGATAGGAACCTGGTGCAGAAGTACTTTGGCGATGACATCATTATGGTAAGATTCTATTTCAGCGCATTGATATTATTTTGTACATGATACGAAAGGTTCAAGGAAATTGTACATTATTTCCCGGAATATCATTTCGTGGAGTATGATTTCCCGAAAAACCAAACAATTTGCTATGCGATGTTGACTGCACTACTGTACTAGGATGCTTGGTATGGGGTGGCTTGTCGTAGGTCCCGGATCGTGCTTTGATACTGATACTCGTTTTTCAAAAGTCTACACTAGGCGAAAAGTCCCAGGGTACCAGAGTCGGAGACTCTAGTGATATGATGAAAAATATTTTCTTCTAGCATCCGAACTTTATACTCAAAATAAGCATCCGAGTACCGATCCTCTGCTGTTGGCCTTAAGGAGGTAGTTACCCTATTTCCTGACACATTTTCAATTTTTTTTCTCGAAAACGGATTAAGGTTTTCTGGTATCTGGTATTAGCTAACGCCTGCCATGTGTCTCACGTTAAGTCTATGGTTTACTCCGGGAAGTTACTGCCTTCAGGGTTAATGTTGAGCGGCGCTGAATAATATCCATGGGACACTACTGGAAGGACTGTCTGTAAATTAATGAATGTTAATAAATTAGTACTCCATGCATTAGTTTTTCAACGAAATACTTGTCTGATTTTCGGAATATCTTCCAGCTGCATATATGCTTTGGCAGCGATCGTTTTGTGTGCTTCGTACCAAACATATGCCAGAAAAAGGATTGTGAAACTTTTTAGAGTTATTTTAATGTTAAAATGGTGCTTTGTCAAAGTTTGTGATGATAAAAGCACAGCACCCTTAGATCCGACAGCGTGACCAGTTTCATTATCATTCATTAATACTAACCTGTCAATTTCAAACAGGCGAATTGGGTAGTCGAAGCTGGCCATTTGGTGAGCCAAAAAGTGATTCACCATTTGTATGGGACCTTGGCGTATTTAATTTGTATTTGCTATGACTAATAGACACGAAATTTCAGCTATCTTGACAAAATAATTAATAAAACTACCTTTTAAATGCATGACAAACTTTAACCACAGTAGAAAGTCAAGACAAGTATTTGCGGTAAATCAGTGCTGTTTAACTGACTTTTCCAACCTTCAATAATAATTTGTTCACGAAAATACATTGTAAATCAATTAATAGTGCTATGTACTTTATGCAAATATGTTTTTCTATTTCTATATATTTCGAAAGCGCTTGAGAGAGTTAATAATATGGATCAAGAATACCCAGTGTTACAGGGATCAAAGTTTTTATTTGATGTGATATTGTTTTACTTTAGTTTATCAGATGTATTGTTATTTATAACTATTTATAACTCTATCTGTCCATTTAGACTGCAATGTCCGATGGATATAATTATATTAAATAAAATAAAAATAAATAAAATAAAAATACCTGTACTATGAGCCGAACAAAACACTAAATCACAATAAGCCACTCTTCGCACGTTCCTACTGTCACACAGAAAGTTCTACTGATGCTCAAGAATTACCAGCGGACTTAACCTGCATCCGCACACCTCCGTCTGCACATCAGTTTTCTGCTACCAACTCCAACAGACGTGGTCCGAATCGTGAAAAAAGTTACCGTCCAATCTCGCTTTATTATCAGAACACTCGTGGAATCGGGACGAAGACAAATTTATTACTATTAAATATTTCTCAGTGCGATTATGACGTTATTGCCTTTACTGAAACTTGGCTGAATAACGACGTTTCAAACTCTGAGCTAGCTCTGAACTATACTATTTACCGTTGTGATAGAAACCCCCAAACCAGCCAGCACAGACGAGGAGGGGGGGTCCTGATAGCAGTAAAAAACGGCCTTCAGAGCTCTGCTATTTGTATTGCTGACTGTGATCAATTGGAGCAAATTATCGTTCGCATCTCATCACCAAACTTTGATATGATAGTGTGCTGTATATATCTGCCGCCCAACAGTGAGCCCCTGTTGTACGAGCAACATGCAATATGTGTGAAAAAATTAATTGATCTTGCGGGTGATCGTGGTGTGGTTTTGACTGTTGGGGATTATAATCTCCCTCAATTACGTTGGATTACTGTATGATACCGGTAAATGCTTCATCTGAACAGGAAATATCCTTGGTTGAGTCGGTTTTGGCAAACGGCATGTCTCAGATAAACGATCTCGAAAACGTAAACGCGAGACTTCTTGACTTAGCGTTCATTAGTGACACTGATTGTGTTGAATTGTGTGAGCCACCGTTACCATTGCTAAAGATCGACCAACATCACCGGCCTTTTATCTTGCTATTCGAGCTTGACGTTATTAAGCAAAACGCTCCTGGTATTGTTGTTGATTTCCTTGGCTTTGATTTTACCCGCTGTGATTTCGAGAGGCTCAACACATTGTTCGCCGAAGTTCATTGGGAGGAATTTCTTGTTGGTTGCAGTGTTAATGAAGCTGTGACAAATATGTATGACAAAATGTATGCTATATTTCGTGATGTTGTTCCTGTGAAGCGACCTCGTCGTCCGCGTGGTAAAAAGCAGCCTTGGTGGAATAACGAGCTACAGAATCTACGGAACCGTCTTCGCAAGGTTAGGAAACGATACTTTCGCTGGAGAGATGATCGGCACAAAGCTGAGCTGCATGCCATTGAGAGCGAATATAACTCTTTGCTTGCGCATTGCTTTCGTTGCTATATTCATCGCACGGAGGAGAACCTGAAGCAGGACCCAAATTCATTTTGGTCATTTGTAAGAAGCCGTAAGCAGTCGTCCGGAATCCCACAACGTGTTAGTTACAACGCAATTACAGCCGAGTCCCCGATTGAATCGGCAAATCTATTCTCATCCTTTTTTCAAAGTGTGCAAAGTAATAACCGACCACCTTTGTCTGAAGCATATTTGAATAGTCTGCCGTTGTTCGATTTGAATATGTCGCTATTCAATTTCTCGCCGCGTGATGTGGAGCTGAAGTTGCAGTCTATTGATGGTTCTAAGGGTGCTGGTCCGGATGGCTTACCGCCTATCTTCTTCAAGAGCTGTGCTGTAACGTTGGCTGTTCCTGCGAGTATAATTTTCAACAGGTCATTGTCCGAAGGAATTTTCCCGAGTGTCTGGAAGACAGCATCTATTACACCGATCCACAAGGCAGGTAGCATCCACGATGTTGAAAATTATCGAGCCATTTCAATTTTGAGCTGCTTACCGAAAATTTTTGAAAGCCTCGTTCATGATTTGCTGTACCCGAAGGTTCACCACATCATTTCCGAGTGGCAGCATGGATTTGTGAAAAAACGTTCGACGAGTACTAATCTTATGGCGTACGTTTCGTCACTTAGTAGCGCGCTTGGAAAACGTCAGCAGGTTGATGCCGTTTACGTTGATTTTGCAAAAGCGTTCGATAGGGTGCCTCATTTGTTAATCGTGGCCAAATTTGAGCGCATGGGACTTCCTGAGTGGTTGACACGGTGGATAATGTCATACCTCACCGAGCGTAGTGCATTTGTGCGCATAGATGAAACGAGATCATCTCCGTTTGTGATAGAGTCGGGTGTGCCTCAGGGTAGTCATTTGGGCCCGCTACTGTTTATTTTATTCGTAAACGATTTGTGCTCCGCTATACAGTCTCCTAAGTATATGTTTGCTGATGATCTGAAATTTTTCCGTGTAATTGCGTCGGCAGTCGATTGCTGTGCTATTCAAACTGATATTGATATGCTGCTAAATTGGTGTACTCATAACGGGATGGAAGTAAATGTGCAAAAGTGCAATGTGATATCGTTCTGTCGAAACAGGCACGTCCTGACATTTGATTATAGAATGGCAGAAAGCAGTATCAACCGAGTTAATACGATAAAGGACCTAGGCATTCTCATCGATAACAAACTAAATTTCGCGCAGCACATTGCAATGACTATAGCCAAGGCCTATGCCGTGCTGGGGTTCATTAAACGAAACACGCAGCAATTCAGCGATATTTATTGCCTAAAAACGCTATTTTGTGCACTCGTGCGTAGCATCCTGGAGTACGGCGTGCTTGTGTGGGCACCCTATCATGCTGTTCAAATTAATCGCATCGAACGAATTCAGCGTCACTTTGTTCGTTACGCTCTGCGATTACTACCTTGGACTGATCCTATTCGTCTACCGCCCTATGAACATCGATGCAATCTTCTACGTTTGCCAACTCTTGCAAGTCGGAGGATAATGCTGCAACGGCTCTTCGTGTTCGATCTTCGGGAAAACAATATAGATAGCCCGGAGTTGCTGAGCCAGCTCCGATTCAACGTACCACCTAGACCCACCAGACGAACTGATTTCTTTCGGTTACCGATGTATCGTACTCTTTTTTCACAAAACAATCCGTTCAATGTATGCTGTCGTAATTTTAATGATGTAGCTGACAAGTATGATTTTAACATTACTAAGACTACCTTTAAACATAGAATTATTATTAATTAAGGAACTGTCTGTACGAGAAAATCGAAGACCAGTATAAATAAATAAATAAAAACTTAAATCTCTTTGTATGTGTTGTGAAACTTTTTATTCGAAAAACGTGTTTTGCTAGACAAAAGGTCTTAGAAAGATTTCGTACATGAAAATTTTCATATATAATTAGTTCGACGATCTCATAAAACCGGGCAAAAAAATTGCATAAAGATTTTCGCGATGGATTGAAACATATGTTTTCTAAAATATTATACAACTTTTCCAGTAGATTGTTTTGTACAGCCAGTCACTCCTGAATTTTAGAAGTTCGGTCGGGATTCCATCCATACCAGCAAACTATTTGTTTTCAGATCTCCTAGCCTTTTACAATTCGTCTAGCGTGGGTGAATTCTAGATCATCCTCAATTCATATTCTTTTTGTTCGTTCTCTACTTGTCTGTCAATTTAACCATAATATCAGAATCCCCCTCCACTGGCAGTAACTTCTGTACAATCCGTTTAAAGGTGTACGAAGGTCAACGACACGAAAAATAACCTAGAGCAGGCCACTAGGATGCCAGGTCGCGCAGTAGGGCTGCATTCCGGATCAGCACCACACCGAGTTGGTAGAATGATATGTTGGATTTCCAATTTGTACTAATTGGACATGAGCCGGAACATCACACGAATAAAATCATCCATCCACCAAAACCAAGGTTCGTCGATAGCTTGGGGATATTAAAATGTGGTCAAGCTCCCCAGCGCTCCATAAGGCTCTTGCGCGTCCACTAGCGCGAAATACAGAAGGAATCTTCGACGTAGATTTATAAATATCACCTTAGCTAAAAAGTTCTTATTTGCCAGGCTTCACTGAACGGAAATTGAGTTGGGAGGTCCGAGATGATGGACAAAGTATCATTGATCCCAAGGGCACAATCGTCACAATGGTGTCAAAGCGTACTTTTTAATTTGGTTTTATGGGTTGATTTTGTCTGGTGGGAATACTTTCTTGTAATGGAAACTCTCTGCTAAAGCTACGTTCCGAATCGTGATTAATCCATCTAAAAGTGACGTCCACAAATCATTTCTGTAAGGTTTCCAGATATAGTCATGGTTTCAATGATAACGTTGCAGCAAATATGCTACGAGCAAATTTTCTAAACACACAAATTCTTCAAAATGTAACTGTGTATGGATTTGGAACGTTGTTGTGGGGCACCCAAAAATCATTTTTTTTTTCATTTTAACTTTTTGTAGTGCTTTTTTCAATTGTTCTGTAAAGTTATTGGAATTATTTAAATGTATATATTTGTCGAGAAGGTTTTTTGCTGAAAAAAAGGATTTATTAAAACAGGTAGTTAAAACTGAGTTAAAAATTGTGGAAATAGGTTTTTACCTTTTTATTCTATGAGAATTAATAATAATAAAAAATACATCAAGAAATAAAATTAGCTACAACGGACATTCACCGGCGTATATAAAAAAACAATTTCCGGCAACGCATTTTGCATGAATTTTAAATTAAAGATGATTTTTTCAACACCTAATTATTTTTCTATTTGTTAAATGTTGTACAAAATTATTAGGAGTATCAAAAGACTCATCTAGGTCATGAACTCTGAATATCTATAACCTCAATCTTTTGAGTTATGCATAAATTAACAATATTTCGAATATAAATAAGTAAAAGCTATGAAAAAATTCCGACTGTATTTGCAAAAGTAAGAAGCACAGCTAAAAGTTCAGACCATGATGTGGTTATGAGTGCTATGGATTAAGCTGAAAACGCGAATCTTATAACCTGAAAATCAAAAAATGCACTCCCTCGTCAACACCAGTGAAGCCAACAGGAATCTTTTCCACTAATTTTCAGTTTTGAATACTATTACGAACAAAATGATTAAATAACTCCGTGAAGATGCTGCCGCCCATTGCATGGGAAATTTTGGAAATTTGACTTAAACATAATATTTGACTGGTTCTGTTTCTATAATACTGCCTACGTTCACATTTCAAGTGAAGCATTTGTTGAAAGACTGTTGGCAAAACTCAAGTTTATACCGTTCAGCTCCAGCATGTACGCAATGTTGCATTGGTAGGATTCAGCAATGATGACTCAACATTTTTTCCCACTCACACATGGATCACCGCTCGGTTTATGATGTATTATGATAGTAATGCAATCGAGGTAATACTGCATGATCTGTCTCTCCGACTATACGTGATTGTACCACAGTGATCCCCCGATGTTATCAGCCCTTATTTTTTTCAACTTTTTAGTCCGATTTTGTCAACCTCACATGAAAATCCGTTTGATGGGCGCTAGCAGACGAAGTAAGTCAAATACGAGCAAATCCTTTCATGAGCACATTTTTCTTATCTTAAAGATTTAAATTTTATTTTATTTTTTCAATTTTGTTCTTAAAGGAAAGTTATACTAAGCAGAAAGGGTTATGAGGCTATGTTTAGGTATTAACCCTCCGGAAGTCGCGTAAATGGCCCACTGAACGAGCAGCCGCTGGTGCGCCAAGTAGACCTGTGCGCCGCCGCGCCACGCCGCCGCCGCCGGTAATTTTTAACGTACGCCGACGCCGAACAGTAGATCGGCGGCGCGCCGCCGATGCATTTTTCCCGCGCCGACAATTCGCGAACTCTAAAATTGTTGACTCATAATTTTATCCACAAAGCTAGGAACATTGTCTATGGACCGAATAAACGACGTTAACTGATTGATGATTTATCACATCTTGATCATTATTTGGTATTAGTGGTCGTCAATTGGATTACAAAATTAAAATAATCTTGATATTTTCTCGAAAACCATTACACGACACTCGTTATATAATTCAAAGATCCATTCTTGCTTCGTCAACTGGTTATGATTGTGAGCATATAAGTTTCAATTCACCATTCGTATGCGTGAAATGGTCCACAAATTAAAAAAAAACTTCCACTTTCAAGATATATGTGCCTGAAATTTACGATTATGTGCCTGATCCTAATCTTTCCACGTAATCAATTTCACTGGAACGCAGTGTATTATTCATTGATTTTTTAACCGATTCTTAATTCCTAATATGCTAAACACGAATCGCCAGTCGAGTTCGTGAAACTGTTCATGATGTAATTCATGAAGTAATTAATTTTCCACATAATCTTATTATACTTACGTAAACAATTACAAGGAACTCAGACTATCATTCATGGATTATTCGCTCTGCTTTTTGGTTTTGAAATTTCTATGTGAGCTATTGTGTACAACTGCTAGCAACCAGTCTCATAGGCACGAGCATTAGATACAAAGACATTACTAGGACCTGTAACCCTGTTATTCCTTTGTTAAAATTCAGAGAAATGATCGGAATTAAATGAAACTGCGCTGAGCAAAATACATTACCTAGCCACAATTCATGTCCGTGAAATAATTTAGAAAACTATAAGACACGTGACTCTGTGTAAAAAATCCAACGGTAAGCTCAAGACTAAAATATCACGATAACACGACGAGAATTTACGAAAATCGTTGCACGTCGTTAAATTCTTGACTGTTTTAGTCAATAAAGTTAATACAAATCAATGTTTCATCGAGTTATGAATTAGAATCATAAAAATATTATTATTCAGACACAACTACCCACTAAACATTTCAGTATAATGTCTTTTTTTATGTGAACTAGTTTTGTGAAAACACAAAATTTATTTTCAATACGAGGTTTATTTATAATTGATTGAATCGTCACCTATTTTACATTTTTTTCCCGAAGAATAGTTGAGCAAAGTGATCTTGACTTTTCGCGACGCTGGTGCACAGATGTGGCGATGCAGAGGGTAAGATTTCTAGTCTCATAAATTATTCATAGTGTGATCTAGCCCCACTCAAGAAAGATTTTCAGTGTCAGTTGCACCAGCCCGGTATCACAGACAAATAAGACGTAACACGAGATGAATTTTCATCACTCGTAGAAAAAACGGTCGATTTCAATTACAAATCGGTGGCGTTAGTGAGATTTTGACACAGAGCTAATTGCGTTACTTAGTTTCCGCACCCTAATATGGGCCGGAAATGTGAAATTCATTCTTGTCGAAGTGCCCAAGGTGGGAGTTGTTCACAACCATTTCTTAAGTTACAACACGATGCCGATCGGTGAGTAAGCACATAACAGGACGTTAGTAATTTAATTAATTCGGTGTATCGAATGTATGCAATGGATTAGAATTCGTTGGTCCCCGGAACTGCTGGAGAAATTGGCGGGGTGCAGGTGCTACAAAAACTAGAGAACGCTCAGACCATTTTCAATCAGACTTGTTTAGTGATCAGTTTCAACCTAATAGGAGCTAACACGTCAAGTCGTGGAATGATTATGATTGATAGTAACTGTATATTTAGGTTTCGTCAGGGTGTAGATCTGTATTATTCCAGCAAATCGAGCATACTTTGCACTCAAGATAGAAGCAGACCGTACGTTGTAAGAAAATGTAGTGCCAGGGAATCGTATTCCTTATCATTGGCGATTTTGTACTTACAAGAAGTAAAAGTAAACACCAGCCTGGAAAATGAAGTAATGTGTCTACCTTGAAAGGTGTCCTTACACGATCATTAAAAGTGACATTTCTGCGCAGTAATGCCCATAATAACGCCTCGTGTTAGGGTTCCTGATATCTGCGGGATTCTAAAAGAGCGACGGTAAACAACCCAGGGACAACTTGACAGATAGTTCTTGTTTCATATATGCACCACCGATTTGATGGTGGCGCTAGTATGCCTTCTCTGTATGAGTACCGCGAACAACGAAACGAAAAAGTTTCAAGAGAAAAGCGTGTTTCGTTACGTGTGTTATGAACGCCGTCAATGCGGCTAGAACAACATTTAGAAATAGCTTATTCCAAAATGTGAATAAAGAAAACTATTATTAGAGAATAAATTTATCCCTAACTGAAAACCGTCAGCAAAGTTACATAAATCTTATTATATATTTAGCTGGAAGTCGTTGTTTTTAACAACCGACTCTCTTCCCTCCTAAACATGTTTTGGTTTTCTTGTTGTGTGAAGTTTGAAACCGTTAAATCATTGGTGCTTTTTATCTCGAGAAATGTAAATGAAAAGCATTTTGGCCAATGAAAGTACATCACCACCAAGCTTAACCATTCGTTTTGAATAGAATTTGTTTTATTAGAATTCTAGCAGCAAAAAGAAATGGTAGAAATGGTAGAAATGCTTAAATTGATTATTTTCCACAGATATGGAAAATAATAAATGGGATGCGCCTTTTTCAAATTTTGCTCCATTCGAGCCGCCATGACATCACCAAATCACCCTAAAATTTGCTTATGAATTCAATATATGGAAGCTGTCAATTGTCCCCGGGCTTACGGTAAAGATGACTAAATAGAAGCAAAAAACAATGAAACGACAACAACAATTAATTTCCTCAAACAAAACAAAAACTGTTTTACCGTTGCTTAATTTCCCAAATATAGAACAATAAATAATTATTATGGGTCATTGAAATACAGTCATTACTCTGCATTCTTCAAATTTGTCCATCGCAATCATTATTTCATGCGAAGTCGTAGTATGCGACATCGCCAATTTTTTCTATTTCGTTCTTCAAATTTTACAACTGTAAAAATAGTTCCACCTTTCATTTATTATCTTGCATTTGGCAAGCAGGGTGGTAACTATTGGAGCATCAGTTGAAAAAAAAAATTGATATGGTTGCGAGAATTACATTTTGTGCAATGTGTTCAACAGATGTCGCTAGTACATCGTGGGCGATGATTTTTTAGATTTTCTTCAAACTGTAACGTTTGTTTGTATGTGCTGTGAAGTCTGTTACAATAGCAACCGAAAATTTGGGAAAAGAATTGTACTGTTAAGATTTTTTTTAGTTACCTAGGCGTCAATATTCGTCACGCCGACACACGCCGGCGCGCCGCCGCCGATAGGGTCCAACGGCGTGACGCCGCCAACGCCGCCGCCGCCGGCCAAAAATGTCGCCTACGCCGCCGCCGATTAAAAATGCATCGGCGCACACCTCTAGCGCCAAGACGATTTCGCTAGATTATCAGAAGAGCGTGCACTCAGTGCACTAACGCGACTTCCGGAAGGTTAAAGAAGAATATTTTAACTGCTTCGGTTTATTAAAACGAAATCCCGATTTTGTCAAAGTCCCCATTTTATAAGCCTAAAATACATCAATGGGATTCGTTGTATTGTAGCTAAATGGCGAGTCTTCGTTGCATTCGCGAATTCATGTCGCAATAGAGGAAGTGTACTCCGTTAAAAATGATTGCTAGAGGGCCTTGTTCGTCCTGTGTTCGAGTGGTGAGAGCGTGGTTTAAGTATTCTAATGCTTCCTTCGTCACTCTGTAATCTGTAAACCTACCCTTGCTCAGACCACGCTCTGTACTTATGAAAAACAGTCTCCCACGTGACACTACTATAACCAATCAGCACATCGCGGAAAGTATTGCGCGGGATGATTGAATGTTGAAGCTACATTAGTTATAGAATTTGCGTTTCGATTTAGTCTCATCAGATTCCGACACTAACCTAGCGACGAGATTAAGCTAGTGCCTTGTTGAACCTATGAGAACCTACAAGAAGTGTAAATTGATATGCTACCAGTCACAGCAGCAGTTCCAAGTACAGCGGCACTCCAATTATTACCTGCTTACCTACTGTAAATTCACTAACATTTCCCATGATGTAAGTCGATAATAGGACTTGGTCGGACTAATATTCCTTCCATCCCCTAGTAACCCCGTCATCAATATTTATCGGTCTGCAAGGATCCATAACGGAGTAGCAGCACTTAGTAAGGTTGCTTAGAATTTTTGCCGTTGATGCATACGTCCACCATTCACACAAAGTCTCGTGCTACGCGCGTACAGTGTGCGATGAATTCCCTTCCATCTTCACACGCCTCGCCTGTCATCCCAAGCTCTCATTTTTCGTTTGTGGGGGGAGGGGCGTTGTGCGAGGGGTCTGTACATCACTGTACCGAACGGAGCGAGCGCAGTGCGAAACGACTAAAAACTCGAACGATTACTACATGTGAAGAGGCTGGTACTGGCAGAAGTGTTGTTTGCTTTAATGGAGCCTTATAATATAATAGTTTTACGTATGTATGCTCGCTGCTCGATCTGTCGAAGTTGGAGTATCATAATAAACGAATGTTATTATTATGATTTTGCTCGATGTTGCTGCTGCTGCTGCTGCTTCTCCGTCCGAGAGGATGGTTTAGCCGCGAGGTCGTCCCTCTGTCTCCGCAGACAGCAACCGTGCCGAGAAGAAGACGCACAAGAGATTTTCGTTCGATGAGATTCGCGAACACCGATAGCGATCTTTTGTTTTCCGGTTTTGACGGATTAACGCAGGCAGCGCGCATGGATCTTGCATGTCCCGGGAACCCGCACCAACAAAACGGCGAGGACCGCCTGTCAGTGGCAACAGCGAAACCGAATAAGATCCATTGAGTTACGGTGTAATTTTATAAGAGCAGTCATTTTGCGTTTTTCGCTCACCAACTGGCTCGCCTGGTCAGGCGAGATAATTTAGGCAATTAGTGTACCTGTACCTGGCTTAGCGTCCGGACGGGACGGAATGGTACCACGGCGGCGGGGCCGGTTCGTGAAGGAGGGTGTGCGTGTTGGCCACTGATCGCCACATCAGGTATTTTCTTCTTCTCGGACGACGCGCGAAAGCCATCAACGGACCAGCGAGGTGGATGTAGAGTTCAAAGAACGGTCTATGTCACACACACGGACGCTGTGCAACTCTCGGGGTCTGCTGCTACGACGGCGGCGGGATCCGCGCCGACGAGTCTCAATGTGATGCGATAATTTGATACATTCTATTTAAATTAATTAACCGATGTTTAACCATCGACATTTCGACTTACGCTGCGAGCAAGTGCCGTTTAGCTAATTAATAGATTGTTGAGCGGGCAGTGAAGTAGGCTGATTTATGATCGGGATGAAACAAAGTTGTCTGAGCGGTCGAACCGGGTTCATTCGGTGTGTGTGTGTGTGTGTGTGTGTGTGTGTGTATGTAGGTACTAGGACTGGGATTATCGGGATTGTTGGCTATTAAAAGTTTTAACCGGGATGGTTGACAGTTGAACAAATTGGATGCGATCAGGTTCATATATTCAGGCAGAAATTTGCAAAGAATCGTTTCAATAAAATCTTTAAAAGCTTACAATAATTTCTCAAATTGTACTGCCAGAAAAGCGGAAAACTGTCCACAGCAAATCCAGTACCCGTTCACTTGCCTGTAAACTCCCTCGATTGACAGCGCCATAAATTCCTAGTCCAATTATTTTACCGTAGATCATACGCGTGAGAACACCGCGTGTCATTAATCCGATTGTTTGCTCGCACCGAAGCGAACAGTCCGACCGACCACCCCTTGGAAACGCAGCGCCTGGCGGTGGTCCGAATGCACACGCAACGGAGGAAGGCAACCGAACTTGCATTTATTAACCCCCTAATTTCCCCGATAAACGTCGGCTTCGATGGCCCATTAATCATCCGACCGATCGTTAGCGGATTTTCGCCGTAACCAAATAAGAAAAATGGTATGTGTAACTGCAATTAATAATAATGGATGTGCTAAGCCCCCGGTCGGGCAATGTGTGTGTGTGTTTCCGGCAATCAACTCGAACCGCGGATGGATGTTTGTTTTATTACGCTTACGGGACGGTCGAAAAAACTCACTTTAAATATTTATTAAATTTGTCAAAACAACACAATCCCGCGGCGGAAAAAGTAGATCGAATCGAATCAGCATCCTTCGTCGTCACCCCTTTCAGAGAGAGAGAGAAAGACTTTACCATCCAAGGACCCTTACTGGTTGGAAGAACGATTTTAATATTTTGACTTCCCCGAAAACAACTGTCCGAAGGTCCCGAATCAAGAAACGCGAGGATAACAGACGAAAAAAAATATACAATGATCCGGGACGTTTCGTGAAAGACAGATAATAGCTTACAAACTAGTTTTGTTCCTGCTTGTCACCGTATTGTAAAAGGTAGTAGGTACCAACCGATGAACCCTTTTCCTGGTGCTCATCATTAAAAAAAAACACAAACCTCTAATCTCGCACCGCCAAAACCGTTCAAGGTGTCTTTTCTTTCTCTTTCAAGGATAATGAGTGTGATATGACCAAGTAAGACCATTAAACAAACATTTTATGCTTGCTCACATCCAATCCCATTTTTTGCCTGTCTTCCATTAGGCATTAGCTGTGCCTACCGGGCTCAGTTGGACTGGGGCGCGAGATTCTCTGGTCCCAAATCAAGTTAAGGTAAAGGGGTACCACCACCTCAACGCAAGCGGAGAGGTAGGAAAATGCATTTTAAGAAAGGTTAAATAAATAGGCGGCCATAAATCAGCCTTACATTGGGAATAAATCATTCTTCGTGAGTAGCTACACGAACCAATTGGCCTTTGGTTGGGGGTCCTTCCATCCATCCGGCAGGTATGCCGATGAGTGTAATCGGCTGACAGTTTTTCTTCGTTGGTGTTTATGATCTATTTACAAACGGGACTTTTCGCTTGTTTCGGGGCGAATACTCCGGAGGAGTTTAATTATCTCGAATTTATTGCTCAATTCGAAATATTTACGGAACCTTGAAAAGGATCCGTTTTTGACGAAACTATTGACGCAGAGCTATGACACACAATGCATAAAAAGACATATGTAGAGTTTTTGATACAGGGCTTTCACTATTTTCTTGGAAAAAAGTTCAATTGACTAACTTTGTTATTCCAACTTCCCACAGGGTTTTTACTTCTATCCGCGGTCATCGGTACCGAGAACCTACCTCATCCAATTTGTGGTATTCGGTCTGTTTATTTGACATAGCACATTGTGCAAGTTTTACCGTGTAAAAATTTTTTGTTTCTAAATTTCTTAAAACTAGAATATTGATAATATGTTGCAAAATTACTTTATAGGTTCTTTTATTTTGAAAACTACTTTTGAGATTTTATTAAAAGTAGAGATAGTTTGATACTCCTTCGAAATAACATCCTATTCTGCTGAAAACCAAGCTTATATACACTGACACACGAAGACAAATTGCGAGCTACCGTGAAACCAGGCCTGTAACGTGCGGTTGACCGAGAGATGGCCCCGCGGCGTCCTGTTCTGTTGCCATTCAAAATCTTCTCTCACTGGACAAGAGATCGTTGAAACAGCAAATCCTGTGCTTCAGTTGATCCACACATGAAAAACTCGAATCGGAAAGCACACCGTCAATTTCAACTTCGTGGGTGGGCATGTAGGTGCGGTAGTCATTCATAAAATACTTGTCTCAAGTAATGTCATTTGCTTTAGATAGGCTATTTGAGAGTATCTGGGCGGGCTTTCGAGATACTTAGCGGAAGATCTTTGATCCGAAAGCACATCAGATATGGTTCCGATGGAATTCAATGTGTATGATTTTGAAGGAGAAGTCGGTGTCTGCGATGACGAATCTTGTTCGCCATCGGGAACATGCGGGTTGGATTCCCCAATAAATCTTCTGCTTAGTAAACCGATTTGAACTTACTGTCTCCTGGTACTGGTAAACATTTTCGTCTTCGACTATAGCAATAGTTAGTTATTATAAAAAAAGAGATTTCCGAAATTTCTAAAGACAATTGACATCAATTTGGAACCAAACAAATATTGACGAACCTATTTTCGACATGTTTTATTGATACCCTGCGTATTGGCAAAGGATCTTCTATCTCTATTCAGTTGGCTTAAATAGCAGGACGAAAAGTTGGACACCCGCTTCGCTTAAACACGGGAGTCCACATTTTACATTCCTTTTGTTATTGCTGTTGATACCGACAACGTAGCATTTCGTCAAATGGTTGCTTTACGGAAAACACTCGATTGGGACCAAAACAAAAATTAAATGTCAAAACGTTTTTATGGAACGGATCCCACCGCATTTCATTGTGAAAGGCAATGTTTAGTAGACTTTTTCATCTTCAATGTGGCTGAGGAACCGAGAACCTAACGCTGTCATACTCTACAGCTTACAAACTTTTGAACGGTATCAGCACAACATTCCTTGTATGATGGAACTGGATAAATGTATCTGAGAACTTTATCTTTATCTGGTTTATGTTACAAATATTGATGAGACAACGTCGAAACGCAAATGTTTAGATTTAATATGACTAATGTTAGTTTTTCTGTAATGAAAACTGCCCACGTTAGTAACCAATTCGCCACTTACCCACCGACATATGAGTACACATAACTATACTCTTTCTCAATCCAACCATTCGAAAACATTGCCGAGACGGGGGCCAAATTTTCTGGCCACCGACCAGTCCTCTCCGCGTGGCCACTGCACTGTTTACGCGCGAGCTTGACAAAAGTGATAATAAAAAAAAGACACAAATCAAATTTATTCCCTACAATTCGTCGTCGCCGTCGAAATCATTCCGGTTGTGGTAGGCTGCTTTCCCTCCTCCCCCCCCCCCCCAAACCTACCACGGAACCGATCGCGCGGAAGGGGTTTGAGAAAGTTTCTCCGGGGCCAAGATTGGCGATTTTTATGACACAAAACACGCGAGTCGCCGAACTTTCGCCGCCGCAAATGTTCTGAACTGAACGACCGGTTTAATGGGGCTGTTTTTGGGTCCTTTCGGCGCATTCGGCTGTGCTCTGTTTTATGTTGTTGCTTGTCGGGAAGTTTGCTGGGATAATGCGAAAAACAGTAAAAACCGATATTATTTATCTGCTTTATGGGTGTCCCTGAGAGGCAGCTAACGACGACGACGACGCGGCAAATAATGTATGGCTTCGGGAGCGCCGAAATGTCCTATACTGCAACACGATACCCGAGGCTATGTTCGCGAGATGATCCTTCAAAGTGCTGACCAAGTGGTTTTTGGTCTCAATCGCGAGCTGCTGTGGTCAGCGAGGACAATAAAATTTGGAATGAGATGTTGGATTCTTGATATGGAAAAGAAACAGAATTAAATCTTAACTGTGTGACGAGTTCAATTTGTCCGTAAAATGATTTACAAAGAATTAAAAAAACGGCAAACCTAACACTCCATTGTAGAATCTGGCGTGACATGATGACCTCCATAAAAGAAGTTAGCGACATTATCAAAAACTAACCAACAGAGCTTGCACGTGTCATCGCAAAGTCAGCTCCGGCAGTTCCTCAACGGACCACGTCAACACTCATCTAAACTATCAACTCCTCATGCCTACCACCGACCGCCTGGGAGCCGTCAATATGGCACCCAATCCGCTTTGCTGCGGCGAAAGACACCTTGTCGTTGCTAGTAATGCACTTTGGCCGTCCGTCGCGACGCAGCATGGGCTCCACATAGTATGAAATTGCGACCGAGAGCCGGAACCGCCGGAAGTCCAAGCCGGTGCGAAACAGATGTCACCTTTGGCTCGTTCTAGTTTTTCAATTTAAACGATTTGGTACGCAGTTGCGTCGGCTGATTCGCGTTGCCGGCCGGCTGTCGGTCCTGCTGGTTTGATGGTGTTTTATGATGCATCGTCGCCCACGAGGATGCGACTGATGCTAAAAAGTCTCTCGCTGGGATGACGACTTTGTCCCGTTTGCTGACGGCTGGCCAGATTCGCGAGATGACGGTGGTCCGCCAATCATCGCCGAACAGGGAGGCCAAACCGAGGCAGGCTGCTGAATTTAGATGTGTTTTTTAACTAGCAGCTAGATTTGACATGGGATATGTTTGTAGATTGATTTGCAGGATTAGTGTTTCGTATTTGCTACAAATTGAGAGCTTCGAAAGAGTAGATGGCATCACAGCAAACTTGTACTGATGTTGCACGAATAAAGAATTTTATTTTCAAACAGATTATTTTCACCCAAATAAAACATTACGTGTACAAAACTATCCCTGGCCACATTGCCGTCCTCCACCGTAGGACATTTCCGTTTTCCGGGTGATGAAGCGAACGTGTCCCACGTTAAACGCCGTGGGAGCGCAGAAAATTAGTTTATTCCATCGTTCATCGTCGTCGTCATCGCCGTCATGGTCGCCGTTCTTGTCATCGAAGTGCGCCGTGAAAAATCGCAGACGAGCGGACTCTCGCACAATATGTAGTCTACACGTTGACTTACCGTATAGCACCGTGCAACTGCCAGGCAGTAACCGAACTGCCCGAAAATGGTTAGGCTCGGTTTACATGGTGACCGACCTAGGCTTGGTTTGCTAGGGCATGGAACGTGTGTCCCTTCGTCTGCTGGTTAAAATTGATAGCAAAACGATGATGACTCACCGCCCGGATCCAGATTCCGATGCAAAGATGCTATTGCACTCTTTTCAGTAGGTTTGACGGGAACGCATCCTTCATCGATGCACGAATTGCAGACCGCTTTTCGGGGGTGGTTTGTGATGTTTTGTCGGTGGGGCGTCAGGGACGTCTTCAGTGCTGGTTTTCCGCGGAAGATTGGGTTGGTTTCAAAGTTGGGATAAGTAGTAAAATTTCTGAAAATGGCAAAAAAATTCAATTTCCAAGAAACCCGAATTCAAAAAAGAAACAAAATGTACCCAAAAGTAAAAAAAAATTAAAATAATAAAAAAGAATTACCGAAAAACGCCAAAATAGCGAAATCGTAAATAGTACAACAGAAAAAATAGAAAAGTAGTAAATTTTAAATTAAAACAATAAAATTAGTACAAATATCGAAAATTAAAAAATGAATGAATAGTGAGTGAATGATGAATGAAAATGTATGACAAATATACGAAAATGTAATGAAAAGTCGACGAAAAATTTATGAAAAATTCATGAAAAATGGATGAAAAATTAATGCAAAATGGATGAAAAATAATTGGAATATTAATGAAAAGTGTATAAAAATTAATAAAAAATGATGAAAAATTAATAAAAGATAAATACAAAATTAATGAAAAATGAATTAAATATCACTTAAAAATCACTGAAGAAATTATTGAAAAATAAATGAAAAATGCATGGAAAATGGATAAAAAAATAAATGAAAAATGAGTGATGAATGAAAAATCGATGAAAAATTAATGATTGATAAAAAATGAACGAAAAATAATCAGAAAGTTAAAAAAATAATGAAACAATGAAAAATTAATCAAACATAAATACAAAATTCATGAATCAAAAATCACTAAATAATGAATGAAAAATTAATGAAAAAATGAATATAATATAAATGAAAAAAATTAAAGCAAAATGAATGAAAATTGAATATAAGATGACTGAAAAATGGATGAAAAATTAATTTAAAAAAATGAAAGCTATGAAAAATTAAGGATAAATTAATGGAAAGTGAATGAAAGATGAATAAAAATTAATGAAAAAACATTGAAAAATAATTGGAAAATGCATAAAAAATCAATTAAAAATCAATTAACAAAAAAATAAAAATTGATGAAATTTTAATGAAACATTAATGCAAAAACTAATAAAGAATAATGCATAATAACTGAAAACCACTAAAAATTATGAAAAATTTATAAAAAATCAATGAAAAATTAATGAAAAATAATAACAAATTATTGAAAAATTAATGAAAAATGCATGAAAAATGATTGAAATATAGATTAAAAAATATATGAAAAAATAGTGAAAAATGAATGAAAAATAATCAAAAATCGATGAAAAAGCAATAAAAATTGATAAAAAATGAACGAAAAATGATTAGAAAATTAATGAAAAATATATAAAATATACATATTGAAAAATTTATGAAACACAAATACACAATTAATGAATAATTAATGAAAAATGAATCAAAAATCTCTAAAAAATCACTGAATGATGAATGAAAAATTTATGAAAAATATAGGTTTATAACATGAATGAAAAATTGATGAAAAATGAATGTAAAATGAATTTGAGATGAATGAAAAATGGATGAAAAAATAATGGAAAATTTATGAAAAATAATTTAAAAAAATGAAAATGAATGATAAATTAATGGAAAATAAATGAAAGATGAATAATAATTTATGAAAAATGAATCAAAATAATAAAATTTATTAAAACTTAATGAAAAATCACTGAAAAATTAACTGAAAGTTTTGCAAAATTAAGAAAAAATTTATGGCAATTTAATGGAAATTTATTAATAATCAATGAAAAAATAATAAAAATTCATTAAAGATTACATTAAAAATTGAATAAGAGCCAATGAAAAATTAATGAAACATGAATGACACATGAATGAAAAATGAATGAAAGATGGACGAAAAATGAATGTACAGTGAATAAAATTTAAATGAAAAGTTATGAAAAGTAAACGAAAAATGAGTGAAATGAATAAACCGACTGATATGGATGAAACAGAAAATGAATAACATAAACAAGTTGTATAAAATCTAAATAATGAAAAATTAAACAAAGCACGATTAACTCAAGTAGCGAAAATATCAAGAGATCAAGAATTGCAAAAATAATAAAATTAACAAATAAAATAAAAAACAAAAAGAGAAGACACAGCAATTGCTACAAACATATCGATAAGTTTGAAAAGCTCATTGTAACCTCCTAGTTTTAAGATATCCAAAATGTAAAAACAAAAGCATTTGGCACCGCCAAGCTAACGCATTTGTGCCTATCAAATAAACGAAATGAATAAAAAAAAAGTTTGAAAAGCTTTAGTATAAATTGAAAAATAGTAAAAAATAAAATGAATTATAAAAATATCAGAAATGGTGAACATTACAAAAGTATCAAAACAAAAAAATAGAACAAAGGGAAAAATATAAACTTGCAAAATTAGCAAAAATAAATAAGAAACGGTTATAGCATAAACAGCAAAAATAGTGAATAGTAAAAATATAAACAAAAGTATGAAGAGCAATATCATCAGAAAATAAAAATATTCAATAAAAATAGGAAAAAAGGCAAAAAATATCAAGAATGATAATAGCAGTAACAATACATAGGAGTAATATTATAAGAAAAATACCATAACCAGCAAAACTAAAAAAATATATATATATAAAAGTGTGCCAATAGCAAAAATGGAAGAAGTAACTAAAATAGCAAAATTAAAAATAAATAGAGCCTAAAAAAATAAATTCACGAATGCTGCTTTTTCACCCTTTTTTATTTTTTACTATTTTTGCACTTTTCAAAATATTGGCTATTTTAACCTATCTTGCTTTTAGCTATTTTTAACCATTTTATACTATTTTAGACTATTATGATTTATTTTGCGATGTTTTTTTTGCTAGTTTCGCTATATTACTTTTTTCCAATTCTGTTTTTTTTTTTAATTTTTTTTCGCCTGAACTATTTTTTTGCTTTTCTCGTTATTTTTACTAATTAAATTATTTTTTACTATATTTCATATTTATGCTATTTTTTGTTATTTTTTTTCATTTTTTTTGCAGTTTAGTTAGCTATTTTTGGCATCCTGTTCTCTTATGAAATGTTGCAACTATTTTCTACTTTTCGGAAGATTTCGTTATTTTTCTTATTTTAGAACTGCTCCCTATTTTCGAGTTAGGCTATGCATCCTTATTTTTCATCAAAAATAAATTTTTTTTTCTTCATCCGACGTGTCGGTCCGTTTAGGGAGGGGGTGCTTTTCAAGGATTCGATAATTGTATTTTTTTGTTGTTGTACAGCAAGCAATCAATCATCATCCGTTTCGATCGCGCTAGTATATTTTCGTGATCGAAACGCTTCGTCCGTATTCGGTTCACTTGTCTTTAGCAGATGGTGGCTTGGACATTTTGAGACAGACTAGCGTAGAGCCCACGACTTCCAATTTTACACTACACTAGTGCTAACAGCAAATTATTTTCAAATTTCAGCGCATTTACGTATATCCCACGATTGCACGGTGATGCAACCCACCAACTGAACCTTGCCACACCACTGAACGCACTATAATTTCGATCTGATGATTGATACGAGCAGCGAAGTTTTCAACTTAGGAAAGAACAGCGTCGTCCGTTCCTGGAGGTGGGCATGTGTTTGTGTCTGTGTGTGTGTGCTCGCGCGTTCGTACCATCGACACGCGTTATATCACATTGCAGCTGCCTGCCCAAACGGTTCTCGATGCACGGACCGACCTCAATGAAGTGTAATTCTTTGCTAATCGAATCAGTGAATGACATTGTGCGTAGGTGTTGTGAGTAAGAACAGGGAAAGGCTTTGTCTAGGTAAATCTTTGTGTGAGAATGATGGGGTTAATTTGATGAATGATGTACTATCGAGCACAGATTGTCAGATTTTTTAGATGGAGTGATGGACTATGAGAGGACTTTCTGGAACTGAACATGAAACGGAAACAGTTTTTTGTTTCATGCGATATATTTGAAGCGCTCGTGAAAATTTTTTATTTTTCCTTATTTTTTGTTGTTCATCAATCGTTACTAACAAACAATACAACAAATCTGGCGTGAAAATACTCTACTTAACTATTTTAGTTTTGAAGCACATCCGTAAAACAGTGCTAACCAAATTCATCGAAAAATATGTAGTTTGGCAAGCGATTTGTGGTTGTGATCAAATGAGCCCACCTTTTTTCTCATAATCACTTTTAACGAATTTTTTATAAGAATCCCTTGACAGATATAATTGTATGCGCTTCCCGAAATGTTTTAAAAAGGAAAACGGATTTCAGGCGAATTTTTGTGTTCAACATATTTCCAATTGTTCGAATGTATTACAGGATGGAAGAGACTAAGCTAACCATACAGATATGGGACTAATATCTCTATGTATCCAATAATTCAACAACCAACGGTTTTTCTTTATTTTTTTCTCACCACCGACGACGCATAAGTTCGCCTCATCAATCCGTTTTTATATGTTAATAAGATTTTTCTAAACTTCCCGTTCCTGCACCAGATTGCCGATGGGTGAGACTTGACTTTGGTGTGCATGTTATTTTTTCTGTATGTCCTGTCTGCTGATGAATGGAACGGGAAAAAACAGGAAAGTTCTGCCAGGTCATCGCCAAGGTGTCTCTGTCTTTCTCTCTCTCTCTCGACTCGTTTCTTTTCCCCGTCCCAACCAAAGATGACGATTGCGACAACGACGACGACGACAAAGCGTAGATCGTCTTTTGTTTGTTTATGCTCTTCATTTTATTCCTTAGTGCCAGTGTCTAATTGTCCTTCGCAAATCCCCTGCCTGTTTGCTACGGCCCGTCAACATCCGGCATTGTTTCAGTTTTTATTCGGCAACATTCCTCATTCTTTGCTTTGATGACGGTCAAGGTATTAATAGGTTTTCTTCTTCTTTTCTTCCTAAACTTGGGAGAAAGTATGGGACTCATATGTTGGATAACCCTCGCCCCTTTGCACAGGCCACCGTCGAAATGATTATGAAATACTCAAACGGGACACTTCATCCAACTGAACGGAGCCAGAACTGGTCAAACCTGACCGGTCAAAATCCTTTAAATCTTAATAAATGTTTAGTTAATTGATATTTAAAATTATTTTCGACGGCTGACTGAGTACGGCAGCTTGCCTCGTCACGGCGGGAACCGTTGGCCATGTGTGGTCATTACGAACGGGTAGGCACCAGCACGAGACCAGTTCGGAAGCGGTACTTTGTTGATGATTCTCCACAAAAGGATCTAATTTTTTTTTTATAGTCGTGATGCTGATCAATACACTAGCAAAAGGAGGGAAAGGGTTGTAACGATTTTCACGGTACAATCCATCAGCGATTTTGACCAATTACTGGCAAATGGTAATGTTTGATTGTTCTGATAAGTTCTCAGCGCAAAACAGATCAATCGAATATCATTAAATAAATGCATCGGTGTCCGGTTTGAACGGCAGAACTCCCTCCGGTCAGAGCCGCTACCCACCGCCGCCGGTGGAAAGTGCGTCACTCGACGGGCAAATACAACGTGCCGAAGAACACTGCCTTGGAGATAAATCGCATTCAACCAACCAGCCAGCAAACCAGCAGCAACAGGCAGGCGTCAACCATCCTGACGCTGCCCGAGCGAGAGTAGACCATGCGTTTTATATGTTGACTTGTTTCTTCAATTCTGCCACTCCGGTACATGCGTGTCCTCGGGTCTTGTTTGTTGGCACATGACCGTTTCGCCACTCTATCGGGTCGTTCTGGACCGTGGCAATGGTGCGGGATTTCTAAAGCAAGGCGCAAAGGGGCTGATACCGTCAGCATCCAGCGTTTCCCCGGCGACATGATAACAACTCACGATTTATCTAACTAATCGCGATGTTTATTTTTCAAGGATTTCTGACCTGTCCGCGAGATCAGTGTCCCTCTTTTCCCCCCGCTGGTTCGAGCTGGTCCGTGGTCGAGGTTTTAAATTATAAATTAAAATAAGCGTAATTGTGTTACGTGGACCTTCCGTCGTTCCGCGCGGTCCTTACGATTCGCTTCGAGACGAGCCAGTCTGTGAAATGTAGCTTTCAGTGGGGACACACCGCTTGGATCGGACGAACTTACAACGCGATGCAACGTACGTACGTACGTACGTACCGGCTTATCAACATGCTGGGGTTCTTTTATCGCGCCTGTTCTCGGTCTCGATCATTCAATCTTTCGCCACACCACAAACGCCATGGTTCGATCGGGTTCGCGGTGTCCGGCGGTGTGGTGCGGAGGCTGCGTGACACTGTACGGGGACAGGGATTTGTCGATTTTGCATCCCCGTGGTTAGATCGAGGGGTGAACTCCCAGACAACATATATTTTTCCCAAAGGAGAAAAAGGATGAACTAATTTGCGCATAAAACTATCTAAACCGTAGAAAGTCCTATTCGCAGCTGCATTAGAAAGTTCTATTCGCTAAACGTATTATCACAGGTCACAAGTCGAAAACCTCATACCGACTTCCAACCATTTCCAATATAGACGACGAAAATTCTTGTTGCATTATTTTCACCACACCATCTGACCGCGCATCAACATGCTTCTCACTCAACTAGCAAAAGTCGAATGAGGCATATAAATACATGCACGACTTTTTATGGGCAACCAAAATTTAGATTGCGTTCATATCGCACCATGAGACTGAGCATCGTCATGCTTCACATTCGATTCGCGAGCGATGAATGAAGCACAAAAATAAATGCAGGCCTTTTATAACTTCCCAATATGCGATTTAGACCTCCTAGCTGCTTTCTCTTAACGGCTATGCCTCAAAGAGACTGGGGAACTTCGGTTCGCTGCTTCCGTAAGATTTTCTAAACATCTGTTTTTGTGTTGTTTGGCTGAGTAATGCAAACATTGTGTATTTTCGTAGAGTATGATGAAAGCTAATAAAACCTCTCCTTTTCCGAAATTTTTGGGGGCTCTATGTTAAAGGTAGCTCATAGTCACGACAAAAATGGACAAATTTCGGAAAATTCTCTTGACGTCGTAAAGAGATGAATCGAAATTCTATAAAATCGGAGTCATAATATTAATTACAAAGCAAACAAAATAGTTGTTAAAGCATCTTTATCACAAACTGGCGGCAGCGCAGTATTTTCCCGCTGGCGCAGAGAGGGTCCACGGCCATAAATTTATCTTCCGTAATTTTGGACGTGGAGTCAGAAACTAATTTTGTTTCCATTCCTCTAGACGATAGCAAGCGAGATACGTAGACATTTCATCAATATCTAGATTGTTGACGGCATGGCGTCTCTTTTAATAAAAAAAAATGTTCTGAAAATGTTAATAAGATTGGCACAAAATCGCTTTTTAAAAAAATGTCCATTAAAAAATAAAATCCTACGTTCACTACTAGAGAAATCAATTTAGAATATATACAGATTAGACTGCCCTGCACAGGGATGAACATTTCGATATCTTTGTTGCTCTCGCTTTTTATAATATATCTTTTTTTTAATTTGGATTTTGATTTTTTTTAACGTTAACAGTGTACAAATAAGTAGTAGTTTTCACTTTATTCATATTAGTAAGTCAGTCAGAATATGGTAAATACAAATACAAAAAAGTAGTAGTCTTCATTTTATTATTTTCAAAATTGTACAGTTATGTTGTAGGAAACTAATCTACAAGGGATTTAATGTGCGTGAAGAATACGCATGGTTTTGTCTGAGTGGAATGATTACTGTTGAATCATGCATGAGCATGAGGGTTGAGAATTGACAATTCGCGAAAACCAGGATCGAAAACCAGTTACCAATTTGCTGTTAGTCATATCAGCATGAATAACAAATATTTCATTTTCATATTCGTTGGTTTTCGATTTATATTAACTGTCCTTATTGTATTGTGTACTTTCATATAATTTCGAGTCGCACATTATTTGCCATGTTATCGATACTTCACCATGAGCGTTATTATTACTACTTGATTACTGTCGTAAAAGGCAACAAAACGTGAAGCCAGTGCTTCATTTCTGACATTTTCTGACTTTAGCACACTTTTATTTTTAAGAGTGTCCTCTACTCTAGAGGCCTTAAATTGAGCTTTTTTGGGGAATAAATTGCAAAGTATCTACTGAATAGTTTTTGAACTTTTATTTTTAATTTAGAAGCAACATATTCTGACTTTTAAATTTTAATTTTAAAGACAACAAAAAATATTTTGCCACCTTGAAACGTCAGAAATGACATTGATTTTGAAACTGCTGCCGAGTAAATTTTTTCATAAAAGTCTTGGTCCGATCTCAATATTTTTTAAAAATTATTCAGTGCACATACTGCTATGTTTTCCCGTGATAGATTTTTTTATCCTGTAAATTTTAAAAGGTATGCAACGAGTCGTCAATTTTTTAATTTTTTGAAAATTAAGCAAAATAAAAAATTTCAAATCTGTCACGGGAATACATAGCGGTATGTTTAATGCATACGAATACTTTTATAAAAAAAACCAATACCAATACTTTCATAAAAAAATTTCGACAGCAACATCGATGTAATCAATTATGTTTCGAGGGTCGCCAATGTTTTTTTTCTGGTTTCAAAATTAAAATTTAAAAAACCAAATATTCGCAAAATAATGAAAAGAATTCAAAATATATTATGCTTTGCCATTTATTCCCTAAAAAGTAGCTCAAACAATAAAATCGTTCAAATCCAGTTTGATTTAATCAAACTTAAGATAGCAGTTCGGTGTTGAAGTGGCATTTTTTAAATTGAGAATATCAAAATAAATTCAACAAACTATAGATAGATCCATCCATCATTATTCTATTTTTAATTCTTGGCAGCCGGCTGCCCAGAGCAATAAACACACGATAACACTGAGAGTGGTATAGATCGTATCATTTGCCAAGGTGAATTCAGATGTGTGTAACTGTTTTTCCCATCCTATTAACAAAAACTCCATCCTGTGAAAAACGTGAAGTTTGTGAGATTTAATTATGCTGGTCCCCTTGTATTGCACCTTCGAAAGCAATGATGAACAACCGACTAGAGAGTGTAGGACGCTACATCAATCCATTTAATGCCACGAACGAATCGGGTGTCTTACCAGCGTTTCAGACGTTTGGTTTTGATCATTTCGTTTCACAAAATTGTACGCTGCATGGAAATCCACAAAAAGACAAAAAGGTTCAAGTTGTATTCCCGATGTTTATCAGATTTGTCTCAGAGTGAACAGTACGATCAAAGTGTCGCACACTCACTGTACTTCGTAGCCGACCTCCGCCTTCGTTTGGGGGAGGGGGACAAACGCCACTTACAAGCCGAAGTCACCACCGACAACGACCTGTAAGGACGGTTGAGTAGCCGGGGCAGAACATTCGCGACGACCAATCTTGTTTCGGTGCGTACTTGACATCAATTACAGCGCAATTAAACCCGACCCGGAACGGAGCGATGTGATCGCAGCCGTTCGCGCCTCCTCCAGCAGTAACAGCCTCCCGGCCGGTTTACCCCGATCCAACAGTATTGGTTCGATGTACCCCGACCAATCGTTGTAGGGGCAATTTAATCAAGCTCCGATCTGTCAGCTGATTGAAGTCGGACATTGGATTGTTTTGGATGTTTTCAGCTGCAGAGCGCGCGATGGGATCTTACGCGAGGTGTCTTCGAAGCACCTCAGGCTGGTGGTGCGTATCAAGGATTGATTCTGTCCGAGTTTCTGTTTTTGTGACTACTAATATTGTGTGATTGAGTGTCGCGCAAGTCAAACTGAAAAGTTTCTGAACCTAATAAATATTTATGTCGGAACTTGTGGACCATGATACTCGTTGTATTTTGGATTTTTGAAAATAATGCAGGTGAACGTCATTTGAGTTGAATACTAGCGTAGCAATCTTAACAATAATCAAGCACCCAAACATCACTAGCTCTCGCAATTGGTCGTATCAAGACTTAGGGTAGGTCAGATTAAAAAATCAACCTGGACCTTGTTTAGTTTTAAATAAGGTATAATGTATATTTTACTTTTTCTCCTAGGTCAAACCGTTTCACGTGCCCACCACCTCAATATTCTCCATCGGTATAACCGAGTCCCGCTATCGTCATTTCTATAAATCATTCATCCTCACCCGTACACAGGGTACCGCGATAATCAAACGCAACTGATCGGGAGGCGATTAAATCAAATAAATATCTTAATTACCAAACAATTAATTACGGCTCACCGTTGCGCTCCTCCCTTTTTCCACACGATCGATCGACGGTAAAGGAGCAACATCACTTAATCATTATCATCGCACTCCTCGTCATCATCAAAAGATGATAAAAAGTTTCCTCATTTTACTCACCGGCATTCCTTGGCAGCATCCTCTTAAATCTTTTTTTTTATTTTCTCTCCCCCAGTCCCTCACGTTAACCATTGCGCCCAAACTGTGCTACCTAACGCAGATTCTTCCACCGCACTGCCAGCCGAGCGAACTGCATTCTGTCATTTTTTCCTTTCCGTCCGCAGGACTTGCTTCCTTCGGTGATCTTTTAGTTCGTTCAATCGCCCTTTGTAGTACGTTCGTGTTACGTCTCAAGACAACGGTCGGTGAGGGAATTTTTATGTTCCGGTATTCATGTATTCTACTGCCCGGCTGATTTTATTAACCCACAGACAATAAATCATCCGACTGCTTCCGGGGGTCCTGTCCCTTGCCGCGACAGCAACCCACCGTCACAAAGACGCGCGGCAGTG